>NC_057814.1:451835603-452135603 GCF_018294505.1 Triticum aestivum
CAGGCTGACCGAGAGGCGTGCAAGCTGTCCTCCAATGCGCAGGCTCCCTGAGAAGCGTGCGAGCTTTATGCTGCGCAGGCTCACTGGGAAGCGAGAACTTTGACTTCCATGGCCGCCCGCCTTCCTCTCCATTAATGGCGCCCGAGCCGCTGTTTAATACGGGCGGCCTTACTGTTCGCCTCCCATTCCCCCCCCCCCCCCCCGCAGACCTCCACCGCCATGGCGCAGAATGATCATCTGCCACTAGTCTTCAAGTTTGGTGAAGTCGACTTCGAGCCGGAGGAGATAGAAAATAAGGAGGAATGGGGCCTCATGGACATGGCCTAGAACGAGCTGGCCGCTGCGGTTGCTTCCCCCGCTGCCATCCCAGCTCCCATCCACGCGCCCGTGCCAGCGACCATCCCCGTAGCATTGACGGGCTGGTCACTGAGCACTATCACAGAGCTGGAAGCCGCGGGCATTAGCGAGGTCTCCGCGGACCCCGCGAGCTCGTGTACATGCCAGCGCCAGCGCCCGTGCCCATGCGCGCCCCTCCACCCACCGTGCCGCCGGCCCCCGTGCGTTTGGCTGCACCTGCCGCGCCCGTGCGCGCCCCTCCACCCACTGCGGCGCCAGTCCCCATGCGTTTGGCTGTACCCGCCGCGCCTGTGCCCGTGCCCATGCCCGTGCGCCCCCCTCTCAGCGGCATGGGACGCTGCCGTCGACCGCTATCTCTCAGCGGCGCTAGTTGCCGTCCTCCCGCGCCCGCCCGTCGATCGCGCGACGACATGATGTTTGATTTACAAGTGAAGAACATTTTGTGCTGCCTTGAAGACTTCAACAACGGCGTCCCAGAGTACGACAATGACAACGACAGCACGGCACGCCGCCTCCACCGCCGTCGGAAATAGATTTTTTGGGGTTTAATACTGTATCTCGAATTCTCGATCATATGAATATAAATTCGCAGTGTGACTGAATGAAAGATATGGTTTGAACGAACTTGTGTTTTTCTCTCGTAATGTAGAGACTTATCAAACGATTTTATTTTGAAAAAATGTCAACAGTTTTTAAATATAAAACACTCATCGCAAACCTTTTAGTTAGAACACCCATATGCAAACCGACAGCTTCCCCAGGAAGCCAAGGGAAAATGTGCCAAGCAGGATTTCTACATCCCTTCAACGCAAACGGTTGTTTTGCATGACCCGTGTGCAACCACGTACAAACAATTGGGTAAGATTTGCATATCTGTCATTTTGGGTATGTTGCCATTTCTCAAACTGGAAAGATTGACATTTGTTTATCTGGTAACATTGCCATTTGTCAACCTTGTAACACTGCGATTTGTCAAAATATGCAGCTACAAATCACTAGCACTATCTAATTTTTGCAACTAAAATCACTAGCACTGTTCATATGGACACCACTAGCAGGCGTGAGTTCATGGACGCATATGCAAATGTACCATTGATTACATACAACAAGTCATCAACCCACAACAACAACGAGGATACACGTTGGATTATAGATCATTTCCAACAAAACATTCTAGTAAAAAATTTCTCACACAGCAAATAACAAAGCGATGAAATGAACTTTAGCTCAACCACTCGTCGGCGTTGGAAACGCTTGCTTTGAACCAGAAGTGATTCTCTGGGAAGGGCCAGCTACTGTTAATCCCGAGACCAACGCAGGACTGATCATCCAGGCTGAAGCGGCCTATTTCAATACCCATATTGGGACGGTAGGGAAGCATAGTAATGTCCGAGGTATAGATACAGTTGCTTCTCATAAATGGTAGTAACGTTGTGTCAATAGCAGCTGGATCGCCTTCCACCAGCATTGGATAGTTTTGTCCAAGGAAGAGCGAGTTTCCTCCAAGACTTTCAATACTGAACAGGGAGAAGGTGTTGGCGCTAGTACACCAATATCCATCCCGAATACCCTGCAACGGGTGTTGGAATAGGTCCGGAGAGTGCGACCATACGAGACAACACATGCTTCCTTAGTAACATCAGCAGTGCCCCGTATACAGACAAGAAGAGGTGATCCATCGAAATAAGTTGCCAGGCGCCACTGAGTATATGGGTCCTACTCGTCCTCATGCTCGTGAATAAAATTTTCAAGTATAGGTGGTGGAATGTTCACAGGACCTTGGAAACACAAGAAGGTTAATTAGTAAAGGGAAACTAACTAACCCGCATGCATGTGGATGAAACAATTATAATTACAGTGGAAGACAAACGTACCGAAATCATGAGGATTCCATGCACAACAGTGCCACGAGTGGTGGCAGCAAACACAAGACCCGCGTATTGAATTGCATCACAGTACTCATCCGTGTGTAGAAACTGATTTTTGAGCAATATCCATTGAGTCGAACCATGAAGGACGGCAACAAACTTGTCGAAGATAGCGACAACATAAGCATTCCTATAACCACAAGAGCGGTTGGGAACTCGACAATTTGCTATCTTCCATAGACGACAGTCAGCATGATCATATTTGAACTCACGTAGAATACCGGTGTACTCAACCTCTGGGCAGTCGTCTGAGATTTTTTGAAGTGGAACCCGGTGACGAGTGTACACATTCACAAGTTCCCACTCGCAGTTGTACCCAATATGAACAACCCAATCTCCATTTGCGCCTGCCCAAGCCTTGCCCTCAAGCGATGGCATCTTAACATCATACGTATCATTATCAAGCGGCATCAACTTACACAAGGCGAGGCTTCCCTCGTCCCCGCGCCAGTCAGCAGGGTCATGGCGAAGAAGATAGGGGAGATCAAACCGCTCCTGAACCCTTGGGTTCCTTATAATGATGTTATTAGTTGAGTCGAGAATGGTCTTGAACGAACCTGCCATGCTAGACGAGGTGATGACGTCGCACCGATCAATGATTTCCTCCACCACGTCATCATTCAGATCGGGGCAAGAGTAACGGGGTCGTTTCCGGCTTGTTCCCTCCATGGAGAACACGATCAAACAATGGCAGAAGGAAGGGTGAAGGCAAATGGAGGAGGGAGGAAGAGCTAGCATGCGACAGTAGTTCCAAATCGAGAGGGAAAGGTGAAGAGTCGGTGGACGGTTGCCACGGTACACGAAGAGGCGCCTGGGCAGCGAACGGTTTCCACAGAGGTCAGACACTGACGACAAGGGCCGAGTGAACCGCATGCAATCCCATTGCACAACACACACGTCTTGTTAAGTTGAACCATTTCTGTACTCTTGTGTCAACGCAAACAGTTCATCCGAGTGAACTGCATGCCGTATATCCCACACACCTTGATCTGGCTGACCGTTTCTTTTGTGTTGCCTAATCACAAACAGTTCATCTGAGTGAACCGTATGCTGTATATCGCACACACCTTCATCTGGCTGCGCGTTTCTTTTGTGTTGCCTAATCACAAATAGTTCATCCGAGTGAACCGTATGCTGTGTATCGCACACACCTTCATCTGGCTGCCCGTTTCTTTTGTTCCTCCTCATCGCAAACAGGTAATTGAACTGAACCGTATGCCCTTCATCGCACATGCAACTAAAACCTGAACCGTGCTTGATGCATCCGTCATCGCAAACGTTTTATATATTTCTGACGGTTTTCGTACAACACCGTTTGCGATTATGGCATCGCACAGTTTCTCGAAGGGTCTCTGATTGTAGTGTCGCATTAGCAGCATCCTGCAGTAGTGAGTGGATCACTGGACAGCAGTCAAGAACATCCTGAAATACCTAAAAAGGACTAAGGATATGTTTCTCGTTTATGGAGGTGACAAAGAGCTTGTCGTAAATGGTTATGTCGATGCTAGCTTTGACACTGATCTGGATGACTCTAAGCCACAAACCGGATACATATTTATATTGAATGGTGGAGCTGTCAGTTGGTGCAGTTCCAAGCAGAGCGTCGTGGAGGGATCTACGTGTGAAGCGGAGTACATAGTTGCTTCGGAAGCAGCAAATGTAGGAGCCTGGATGAAGGAGTTCATATTTGATCTAGGTGTAATACCTAGTGCATCGGGTCCAATGAAAATCTTTTGTGACAATACTGGAGCAATTGCCTTAGCGAAGGAATCCAGATTGCACAAGAGAACCAAACACATCAAGAGACGCTTCAACTCCATCCGCGATCAAGTCAAGGAGGGAGATATAGAGATTTTGAAAATACATACGGATCTGAATGTTGCAGACCCGTTGACTAAGCCTCTTCCACGAGCAAAACATGATCAGCACCAAGACTCCATGGATGTTAGAATCATTACAATGTAATCTAGATTATTGACTCTAGTGCAAGTGGGAGACTGAGGGAAATATGCCCTAGAGGCAATAATAAAGTTGTTATTTATATCTCCTTATATCATGATAAATGCTTATTATTCATGCTAGAATTGTATTAACCGGGAACTTGATACATGTGTGAATACATAGACAAAACAGAGTGTCCCTACTATGCCTCTACTTGACTAGCTCATTAATCAAAGATGGTTAAGTTTCCTGACCATAGACATGTGTTGTCATTTGATGAATGGGATCACATCATTAGGAGAATGATGTGATGGACAAGATCCATCTGTTAGCTTAGCATAATGATCATTAAGTTTTATTGCTATTGCTTTCTTCATGACTTATACATATTCCTTTGACTATGAGATTATGCAACTCCCGAATACCAGAGGAACACCTTGTGTGCTATCAAATGTCACAACATAACTGGGTGATTATAAAGATGCTCTACATGTGTGTCCAAAGTTGTTTGTTGGGTTGGCATAGATCGAGATTAGGATTTGTCACTCCGAGTATCGGAGAGGTATCTTTGGGCCCTCTCGGTAATGCACATCGTGATAAGCCTTGCAAGCAATGTGACTAATGAGTTAGTTACGGGATGATGCATTACGGAACGAGTAAAGAGACTTGCCGGTAACAAGATTGAACTATATAGGTATGAGGATACCGGCGATCGAGATAAGTAACATACCGATGACAAAGGGAATAACGTATGTTGTCATTGCGGTTTGACCGATAAAGATCTTCGTAGAATATGTAGGAACCAATATGAGCATCCAGTTTCCACTGTCGGTTATTGACCAGAGATGTGTCTTGGTCATGTCTACATAGTTCTCGAACCCGTAGGGGCCGCACGCTTAACGTTCGATGACGATTTGTATTATGAGTTATGTGTTTTGGTGACCGAAGATTGTTCAGAGTCCCAGATGAGATCACAGACATGACGAGGAGTCTCAAAATAGTCGAGAGGTAAAGATTAATATATTGGACAATGATATTCGGACACCGGAATGGTTCCGGATCATTTCGGGTATTTTTTGGATTACTGGGAGGTTACCGGTACCCCCCGGGGAAGTATTGGGCCTACATGGGCCATAGGGGATAGAGAGGGAAGCCCGCAAGGGGTGGCGCGCACCCCCCTCCAAGGGAGTCCGAATTGGACAAGGAGGAGGGGGCGCGGCCCCCTTTCCCTCTCCTTCCCTTTTCCCCCTCCGAAAGAAAGGAAAGGGGGGCCAACTAGGATTGGGAGTCCTAGTCTGTTTCCCCCCTATGGTGCGCCCCTTGTGGCCAGCCTCCTCCCCTCCTCCTTTATATGTGGGGGCAGGGGGGCACCCCATAGCACATCAATTGTTCTCTTAGCCATGTGCGGTGCCCCCCTCCATAGTTTACTCCTCCGGTCATAGCGTCATAGTGCTTAGGCGAAGCCCTGCGCGGATCATATCACCATCACCGTCACCACGCCGTCGTGCTGACGAAACTCTCCCTCGACCCTCTGCTGGATCAAAAGTTCGAGCGACATCATCGAGCTGAACGTTTGCAGAACTCAGAGGTGCCGTACGTTTGGTACTTGGTTGGTTGGATCATGAAGACGTTTGACTACATCAACCGCGTTAAACTAACGCTTCCGCTTTCGGTCTACGAGGGTACGTGGACACACTCTCCCCCTCTCATTACTATGCATCTCCTAGATAGATCTTGCGTGATCGTAGGACAGTTTTTGAAATTGCATGCTACGTTCCCCAACACTGAGCACATGGATGGTGCAGGCAAGTGGAGTCGCCCTTCTTCTAGCCACGCTGGTGGTGGCAGCGACTCCGGTGAATTTGAGGAGGAAGAGGTGGACTTGCAGGCGATGAAGCCCCGGAAGAGATGAATATGTCACAAATGATGGATGCACCACCGGTTTCCCAAGAAAAAAGGGTTTCTCACCCTCATGAGGATCCATTAAGCCGGTCACCGTTCCAAAAGCAGTTACCTCATCGCCTCAAGAAGACCGTGAATGAGGGGTGCTCTAAGAGCGGAAGAAAGTGATGTTGAACTAGTGTTTGGACATGTTGAACTAGTGTTTGATGTTTCATGATGTCGAACTTGATACTATCATTTAGCTTTTAGTTTGCTTTGGACTTGAGGGCGTATGTTTAATGCTTTATGTTGGAGATGTTTTTCATTATTCCATTCTAACATGCTTGGCCTTTTGTTTTGCAGGGATTTCGGCCCTACTGTCG
Source organism: Triticum aestivum (assembly GCF_018294505.1). Classification (NCBI taxonomy): domain Eukaryota; kingdom Viridiplantae; phylum Streptophyta; class Magnoliopsida; order Poales; family Poaceae; genus Triticum; species Triticum aestivum. Next base: position 451,842,094 of record NC_057814.1, read on the forward strand.
GTGTCTCTGGTGGTAGGTGATACGTCTTCAACGTATCTATAATTTTTTATCGTTCCATGCTGTTATATATATGATCATTCTTGGATGTTTTACAATCATTTTATAGCAACTTTAATTCATTTTTTGGGACTAACCTATTGACATAGTGCCGAGTGCCAGTTGCTGTTTTTTGCTTGTTTTTTACTTCGCAAAAAATCAATACCAAACGGAGTCCAAACCAGCGAAACTTTTTGGAGATTTTTTCTGGACCAGAAGACACCTGTTGGGCCAAAGAAGTACCGGAGGGGGGCTCCGAGGGGAGCACAACCCACCAGGGCGCGCCTGGGGGGCCAGGCGCGCCCAGGTGGGTTGTGCCCACCTCGGTGGCCTCCCGCACTGCCTCTTCGCTCTATAAATACCCCAATATTCCAGAAGCCCTAGGGGAGTCGACGAAAATCAATTCCAACCGCCGCAAGTTCTAGAATCACCAGATCCAATCTAGACACCATCACGGAGGGGTTCATCATCCTCATTGGTGCCTCTCCGATGATGCGTGAGTAGTTCATTGTAGACCTACGGGTCCGTAGTTAGTAGCTAGATGGCTTCCTCCCTCTCTCTCTCTTTTGATTCTCAATACAATGGTCTCTTGGAGATCTATTTGATGTAACTCTTTTTGCGGTGTGTTTGTTGGGATCTGATGAACTTTGAGTTCATGATCAGATCTGTGTTTTTATCCATGAAAGTTATTTGAGTTTCTTTGATCTCTTATATGCATGATTGCTTATAGCCTCATATTTCTTCTTCGAATCTTTGGTTTAGTTAGGCCAACTAGATCGATTTTTCTTGCCATGGGAAGAGGTGCTTTGTGATGGGTTCGATCTTACGGTGCTTGATCCCAGTGACAAAAGGGGAACCGACATGTATGTATCATTGCTATTAAGGATAACAAGATGGGGTCTATTTCTACATAAATAGATCTTGTCTACATCATGTCATCGTTCTTATTGCATTACTCCGTTTCTCCATGAACTTAATACACTAGATGCATGCTGGATAGCGGTCGATGTGTGGAGTAATAGTAGTAGATGTAGGCAGGAGTCGGTCTACTAATCTTGGACGTGATGCCTATATAATGATCATTGCCCGCATATTGTCATGATTATTTGAAGTTCTATCAATTGCCCAACAGTAATTTGTTTACCCGTCGTATGCTATTTTTCTCGAGAGAAGCCACTAGTGAAATCTACGGCCCCCGGGTCTTTATCATATTTGCCTTCGCGATCTATTTTTATTTCCTTTTATTTTCCGATCTATTAATCCAAAAACACAAAAAATACCTTGCTGCAATTTATTATAATTTATTTTATCTCGCGTTCCCGCGAGATCTATTTATCCAATCTACTACAAATTTTACCTATCTTTTACCCGGGAGGGATTGACAACCCCTCTTTACCTCGGGTTGCAAGTATTTGTTCTTTGTGTGCAGGTACTATTTACATAGTGTTGCGTGATTCTCCTATTGGTTTGATAACCTTGGTCTCATTAGTGAGGGAAATACCTACCATCACTGTGCTGCATCATCCCTTCCTCTTTGGGGAAATACCGGCGTAGTTCAAGCTGCATCAGTAGGGTGTGGACACCTACCGCCAGAGACAGTGGCGGTAGGGTGTGGAACTCACCCGGGCGACCAGACACTTGTGTGACGGGGCACGACAGCATCGACCCCTATCGCCAGAGGCAGTGGCAGTAGGCTTCCATAACCTACCACCACTGTCTCTTGCGGTAGGGGTCCATCCTGTCGCGCCCCATCATACAAGTGTCTGGTCGCCCGTGCGAGTTCCACATCCTACCGCCACTGTCCCTGGCGATAGGTGTCCACACCCTACTGAAGGAAATATGCCCTAGAGGCAATAATAAAGTTGTTATTTATATTTCCTTATATCATGATAAATGTTTATTATTCACGCTAGAATTGTATTAACCAGAAACTTAGTACATGTGTGAATACATGGACAAACAGAGTGTCACTAGTATGCCTCTACTTGACTAACTCGTTGAATCAAAGATGGTTAAGTTTCCTAGCCATAGACATGAGTTGTCATTTGATTAGCGGGATCACATCATTAGAGAATGATGTGATTGACTAGACCCATTCCGTTAGCTTAGAACTTGATTGTTTAGTTTGTTGATATTGCTTTTCTTCATGACTTATACATCTTCCCATGACTATGAGATTATGCAACTCCCGAATACCGGAGGAACACTTAGTGTGCTATCAAACGTCACAACGTAACTGGGTGATTATAAAGATGCTCTACATTGTCTCCAAAGGTGTTTGTTGAGTTGGCATAGATCGAGATTAGGATTTGTCACTCCGATTGTTGGAGAGGTATCTCTGGGCCCTCTCGGTAATGCACATCACTATAAGCCTTGCAAGCAATGTGACTAATGAGTTAGTTGCGGGATGATGCATTACGGAATGAGTAAAGAGACTTGCCGGTAACGAGATTGAACTAGGTATTGAGATACCGATGATCGAATCTCGGGCAAGTAACATACCGATGACAAAGGGAACAACGTATGTTGTTATGCGGTTTGACCGATAAAGATCTTCGTACAATATGTAGGAACCAATATGAGCATCCAGGTTCCGCTATTGGTTATTGACCGGAGATGAGTCTCGGTCATGTCTACATAGTTCTCGAACCCGTAGGGTCCGCACGCTTAACGTTCGGTGACGATCGGTATTATGAGTTTATGTGTTTTGGTGTACCGAAGGTTGTTCGGAGTCCCAGATGTGATCACAGACATGGCGAGGAGTCTCAAAATGGTCAAGACATAAAGATTGATATATTGGACGACTATGTTTGGACTTCGGAATGGTTCCGGGTGAGTTCGGGCAATTACCGAAGTACCGGGGGGTCACCGGAACCCTCCAGGGAGTCTAATGGGCCATATGGGCCTTAGTGGAGAGAGAGAGGGGCGGCCAGGGCAGGCCGCGCGCCCCCTTCCCCTTGGGTCCGAATTGGACTAGGGAAGGGGGGCGCCCCCCTTTCGTTCTCCCTCTCTCCTCCTTCCTTCCTCTCCTACTCCAACTAGGGAAGGGGGGAATCCTACTCCCGGTGGGAGTAGGACTCCCCTTGGGGCGCGCCATGAGAGGGCCGGCCTCCCCCTCCTCCACTCCTTTATATACGGGGGAGGGGGGCACCCCATAGACACACAAGTTGACAGTTGTCTTAGCCGTGTGCGGTGCCCCCCTCCACAGATTCCACCTCGGTCATATCGTTGTAGTGCTTAGGCGAAGCCCTGCATCAGTAACTTCACCATCACCGTCATCACGCTGTCGTGCTGACGAAGCTCTCCCTCGACACTCAGCTGGATCGAGAGTTCGTGGGACGTCACCGAGCCGAACGTGTGCAGATCGCGGAGGTGCCGTATTTTCGGTACTAGGATCGGTCGGATCGTGAAGACGTACGACTACATCGGACCGCGTTGTCATAACGCTTCTGCTTTCGGTCTACGAGGGTACGTGGACAACACTCTCCCCTCTCGTTGCTATGAATCACCAAGATAGATCTTGCGTGTGCGTAGGATTTTTTTTGAAATTACTGCTCTCCCCAACAATGGCGTCCGAGCCAGGTCTATGCGTAGATGTTATATGCACAAGTAGAACACAAAGAGTTGTGGGCGATAATAGTCATACTGCTTACTAGCATGTCATACTTTGATTCGGCGGTATTGTTGGATGAAGCGGCCCGGACCGACATTACTCATACGCTTACGCGAGACTGGTTCTACCGACGTGCTTTGCACACAGGTGGCTGGCGGGTGTCAGTTTCTCCAACTTTAGTTGAATCGAGTGTGACTACGCCCAGTCCTTGTTGAAGGTTAAAACATCACACTAGACGAAAAATCGTTGTGGTTTTGATATGTAGGTAAGAACAGTTCTTGCTCAGCCCGTAGCAGCCACATAAAACTTGCAACAACAAAGTAGAGGACGTCTAACTTGTTTTTGCAGGGCATGTTGTGATGTGATATGGTCAAGACATGATGCTAAAATTTTATTGTATGAAATGATCATGTTTTGTAACACAGTTATCGGCAACTGGCAGGAGCCATATGGTTGTCGCTTTATTGTATGAAACGCAATCGCCATGTAATTGCTTTACTTTATCACTAAGCGGTAGCGATAGTCGCAGAAGCAATAGTTGGCGAGACGACAACGATGCTACGATGGAGATCAAGGTGTTCCGCCGGTGACGATGGTGATCATGACGATGCTGTGGAGATGGAGATCAAAGGCACAAGATGACGATGGCCATATCATATCACTTATATTGATTGCATGTGATGTTTATCCTTTATGCATCTTATTTGCTTAGTTCGGCGGTAGCATTATAAGATGATCTCTCACTAAATTTCAAGGTACAAGTGTTCTCCCTGAGTATGCACCGTTGTGAAAGTTCCTCGTGCCGAGACACCACGTGATGATCGGGTGTGATAAGCTCTACGTTCACATACAACGGGTGCAAGCCAGTTTTGCACACGCAGAATACTCGGGTTAAACTTGACGAGCCTAGCATATGCAGATATGGCCTCGGAACACTGAGACCGAAAGGTCGAGCGTGAATCCTATAGTAGATATGATTAACATAGTGATGTTCACCATTGAAAACTACTCCATCTCACGTGATGATCGGACATGGTTTAGTTGATTTGGATCACGTGATCACTTAGATGATTAGAGGGATGTCTATCTAAGTGGGATTTCTTAAGTAATATGATTAATCGAACTTTAATTTATCATGAACTTAGTACTCCCTCCATTCCTAAATATAAGTCTTTCTAGAGAATCCATCAAGTCACTACAGACGGAGCAAAATGAGTGAATCTACACTCTAAAATATGTCTACATACATCCGTATGTTGTATTCCATTTGAAATGTCTAAAAAGACTTATATTTAGGAATAGAGGGAGTACCTAATAGTATTTTGCATGTCTATGTTGTTGTAGATCAATGGCCCGTGCTACTGTTCCTTTGAATTTTAATACGTTCCTAGAGAAAGCTAAGTTGAAGGATGATGGTAGCAACTACACAGACTAGGTCCGTAACTTGAGGATTATCCTCATTGCTGCACAGAAGAATTACGTCCTGGAAGCACCGCTAGGTGCAAGACCCGCTGCAGGAGCAACGCCGGACGTTGTGAATGCCAGGCAGAGCAAAGCTGATGACTACTCGATAGTTCAGTGTGCCATGCTTTACGGCTTAGAACCGGGACTTCAACGACGTTTTGAACGTCATGGAGCATGTGAGATGTTCCAGGAGTTGAAGTTAATATTTCAAGCAAATGCCCGGATTGAGAGATATGAAGTCTCCAATAAGTTCTATAGCTGCAAAATGGAGGAGAATAGTTCTGTCAGTGAGCATATACTCAAAATGTCTGGGTATCATAATCACTTGACTCAGCTAGGAGTTAATCTTCCGGTTGATAGTGTCATTGACAGAGTTCTTCAATCACTGCCACCAAGCTACAAAAGCTTCGTGATGAACTATAACATGCAAAGGATGGATAAGACGATTCCCGAGCTCTTCGCAATGCTAAAGGCTGTGGAGGTAGAAATCAAGAAGGAGCATCAAGTGTTGATGGTCAATAAGACCACCAGTTTCAAGAAGAAGGGTAAAGGGAAGAAGGGGAACTTCAAGAAGAACGGCAAGCAAGTTGCTGATCAAGTGAAGAAGCCCAAGTCTGGACCTAAGCCTGAGACTGAGTGCTTCTACTGCAAAGGGACTGGTCACTGGAAGCGGAACTGCCCCAAGTATTTGGCGGATAAGAAGGATGGCAAGGTGAGCAAAGGTATATGTGATATACATGTTATTGATGTGTACCTTACTAATACTCGCAGTAGTACCTGGGTATTTGATACTAGTTCTGTTGCTAATATTTGCAACTCGAAACAGGGACTACGGATTAAGCAAAGATTGGCTAAGGACGAGGTGACGATGCGCGTGGGAAATGGTTCCAAAGTCGATGTGATCGCCGTCGGCACGCTACCTCTACATCTACCTTCGGGATTAGTTTTAGACCGGCGGATCTCGGGTAGGGGGTCCCGAACTGTGCGTCTAAGGTCGATGGCAATAGGAGACAGGGGACACGATGTTTACCCAGGTTCGGGCCCGCTTGATGGAGGTAATACCCTACTTCCTGCTTGATTGATCTTGATGAATATGAGAATTACAAGACTTGATCTACCACGAGATCGTAATGGCTAAACCCTAGATGTCTATCCTGTATGATTATGATTGCCTCTACGGACTAAACCCTCCGGTTTATATAGACACCGGAGGGGCCTAGGGTTGTACAGAGTCGGTTTACAAAGGAAGGAATCTACATGTCCGAACGCCAAGCTTGCCATCCACGCAAAGGAGAGTCCCATTCGGACACGGGAAGAAGTCTTCTGTCTTGTATCTTCATAGCCCATTAGTCCTGACGCCCGAGGACCCCTTAATCCAGGACTCCCTCAGTAGCCCCTAAACCAGGCTTCAATGACGATGTGTCCGGCGCGCAAATTGTCTTCGGCATTGCAAGGCGGGTTCCTCCTCAGAATACTCCAAAGCAGCTTTCAAACACCGAAAACTTGTCCGGCTCTACAAAACAAGTACTACACACAACTGGAGAGAGCATAATATTTCACGAGTCCAATCTACTGACAATTTCTGCAACGTGACATCACGTCGCTGCCCGGTCCTTATTTCGAACCATTGTAGCCTCCCGCTCCACGTTTCAAGATGCGGTTTTATTGGCACATCTTGTCAAAGCAGAGACCGTGTCGCCTTATTGTGGGATTCTCATCAATACGGGCGTGGGTAACCCAACCGCCCCGTTGGCACGATTCCTTGGGAATAGGCAAGTTTTAAGTCCCATGAGGAGGCGTTCGATATTCATCGCCTTTATAAAGGGGGCATAGACCCGTCTTTTCCCTCTACGCCTTCCTCAACTTTTCCAACCTCGAGCTCCAGCACCCGGGTTTCAACTTAATCGCTCCAAGCCTCCCAGACATGTCCGGACCCAGCCCTCAAGGCCGGTGGGTGGCCTCCTCTGTCACAGAGGAGGATATCACGAAGCTCCGGGCGGCAAGGTACCTGACCGCGGAAATCCTCCACAGGCTCTCTGCTAAGGGGCAGGTTATTCCTACACCCAGATCCGGTGAGAGGGTCGTATTCATCTCCTACTTCCTCCGGGGGCTAGGGTTCGCTCTCCACCCCTTCGTTCGTGGCCTCATGTTCTATTATGGGCTAGATTTTCACGATCTAGCTCCGGACTCCTTTCTTCACATCTCGGTGTTCATCGTCATGTGCGAGGCCTTTCTCCGCATTCCCCCACACTTCGGCTTATGGCTCAAGACCTTCAATGTGAAACCAAAGGTAGTCGACGGGGAGCAAGCGAAGTGTGGCGGTGCTATTGTGAGAAAGCTCGCCAATACTCCTTGGCCAAAGGGCTCCTTCACAGAAACCTCCAACCTATGGCAGCGGGAGTGGTTTTACATCACTGAACCCCGCGGTACCAAGTGGGCAGCGACACCTGTGTTTCGATCTGGCCCTCCATTACGACTCACATCATGGATTAATAAGGGGCTGGACTGGGGATCAATTGATGAAGTGCAGACGCTAAAAAGCCGTATCCGGAGTCCCCTTGAAAAGGACACCGGCCTCATCAACGTGATCCAGGTAATGCTAGTCCGCCGGGTCCTGCCGTGCCAGCGACGGCCTCTCCGCCTGTGGGTGTTCAATCCGGAAGGACCATGGACCCTACAGCACATCTTCAGCACAATGCACAGAGGGATGTGGAAGTTATTCTTCAGGACCCAAAAACAGTGGTCGGATACAACCAAAGACATCAGCCTTGACTGCAACCATCCAGATACCTCGGTAAGCACTCGACTCCTGAACACAGCTTAGTTGATTATCCCGTAACAATATACTAAGAAACCTGTCTCCGACCAGGGCTGGATAAAAAAGGCGGAACGAATTAGGTGTTCGGCTCCACTCCCCGAAGACTCAGCTGATCCTGTGTTGACAAGGATGCTAGCCTCGACACCGTATCAAGTGCCGGTGAAGGAGGTCAAGGAGGAGAGCAGAAAGGCCAAAGGTGGCCTCCACTTAAACATCAGACGCTATGTCCAGGGAGACTGGAACTCCCTCTTTTGAAGACGAAGGGGAAGAAGAAGCTGATATCTCTTCTCCCCATGAGAAGAAAAGGAGTGCCTCCGAAGATTTGGAGGTGGAAGCTCCCAAGAGAGGGAAGGTGTCCCTGTCAGCCGGTTCGGAAGACGATGCTGCACAGTTCCTCCGTAAGGACAAGCCTTCAGCCACATCGTAAGTGAACAAGGGTGTTTTAGACATATCCCGTTCTTTTCAGGTCACGAGGGTAACATCTTAAATACATGTTTGTAGTCCGGCCCGCAGTCTTCCTCATCAGTCCTCCTCCTCGGGTGACCTACTTCCGGAGATGATGGAAAGCGATATGCCTCCACAGGTTCCCTCACCCTTTAGGGCGGACGACTTCGAGGTGTCATCCCGGAGGGTCTCCCCCGATCATCAAGTGGTGCGGGGGGCAATGAAGACAGCGCCCGAAGGTGATACTTCGGTCGCCAAGGGTCCGGGGTATGCAGCTCCTACGGGGACCAACAATAAAGGCCCCGGACTACCCGGTTTACAGCCGAAGACGACTCTAGGGTCGAGTAAATATATCCCTTCGAAGGGAGTTCGTACTCCGGCAGCCGCTTCCAGGAATCCGGAAGCGCCGGATACATTAATGGGCATGTTGCAGAATGCGTCCATCTCAGAGGAACATCGTACCTTAATGGGTACCGTAGTTGAGAGGATTCTATCCGCAAGAAGCGGATTGAATGAAGCCTTTACAGGCCTACTAAGAGGCTTCGAGGTATGCAATGTAATATCTTAACCACTCTTTACATGCAGAATGCGCCTGTATAGATAGTAGCCCCTGAGACTCTGGTCGGCTTCCACAGGGAGGCGATCAGAGGATCAAAAAGATATGCTCAGGAAATGACATGATTAATTTGAAAACAGGTTGTTGTGTCAATGGTGACTTCCCCCGCTGCGGAAGTTGCAGATTTATAGCAAAAACTTGAGTCAGCGGACAGGACATTAGTCTTATTAACAGGCGGCTCGATGAGGCACAAGGTATGTTTTGGGGCAATCAGCTTATGCATGTATAATAATATGAGCATGAAGCTGAGAATTATGTACTGGGACATGCATAATTGCAGATGGTGCTGCTGCGGTTGAGACCCTTCGGGGTGAACTTGCCCGGGCCAAGGAGAAAACCAGAGTGAGCAGTGCGGCTGTCAAGAAGGCGGCTGCTGATTTAAAGGCCGAACAGACCACTCGGTGCCAGTGCGAGGAGAGAATGTCTACCATGGCGTGAGAGCTAAAGGATGCCACTGCCCAATGCAAATCACTCGAAAAGGATAACAAAGCCAAAATGGCCGATCTCGACAAGGCCTTACAAGAGGCGCGAGAGGCACGATCCGAGTCAAGAGCGGCTCGGGAGGAGATTCGGCAAGCTGGGGAGATAGCGGCTGGTAAGCCCTTTCTTTTACAGACTAAATTCGGTGGTCCGAAGTATGTCCCGCTTAATCAAATGTGGAGTTCTCAAGACTCATTCTTGGACCTGCCAAAGAGTGTCGCCGATGCGGCGCAGTTTTACCAAGCGCAAGACGGATGTGCAGTGGAGAAGCTTTTCTGGTCACAGTTCGATGGGCCAAAGCATCCGTCGTTGCTGAACGAACAAATGGCCCAGTGGGCCGAGCTCCACAAGGTGTCCGGAGCTGCCATGAAGGAAGTCGTGGTCCGGCTGTGGCCAACTGAGCCACTTCCGAACAGTTATTTCGGTTTGGTGCAGCGACTTCTTGATGTGGTGCCGCGTATCGACGTCGTGAAGCGGTCGGCGTGCATTGAAGGTGCACAAATGGCCTTTGCCCGCGTCAAGATGTACTGGGCAAAAATGAAGGCCACCGATGTTGCAGCAAACAGTCCACCCGAGGGCAAGGACCATCGCACGCCGGAGCATTATTTTGAAGATGTCCTAGAGGGCGCCCGCTTGATAGAGGGTCAGTGCTCGAAGGATATTATGTTCGAGTGAATGTATCGGAATTGTGATAACAATATTATGATATATTAAGGCCGTGTTATATTTATGCCTTTTTCCTGAAAAGGCATTTCCTCCTGTGCAGCCGTGTTTTTTATGATCTAAAGGTTTGCGAGTCGTCGGCTTCATTCCCCTCGCATATAATGCGGGGGTGTTCGGAATAGCAACTGACTACACTTGACCCAACGTCTTGGTCCGTGAAGGAGGTGTAAGTGCGGCGAACTAGGCAATCGAACTATAGGGCTTTAACACCTTCACTTAGCCATAGGAGTTTGAATGTTGAGGATGTAGACCTTAGAGTCACCCGCCAAGAGGGGCCGGGTTACTCATATGGTCATTGCCAGAAGCCTGGCGCCAAGCCTGAAGACGGTGGGCCAAAGATGGGCTTAAGACCCGGATATGGCTTAAAGCCCGTAGTTGCAATCATTATTATGCTGGAACTTGTAGTGTAAGGCAAGAATAGTCGAGAGTCCGAGCCGGACACTCTTATGAGCCGGCCGGGACTCTGAGAGCTGCAGGGCGTCAGCCTCCCTATATAAAGGGACGACCCGGTAGCGGTTTAAGGCAGAGAACAATCTCATCGAGAGCCGGGATAACAGTTTAGCTCCCTGGTGATCGTAACCCTAATCAATACCACCTCAAACTGGACGTAGGCTTTTACCTTCATCGTAAGGGGCCGAACCAGTATAAACCCTCGTGTTCCTTGTCCCGCATTAACCCCTTCAAGCTTCCTAGCTGCGATGGCTCCACGACTAAGTCCTAGCTCGAGGACATCTGCCGTGACAATTCCACGACAGTTGGCGCCCACCGTGGGGCCAGCGCACGGTGGATTTGAGTTCTTGAAGGGCAGCTTCGAAGGGCTCAAGGGATACGCTGTGGGCCGGATGACCAAGAGTCGTCGCGGCAAGCTCTATATCGACGATGCAAACTGGGGCCCCGACGCCGGCTCAATTGAGTACGGGTACCGGGTCCCCTTCGGCGGAATTCATGTTTTCATTGGCAAGATTGGTGAGCCGGGCCCTGAGCCGGATCTCTGTGCCGATCCCATCGAGACGGCTTAGCGTGCACGACCCGCCCGGGCCCGGCCTGCCTTACGGCACGCTTTTGTGGGATGTATCCATGGAGGGCCCTCTGATCAATCTGGATCTGGTGATGAGGCGGCCGCCGGCTCTGACGGCGAGTCGTCCGCCGATGAGTCAAACTCGTTGTATCAACTCCAAGATGGCAGGCTCATGGGTTGTTCCGATGGTGACAGTATTCCGGACCCGTTTGAGCCGCCAAGTCAGGTTGGAGTCTTTATGGCCGGGGCGCAGCCTGTTCAGAGCCCCGCTGCTGGAGCGGGAAACCTAGTGCCTTCTCCGGCTCAGGTACTAATGGATCTTACGGACAAGATGACGGCGCTGTTAACCGCTACGGTTGACCCGGCAGATCAAGCTCCCGCGATGGTCATCACCACTTCCCCGACCCTGCAGCCCCTCAGCCTCAACCAGCAAATCCCGACGGTGAGAACCGTGGAGAAGCATCGGCGTCCGCAAGGCCAGCCCTCTTAGACATTAACGTAGTAGACTAAGTCGCTCGAGTTGTATCGAACCTTAGTTTTCCTACGCTTTGTAATGGTGTGGTCTTGTATCGCTTTTATTGCATGCTGTCTATGCATGTGTACGTTAGCGTACAGTTGCATTTTTAAATTTCGGGCGCAGCTACCAAGACCAACCCCGACGGCACCCACAGTGATGCGTCACATTTATGTGATGTGTATATCTGTGGCTTTGACCCGAGAACAGGATCGACAACCAGTCACCCTTTTTCCCCAATGATTTATCCCAGCCCCGGTACTATATAAAGGCCACTTCGTGACCTTGCCAAGTATCCCTCACCTTTGTGCGCAGCTCTTACAACCATTCCTTTGCCATGCCGCCCCCCAGTATTTATCTAAGAACCCCAGATGCAACCCCGGGCAGTTTTATCAAATTATTGTGGGACTTTACCTGCAGTACTATGAGTGCCACCCGTCCACCCCAGTACGAGTTGCTCAAATCGAGGATCACCCCATCCACCTCGAAATATTGGGCAGTGGTGCACATCCCTCCCGCCTACCCAAACCAAGATCCCACGAAAGTCTCCTTCGTGGGGAAATCCATGCCGACTCCGCATATGGCCATAGAAGCTGCTGCGTACGAGGCGCTCACTCGTCTTTGATTCGCGGTACCCTATGCCAGCGAGCGAGGATACTATTATTTTCCGAGTCGTGCAGCACCCGGAGAAGTTGCATCTTTTCCCGGTGGACGAATTGAGAGAGATCCAGTACTGGCCAACCTTGCCCAGTACGTTATCGCTCAGGAGCGTTTAACTCAGTGGGTGATGGGTTATCTCCAGAGCCTCGCTGATTTAAATCCTCGGATCGCTATTGGCAGACCACTGAGGCCTGACCAGGAGAGGCGCATTCATCGACTGGTCAACCCGCTTCCCCCAATAGAAGAGGAGTGTGCCCCAGTACCAGAGGCGTTTTCTCAGGACCCTGTCTTTTTGCCTTTTTCCTTGTAAACGCCTTCGCTGTATTTATTATCCCAGTTTTTTTTATTTATGTGTTGTAGCGTGTTCGTAAATTTTGTGCGACGGATCCGTTTTTCTTTAGTTTCGGTTATGTGAGCAGTTTTACTGCTGTTAGTTTTGTTTTATTTATTTTTGTCTCTCGCAGCATGTTTTTGAGGAGATTTCTTTCCCCGAGTCACTGCCACGTATATATTTTCACGACATAGATCTTTATTCGCGCAGCATCGTAACAGCAGACTCACGACAACAACCACTCGACCTCGGGCACTATTGCAAATCCCTGAGCACATTTTTGCGCCTAACTAACCACACTCGAGGACACCACAGTCTCAGTGAGAGAGATTTGTGAGTGACCATTCAGGCACGAGTTACCCCAGCACATCGACAGCTGTTAGCGCTCAGTGCCACACCTAATCCACGTGATCGCCGCCGCCGCGAAGAGCTAACACTTGAGCGGCAGCATCTCGACGATCATCCAGGATCATCGCGCACAGGAGCACGGAGAACCCCAGCAGCACCGCCAAACCTCCACACACCAGGACCACATACCAGTCCGGCATCGCCTCCGCCATTAGAGCCTCGTCTCGAGCTCCTGCAAACAGCATTGGAGGAGAAGGAAGGAGGAGTAGGAACGAGGCCAGGTGTGAGGGAGAAGAGAGGAGCATCGCGGTCGTTTTATAGCTCGAGATCGGTGTACGGTGGGCGAGGTCCACCAGCGCCGCTCGTCGCGCGATCGCCGGTGTTCGGAGGCGAGTCCGCGAGCAGTGCCGACAGCGCACTGGCCCGCGAGGTGAGTGCATGCTGCCCCGGCAGCTAGCACGCCGCGCACTACCTCGGTACGGCCTCGATGCCCTACAAGCTAGGCATCGCCGGTGGAGGAAGCGCGGGAGAGCGCGCGAGAAAGAAGAGAGAGCCAGGGGTAGGAGAAGAGGCCGACAGTGGGCCCTGGGTCCACCTGTCAGCCAGAGAGAGCACTGTGCTCTCGGGTGCGACCAGCGTATTTTAGTAATTTAGAATTTATTCTAAATTACTGTATCTGCGTAGAAATGTCTCATTTTCCCTAACCGTGGATTTTTCCACACTACTCCAGTCTATCACACTGTGGTTTTCACACCACTTATTGCCCTCTCACTGTAGCCACTTTGTTTTTGTGCAGTTATATGATTTTCTTTTGATAAAAACAGTTTTTGTTCAAAACAGCTTTTAACAAATCTCGAGGACGAGATTTTTCTTAAGGGGGGTAGTGTTGTGACACCCAAAATTTTTGACCTTGTTTTATTTATTAAAATTTTGCCAGGAAATAAAACTTTTCCATTTGTCATGTTTTACCCTTTTATTATTTTGGATTTTTGCCCCTACTGGAAAACTTTCCAAAAGTTTTATTGGACTTATATGCCCTTTTTATAAAAAAAAATTCCATATCAGTGGATTTATCTGCAAAATTAATTTCCAGGAGCTTTAATGCCTTTAAAATGATCTTTCATAATTTTGGAGCCCCTTTTTGCACTGCAAACTTTTGTTAAATGCCTTCAAAATTTTCACCAAAATTTGGGGATGTCATGTGATGTTTCCACATCACTTTTATGCAAAAATACCTTTTGGCCATTGGAGATTTTGAGCTCTACACCAACTTTTCCAATCTGGTCCAGTAGGCACTTTTGCACTACAACCCATATAAATATTTCTTTAAAAATTCTTCCAAGTGTTTGGAGATGTCAGTGGATGCATACAATTCAACTCTATGCAAAAACCCAGTGTTGTTCTTTGAAAAATTTGAGTGAATCAACCTCTTTTTCATTCTGGTCCAGTTTGGTGTTTTGAACTGCAACCCCATTCTATTTTGCTCTAGTGCTCTTGAGCTTTTTCCTACCTATAGTACTCTCTGCCAAACTCTTAAGTCCAGGAGATTGGACCCTTTGGCATATTTTTGGTGCATGCAATGATAGCCTTCAGTTTCTGCCCAAAACTGGTTTTCTCCAAGACTTGCACTAACAAGTTTCTGGTTTTGCCCAAGTGATCTTACCACCATCTCCTGCATCTAAAGAGACCCTGATCTGGAGATTTTGGCCACTCCAAGAGTTGCCTAAGTGCACTTGGCATTCTGTCGAACACCTGGTATGCACAGTCTGTTTTGGCATGAGTTCCTTGTTTGCACTGTGAACTTGCTCCAATTGACCCAGCAACCATGTCCACTTAGCGCCTTGCTACCCCTACCTCCATCCTGTGCAGTGCCAGCTCCACCCTCGCGCTCTTGGCCGCACTGGCATTTCGTCGAGCAGGTGCCGTGCGTGCTCTGGGCGCGCCCAGAGCGCACGTTTTGCACGCGCGCGCACTGAGCCGACACGCCGCACTGCCGCACTCGACGCGACCCGTCCCTGGCCCCTTCTGCATCGCTGAACCGCGCACTAGCCGCTCCCTGCTCCACGGCATCGCTGGCGCCCTGCAGCGCTGCTGGCAGCGCCCTTGGCGGCACGCCGGCGTCGGCAGCGGCCTCTGCCATGTTCGGCACCGCCCAAACCACCCCAGCGCGCCAGCTGCCCCTGTGAATAGCTCGTGCTTATCCTCATGCTCGTCGGCACGCGTTCGTCGCCGCCACGACGCCCTGCAGCTACAGAAACGGCTGTCGCCGGCGATCTTATCTGCAGCCGCCGCGGTCCAACCTCGAGCGCCTATATAAAGGGTCCCCGAGCTCGTTCAAGGTTTCAGGCGACATCAGACCCTCCCCGTGAAGCTTCCCACGCAGTGGATCGACCCGTAGTGGCCATCTTCCTCAACTCCGGCTAGTTCGGCCGCCGCCAAGCTCCGGTGCGATTCGTCGCAACCAGCCGCTCATTCGTCCAACCAACGCCACCAGTAGTTTCCTCTAGTCCATGCGGAGCTGCCCAACTACCCAACTTCGGCCGGAGACCACCGGAGCACAAGAGTCACTTCGCCACCGTAGCCCCCTCCGCCGCGGAGCTCGCCGTCGGCGACTCCTCCCACCTCCGGCGGCCCAGCGACCACCCAGAGGACCGCCTCGGTCTGGCCGTTCCATCCCCGCTCTTGGATGCCCGTGTGGCGCTGCCGTTCGTCGACGGCGATCGCCGGAGCCCCGCTCCCGTCAGGTAGAAGAGAGGAGAAGGAGGGAAGAACGGTCAAACCTGACCAGTGGGCCCTCTGGACCCACCGTCAGTGACCCACGCGCTGTCTGCTCTGTTTTAAGTGAAGGCGTAGACGTCCTGAGTACATTTCCTCTACTACGAAAGCGTATTCCCCTCGAAGCGTTTTCCTTTTTCTGATTTTAATAAAACAGAGTTTTGACCAGACTTTGACCAGCTATAACTTTTAAAATAAAACTCCGAATGAGTTGATTCTTTTTCCTACCTCTCTAAAATTTCATCTAGTTTATTTTAAGATTTATTTCAAAAATATTTGAGACAACTTTTTGTACTGTGTTTGAAATATTTGTTATTTGGATATTTTGCAAAATAGGATTTTGGAGAAAAGGGAAAGCTTCCAAAAAGTGCATCCCTTGCATACTCTTGAAGGCAAGCATTTCTGAACTCTGGCATAATATTTTTGGGTGGTGTTTTGATACGGTTTCGACACCACTTTGACGAGGAGTGTATGCTATTGTATGTGACGGTAAGATCATTCGCATGAGTGCTTTTTGGAGATATCTTGTGGTCAGCAATGGTTACGCTAGTGTTTTGGACCATCCTCGTGAGCCCCTCATGCATACCGGAAGGTAGCCGGGAAAGTCGTGGTCTTGGGTAGACACGAGCTTGTCCCTAGTCCCTCGTTGAGACGAGTATGTCCGGTATGGCATGGTGAGGCTTAATGAGTGGTGATTTATTCCACTAATGGTAATATTGTTGGAGGATACTTGGACCACCTGAGTTGGTCGTAGGTCGAGTCTTGATAGGTAGCTTCCCTATTTGTTGGTACCACCACTTGTCCTTGTCGCAGACGGGGTATGGTTCAGTAAGTTGTCAACCCCTTACCAAAGCACACACCGTATAGAGAGGCCATAGTGGAAGATACCAGAGGCCTCCGGTAGGCAGGCCACTTGGTCCGGGGGCATGGGTGTTTTCCGGTTGGGACCGAGGGGGGGGCACCCCCTTAGAGCGCGCGAATAGAAATTTGATCCCATGCTACGTCGAGGTTGTAGCCTCCCCACTTAGAGTTTTGCTTGGCAGGTGTCGTGGGTGATTCCAGACATCGGTGAGTTAAGCTGGTGTGTGCAGGTCAGGCGTGTTTTCAATTAAAATACCGTAGGGGGAATTAGTCCCGATGGACTAAATAAATCCGTTACTCGTGGGAAAATTGTACTCCCTCTGCAGAGGATATATCCTGTTGGTTAGCCATATTCTTGAGTCAGGACCACAGTCTGAGTTAAATCTGGTAACGGTATTCGGATGGAGAACGATTTAATTAGAGCTCAGTGACGGTTTTCGGATGGAGACACGGCTAACTGGATCATAGTAACGGTATTCGGATGGAGAACGAATCAGCTAGAACTCAGTGACGGTCTTCGGATGGAGAAACGACTAGACTAAATTTTTGTCTATGACCTGTGACATCTGAGGATCATGTTGTAATTTTATTATTATTATGGACTAACCATTTACATTATGTATTTTTGTTGAGTATCCCTAGGATGGTTCTACCTCCTGGATATTCACTGTGATTATTCTTTTATAAGCCCTTTATGTGATGTCGCTCAGACGTCCGACTGTGGCGTGTTTTTGTTTTCTTACTTTAAATATAAGCCCTTTATGTGATGTCGCTCAGACGTCCGACTGTGGCGTGTTTTTGTTTTCTTACTTTAAATGTAAGACCTTTATGTGATGTCGCTCAGACGTCCGACTGTGGCACGCATTGCCTTTATTTTCTATTATAAGCCCTTTATGTGGTGTCGCCCCGACGCTCGACTGCGGCATTATTATTCTTGCAGTTTCCTCTCGAGGAGTCATTCAGACCCTCGTTTGGCACCAGTATTATTATTCTTGCAGTTTCCTCTCGAGGAGTCATTCAGACCCTCGTTTGGCACCAGTATTATCATTCTTGCAGTTTCCTCTCGAGGTGTCATTTAGACCCTCGTTTGGCACCCAGTATTTTATTTTGGGATTTCGGGAGGATTACCGCCCGACTTCTCGCTCAGTGCATTTCTTTTACTCCCGTATTGCACGTCCATGTTTTCTCTGCACGCGTCCACCGCAAATTTTTTTTGTTTACTTCATGGCAGACCTATCATCATAAATGTTTCGGAGTATGATTATCTCCTGTTATATTATACCCGTGTTCTTAATGTTTGCGAGTACATTCAAACGTACTCACCGGCTTGTCCCTGGCTATTGTCTTGGCCAGATTTTCGTGCATGGAGATAAGCATCGTGGTGGTAGCCTCGGAGCCTACGTGTTGACGATAGCAACCTTGCGAAGATAGGAGTTATCCTGGTCAGCTGTTCTTGTGGGAAATGGAGTCCCATAGACGCAGATGTATCCAACCGCTTCCGCCCCCAACCATTAGAAACCAAATGTTGTACTCCTAGGCCACAATGGTCTTGTACTACATACTTTTATCCCTTGCTTGGAATTCTTGTATCAAGTTGGTGCCTCATCAGCTAACGGTAATCCTGGGGCTGGTGAGCACAAAGGCCGTTTTTCTGGGAAATTATTATCCCAAAAATCCAGTCGTGACAGACTTGGTATCAGAGCCAGGCTGACCATTGGCTAACCCTATCTTAGCCAGGTCAATAAACCTAGGTTAACCAGACCACCAGGCCTTAGCCTAACCCCGGTCAAGCTTCCCGCGTAAGATAGCCCCACAGTGACCCGACGCCTTTCGGCGGACGGTGCCCAACCTATCAGCCTAGCCCGTCGATCACGCGCCAGTGACCGACACCCAACTCGTCTCTATCGCAAGCGTGCGGGGGAAGACTCCGTCCCCTTTTCCTATAAAAAGGGCACGCTAGTCACAGCACAGCACAGCCTCTTCCCCCAAAACCAAGCCACGATGCCTGGTCCCATTGTTCACAATGAGACCACAGCGACCAACCTGGGAGGTTTTGTGACCGGGCTCGCAAACCTCACCTGCCGTGCCTACGCGTTAGAAGAGCCTCCTGAGTATGTTGTGTACCAGGGACCCATGTACGGTGAGAGCCGTCAGTACTGGGCCACTGTGCACATCTACGGTAGGGGTCTGTCGCCAGAAGGCCCCTACAGGTTCACTGGCAGGACAACTTCCTTTGAGCCGCAAGCCATCCAACTGGCAGCCCGAGAAGCTATAGTTCAACTCCGGCACTTGTCGCCCAGAGTTAACTGTCGCTCGTTCTACTACTACCCCAGTCGTGACGGGTATGGTAGGCCGCCCCAGGTTGCCAACGGAGACCACGAGACAGATCCTGCGCTGTTGCATCTGGTGCGCTATGTAAGCGCACTAGAGCAACTGTTCGATCAGGTCACCCTTGATCTGATCACAGCTCGTGGAGAACTGGTTCGCCGAGCCCCGGCAAGGAGAGAAGCGGAGCCCGACACCGACAACCCAGTCGTGCTGTTCGGACACCCGATCGATCCCTTGAGGTCTGCGCCAGCCATCAACCAGAGTGCCTTGGTGACCCCAGAAGCGCTTCGTCGTCTTTTGGGAACCCATTCCAACGGGATTGTGGCCAACAACCCCCGCGATGGTCATCACCACTTCCCCGACCCTGCAGCCCCTCAGCCTCAACCAGCAAATCCCGACGGTGAGAACCGTGGAGAAGCATCGGCGTCCGCAAGGCCAGCCCTCTTAGACATTAACGTAGTAGACTAAGTCGCTCGAGTTGTATCGAACCTTAGTTTTCCTATGCTTTGTAATGGTGTGGTCTTGTATCGCTTTTATTGCATGTTGTCTATGCATGTGTACGTTAGCGTACAGTTGCATTTTTAAATTTCGGGCGCAGCTACCAAGACCAACCCCGACGGCACCCACAGTGATGCGTCACATTTATGTGATGTGTATATCTGTGGCTTTGACCCGAGAACAGGATCGACAACCAGTCACCCTTTTTCCCCAATGATTTATCCCATCCCCGGTACTATATAAAGGCCACTTCGTGACCTTGCCAAGTATCCCTCACCTTTGTGCGCAGCTCTCACAACCATTCCTTTGCCATGCCGACCCCCAGTATTTATCTAAGAACCCCAGACGCAACCCCGGGCAGTTTTATCAAATTATTGTGGGACTTTACCTGCAGTACTATGAATGCCACCCGTCCACCCCAGTACGAGTTGCTCAAATCGAGGATCACCCCATCCACCTCGAAATATTGGGCAGTGGTGCACATCCCGCCCGCCTAACCAAACCAAGATCCCACGGAAGTCTCCTTCGTGGGGAAATCCATGCCGACTCCGCATATGGCCATAGAAGCTGCTGCGTACGAGGCGCTCACTCGTCTTTGATTCGCGGTACCCTATGCCAGCGAGCGAGGATACTATTATTTTCCGAGTCGTGCAGCACCCGGAGAAGTTGCATCTTTTCCCGGTGGACGAATTGAGAGAGATCCAGTACTGGCCAACCTTGCCCAGTACGTTATCGCTCAGGAGCGTTTAACTCAGCGGGTGATGGGTTATCTCCGGAGCCTCGCTGATTTAAATCCTCGGATCGCTATTGGCAGACCACTGAGGCCTGACCAGGAGAGGCGCATTCATCGACTGGTCAACCCGCTTCCCCCAATAGAAGAGGAGTGTGCCCCAGTACCAGAGGCGTTTTCTCAGGACCCTGTCTTTTTGCCTTTTTCCTTGTAAACGCCTTCGCTGTATTTATTATCCCAGTTTTTTTTATTTATGTGTTGTAGCGTGTTCGTAAATTTTGTGCGACGGATCCGTTTTTCTTTAGTTTCGGTTATGTGAGCAGTTTTACTGCTGTTAGTTTTGTTTTATTTATTTTTGTCTCTCGCAGCATGTTTTTGAGGAGATTTCTTTCCCCGAGTCACTGCCACGTATATATTTTCACGACATAGATCTTTATTCGCGCAGCATCGTAACAGCAGACTCACGACAACAACCACTCGACCTCGGGCACTATTGCAAATCCCTGAGCACATTTTTGCGCCTAACTAACCACACTCGAGGACACCACAGTCTCAGTGAGAGAGATTTGTGAGTGACCATTCAGGCACGAGTTACCCCAGCACATCGACAGCTGTTAGCGCTCAGTGCCACACCTAATCCACGTGATCGCCGCCGCCGCGAAGAGCTAACACTTGAGCGGCAGCATCTCGACGATCATCCAGGATCATCGCGCACAGGAGCACGGAGAACCCCAGCAGCACCGCCAAACCTCCACACACCAGGACCACATACCAGTCCGGCATCGCCTCCGCCATTAGAGCCTCGTCTCGAGCTCCTGCAAACAGCATTGGAGGAGAAGGAAGGAGGAGTAGGAACGAGGCCAGGTGTGAGGGAGAAGAGAGGAGCATCGCGGTCGTTTTATAGCTCGAGATCGGTGTACGGTGGGCGAGGTCCACCAGCGCCGCTCGTCGCGCGATCGCCGGTGTTCGGAGGCGAGTCCGCGAGCAGTGCCGACAGCGCACTGGCCCGCGAGGTGAGTGCACGCTGCCCCGGCAGCTAGCACGCCGCGCACTACCTCGGTACGGCCTCGATGCCCTACAAGCTAGGCATCGCCGGTGGAGGAAGCGCGGGAGAGCGCGCGAGAAAGAAGAGAGAGCCAGGGGTAGGAGAAGAGGCCGACAGTGGGCCCTGGGTCCACCTGTCAGCCAGAGAGAGCACTGTGCTCTCGGGTGCGACCAGCGTATTTTAGTAATTTAGAATTTATTCTAAATTACTGTATCTGCGTAGAAATGTCTCATTTTCCCTAACCGTGGATTTTTCCACACTACTCCAGTCTATCACACTGTGGTTTTCACACCACTTATTGCCCTCTCACTGTAGCCACTTTGTTTTTGTGCAGTTATATGATTTTCTTTTGATAAAAACAGTTTTTGTTCAAAACAGCTTTTAACAAATCTCGAGGACGAGATTTTTCTTAAGGGGGGTAGTGTTGTGACACCCAAAATTTTTGACCTTGTTTTATTTATTAAAATTTTGCCAGGAAATAAAACTTTTCCATTTGTCATGTTTTACCCTTTTATTATTTTGGATTTTTGCCCCTACTGGAAAACTTTCCAAAAGTTTTATTGGACTTATATGCCCTTTTTATAAAAAAAAATTCCATATCAGTGGATTTATCTGCAAAATTAATTTCCAGGAGCTTTAATGCCTTTAAAATGATCTTTCATAATTTTGGAGCCCCTTTTTGCACTGCAAACTTTTGTTAAATGCCTTCAAAATTTTCACCAAAATTTGGGGATGTCATGTGATGTTTCCACATCACTTTTATGCAAAAATACCTTTTGGCCATTGGAGATTTTGAGCTCTACACCAACTTTTCCAATCTGGTCCAGTAGGCACTTTTGCACTACAACCCATATAAATATTTCTTTAAAAATTCTTCCAAGTGTTTGGAGATGTCAGTGGATGCATACAATTCAACTCTATGCAAAAACCCAGTGTTGTTCTTTGAAAAATTTGAGTGAATCAACCTCTTTTTCATTCTGGTCCAGTTTGGTGTTTTGAACTGCAACCCCATTCTATTTTGCTCTAGTGCTCTTGAGCTTTTTCCTACCTATAGTACTCTCTGCCAAACTCTTAAGTCCAGGAGATTGGACCCTTTGGCATATTTTTGGTGCATGCAATGATAGCCTTCAGTTTCTGCCCAAAACTGGTTTTCTCCAAGACTTGCACTAACAAGTTTCTGGTTTTGCCCAAGTGATCTTACCACCATCTCCTGCATCTAAAGAGACCCTGATCTGGAGATTTTGGCCACTCCAAGAGTTGCCTAAGTGCACTTGGCATTCTGTCGAACACCTGGTATGCACAGTCTGTTTTGGCATGAGTTCCTTGTTTGCACTGTGAACTTGCTCCAATTGACCCAGCAACCATGTCCACTTAGCGCCTTGCTACCCCTACCTCCATCCTGTGCAGTGCCAGCTCCACCCTCGCGCTCTTGGCCGCACTGGCATTTCGTCGAGCAGGTGCCGTGCGTGCTCTGGGCGCGCCCAGAGCGCACGTTTTGCACGCGCGCGCACTGAGCCGACACGCCGCACTGCCGCACTCGACGCGACCCGTCCCTGGCCCCTTCTGCATCGCTGAACCGCGCACTAGCCGCTCCCTGCTCCACGGCATCGCTGGCGCCCTGCAGCGCCGCTGGCAGCGCCCTTGGCGGCACGCCGGCGTCGGCAGCGGCCTCTGCCATGTTCGGCACCGCCCAAACCACCCCAGCGCGCCAGCTGCCCCTGTGAATAGCTCGTGCTTATCCTCATGCTCGTCGGCACGCGTTCGTCGCCGCCACGACGCCCTGCAGCTACAGAAACGGCTGTCGCCGGCGATCTTATCTGCAGCCGCCGCGGTCCAACCTCGAGCGCCTATATAAAGGGTCCCCGAGCTCGTTCAAGGTTTCAGGCGACATCAGACCCTCCCCGTGAAGCTTCCCACGCAGTGGATCGACCCGTAGTGGCCATCTTCCTCAACTCCGGCTAGTTCGGCCGCCGCCAAGCTCCGGTGTGATTCGTCGCAACCAGCCGCTCATTCGTCCAACCAACGCCACCAGTAGTTTCCTCTAGTCCATGCGGAGCTGCCCAACTACCCAACTTCGG
The DNA here is from genome assembly GCF_018294505.1 of Triticum aestivum. Lineage (NCBI taxonomy): Eukaryota > Viridiplantae > Streptophyta > Magnoliopsida > Poales > Poaceae > Triticum > Triticum aestivum. The sequence continues at coordinate 451,865,474 of NC_057814.1, forward strand.
TCGGAGACCACCGGAGCACAAGAGTCACTTCGCCACCGTAGCCCCCTCCGCCGCGGAGCTCGCCGTCGGCGACTCCTCCCACCTCCGGCGGCCCAGCGACCACCCAGAGGACCGCCTCGGTCTGGCCGTTCCATCCCCGCTCTTGGATGCCCGTGTGGCGCTGCCGTTCGTCGACGGCGATCGCCGGAGCCCCGCTCCCGTCAGGTAGAAGAGAGGAGAAGGAGGGAAGAACGGTCAAACCTGACCAGTGGGCCCTCTGGACCCACCGTCAGTGACCCACGCGCTGTCTGCTCTGTTTTAAGTGAAGGCGCAGACGTCCTGAGTACATTTCCTCTACTACGAAAGCGTATTCCCCTCGAAGCGTTTTCCTTTTTCTGATTTTAATAAAACAGAGTTTTGACCAGACTTTGACCAGCTATAACTTTTAAAATAAAACTCCGAATGAGTTGATTCTTTTTCCTACCTCTCTAAAATTTCATCTAGTTTATTTTAAGATTTATTTCAAAAATATTTGAGACAACTTTTTGTACTGTGTTTGAAATATTTGTTATTTGGATATTTTGCAAAATAGGATTTTGGAGAAAAGGGAAAGCTTCCAAAAAGTGCATCCCTTGCATACTCTTGAAGGCAAGCATTTCTGAACTCTGGCATAATATTTTTGGGTGGTGTTTTGATACGGTTTCGACACCACTTTGACGAGGAGTGTATGCTATTGTATGTGACGGTAAGATCATTCGCATGAGTGCTTTTTGGAGATATCTTGTGGTCAGCAATGGTTACGCTAGTGTTTTGGACCATCCTCGTGAGCCCCTCATGCATACCGGAAGGTAGCCGGGAAAGTCGTGGTCTTGGGTAGACACGAGCTTGTCCCTAGTCCCTCGTTGAGACGAGTATGTCCGGTATGGCATGGTGAGGCTTAATGAGTGGTGATTTATTCCACTAATGGTAATATTGTTGGAGGATACTTGGACCACCTGAGTTGGTCGTAGGTCGAGTCTTGATAGGTAGCTTCCCTATTTGTTGGTACCACCACTTGTCCTTGTCGCAGACGGGGTATGGTTCAGTAAGTTGTCAACCCCTTACCAAAGCACACACCGTATAGAGAGGCCATAGTGGAAGATACCAGAGGCCTCCGGTAGGCAGGCCACTTGGTCCGGGGGCATGGGTGTTTTCCGGTTGGGACCGAGGGGGGGGCACCCCCTTAGAGCGCGCGAATAGAAATTTGATCCCATGCTACGTCGAGGTTGTAGCCTCCCCACTTAGAGTTTTGCTTGGCAGGTGTCGTGGGTGATTCCAGACATCGGTGAGTTAAGCTGGTGTGTGCAGGTCAGGCGTGTTTTCAATTAAAATACCGTAGGGGGAATTAGTCCCGATGGACTAAATAAATCCGTTACTCGTGGGAAAATTGTACTCCCTCTGCAGAGGATATATCCTGTTGGTTAGCCATATTCTTGAGTCAGGACCACAGTCTGAGTTAAATCTGGTAACGGTATTCGGATGGAGAACGATTTAATTAGAGCTCAGTGACGGTTTTCGGATGGAGACACGGCTAACTGGATCATAGTAACGGTATTCGGATGGAGAACGAATCAGCTAGAACTCAGTGACGGTCTTCGGATGGAGAAACGACTAGACTAAATTTTTGTCTATGACCTGTGACATCTGAGGATCATGTTGTAATTTTATTATTATTATGGACTAACCATTTACATTATGTATTTTTGTTGAGTATCCCTAGGATGGTTCTACCTCCTGGATATTCACTGTGATTATTCTTTTATAAGCCCTTTATGTGATGTCGCTCAGACGTCCGACTGTGGCGTGTTTTTGTTTTCTTACTTTAAATATAAGCCCTTTATGTGATGTCGCTCAGACGTCCGACTGTGGCGTGTTTTTGTTTTCTTACTTTAAATGTAAGACCTTTATGTGATGTCGCTCAGACGTCCGACTATGGCACGCATTGCCTTTATTTTCTATTATAAGCCCTTTATGTGGTGTCGCCCCGACGCTCGACTGCGGCATTATTATTCTTGCAGTTTCCTCTCGAGGAGTCATTCAGACCCTCGTTTGGCACCAGTATTATTATTCTTGCAGTTTCCTCTCGAGGAGTCATTCAGACCCTCGTTTGGCACCAGTATTATCATTCTTGCAGTTTCCTCTCGAGGTGTCATTTAGACCCTCGTTTGGCACCCAGTATTTTATTTTGGGATTTCGGGAGGATTACCGCCCGACTTCTCGCTCAGTGCATTTCTTTTACTCCCGTATTGCACGTCCATGTTTTCTCTGCACGCGTCCACCGCAAATTTTTTTTGTTTACTTCATGGCAGACCTATCATCATAAATGTTTCGGAGTATGATTATCTCCTGTTATATTATACCCGTGTTCTTAATGTTTGCGAGTACATTCAAACGTACTCACTGGCTTGTCCCTGGCTATTGTCTTGGCCAGATTTTCGTGCATGGAGATAAGCATCGCGGTGGCAGCCTCGGAGCCTACGTGTTGACGATAGCAACCTTGCGAAGATAGGAGTTATCCTGGTCAGCTGTTCTTGTGGGAAATGGAGTCCCATAGACGCAGATGTATCCAACCGCTTCCGCCCCCAACCATTAGAAACCAAATGTTGTACTCCTAGGCCACAATGGTCTTGTACTACATACTTTTATCCCTTGCTTGGAATTCTTGTATCAAGTTGGTGCCTCATCAGCTAACGGTAATCCTGGGGCTGGTGAGCACAAAGGCCGTTTTTCTGGGAAATTATTATCCCAAAAATCCGGTCGTGACACTCACGATGGATCAAAACGCGTCCAATGAGGTCCTGAGAAGGAGGCATCAAAAGGCCCAATCCCGACTCCCTCCGGCTTACGATCCACGAAACCTCTTCAACACGCCAGGTGCAGGATCTAGTAACCCGCCAGGGGTCATAGTGCCCGGGTCAGGGACCCCTATTCAGCCACAAGTGATGGGGCCTCCCCAGGTGCCCCCAGCCCTGCCTCAGTATGTGCCAATACCCTCGGGTCATTATAATAACCCGCTGGAGAACATGGTCGCCGCGGCGGCACGGCTGGCGGCTCTCCCGGTTGATGGCGACTCTCCGACGGCTATTGAGACCCGCCGGGTCAGGGAACTCCTTCAGACAGCACTGGCGCAGCAAGAGGCGTACTCCTATAGCCGGGACAGGATCCACTCGACCCCCCGCCCAGGCCGGAGCCCGAGTTACAGCAGGCACATGGTCTCAGCGACCGGCTCAAGTAACGTCCGACGCCATGACCCGCCCCCTGGCCATGGCCCGGCTCACAACGGAGCCTTTCATGCAGCAGACCAAGACAGAGCACGGCGAGAGGCGGAGCAGGTGCCTCAATTGACGGCTTACCAGACCCCCCCCCCCCGGCTTATCCGGCGACTTCCGTCAACGTGGGTATCCCTACCAGGACTGGGGGTGTCCCTTGTTTAGTACCAGCTATCCGCAATGAGCGTCTACCCAAGGACTTCAAAGGCCCTAGGAAGGTGCCTAATTACACAGCAGACTTACAGCCTGCAGCCTGGATCGAGAGTTATGAGATGGCTATGGAGCTGCTGGAGGTCAGTGAGGCGGCCATGGCTATGTACTTCACCATGATGTTAGATGGGACGGCCCGCACTTGGTTGAAAGGGCTACCACCGAATTCCATTGGGTCTTGGGCTGAGCTGAAAGCCCGGTTCATCCAAAACTTCAAGGACACCTGTAGGCAGTCTATGTCAATCGTGGATTTGACTAACTGCAAGCAGCAGGAGGGTGAGTCTACGACACATTGGGTTCGCCGGGTTAAGGAGATAATACATTCCTCGGATAAAATGGATGCCGGCTCTGCAGTCTTAATGTTGGAGCAGAATTGTCGTTTTGTGCCCCTCAAGATGAAACTCGGGCGGCTTAAGCGCGACTGCAATGATATGGGTACACTGATGGCGGCTCTTGTCAAATACGCCGATTCTGATGGTACCAAGGACCCCGCTTCAGATGATGAAAGGTCAGGGAAGGGAAAGAAGAACGGCAATGGCAAGGGTCCTTAGCATAACCCGGGAAACCAAGGAGGAGGCAAGCGCAAGGCCGACGGCAGCCTAGAGTTTGTAGCCAACGCCAGCTCGCAAGGTAGTAACCAGCGACGCAAGGGGAGGCCCCCTCCCCGAGGCGGCGGGTCAGGCCCGACGCTGGAGCAGCTGTTGAATGAGCCTTGTCCAAGGCATGGCTCCAGAGAGAAGCCAGCGACTCATCTATGGAAGGACTATGCAATCATGAAGGCCTTTAAGAATTACAATGGCCCGGGCGGCGGCTCAGGCGCCGGCGGCTTTCATGGCCCGGGCGGCGGCTCAAATTCTAACCCTCAGAACGGTCAAGGGGGCTTTAATCAGCAGTCTGGCCAGGGTCATCAACAGCAGCAGGGAGGTTATCAGACCAATCCAAAGCAGCTTAGCGGTGGGCAGTATCATGTGTTTACCACCAGTCTGTGCAAGCGAGATCAGAAGCTTCATAAGAGGGCCGTGAATGCTGTCGAGCCGGCGGTTCCACGTTACTTGCGGTGGTCTGAGCAGCCTATAGTGTGGAGTAGAGAGGACCACCCACCCCGGGTAGACAATCCGGGTCACTTGGCCCTGGTGGTGGCTCCTCAGGTGGGAGGATATAAGTTCACTAAGGTGCTCATGGATGGAGGCAGTAGCATCAACATCCTCTACTATGAGACTTTTCGCCGTATGGGATTGGTTGATAAGAACCTCAGCCAGTCAAACACTATCTTCCATGGTGTGGTGCCTGGTAAGTCGGCTTATCCAGTCGGCAAGATCGAGTTGGAAGTGGCCTTCGGAGATGAAAACAACTACAGGGTGGAAAAATTGACCTTTGAGGTGGTCAAGATAAGAAGTCCGTACCATGCTATATTTGGGCGGCCGGCTTACGCCAAATTCATGGCACGGCCGTGTTATGTTTACTTACAGCTCAAGATGCCGGGTCATAATGGGACCATTACGATTCACGGCAGCCGGAAGGTGGCCTTGGAATGTGAGGAAGGCGATGCAGCTTATGCAGAATCTATTTGCGCAACAGAGGAGTTGAAGTTTTACAAGGACAATGTTGACCCCACTGATATGACCTCTTTGAAAAAGCCGACTACGAAGCATGAGCCGGCAATGAAGTTTAAGTCGGCTGATGAGACTAAACTCGTTGATTTCACTCCAGGAGATTCATCTCAGCAGTTCAGCATCAGTGCCAACCTGGATCCAAAATAGGAAAGCACGCTCATCGAGTTCATCCGTGAGAATAGGGACATCTTCGCATGGAAACCTTCGGACATGCCAGGTGTACCTAGAGAACCCGCTGAGCACACTCTCAATGTTGATCCGAAATTTAAGCCGGTCAGGCAGTTCCTTCGGTGGTTCAACAAGGAGCGGCGGAAAGCTATTGGTGAAGAGGTGGCCCGGCTCTTGGCGGCCGGGTTTATTGTTGAAGTCTTTCACCCGGAGTGGTTGGCTAACCCGGTGCTCGTGCTCAAGAAGAACGGCACTTGGCGGATGTGTGTCGATTATACGGATTTAAACAAGGCATGTCCGGCTGATCCTTTTGCCCTCCCCCATATTGATCAAATTATTGATGCTACGGCAGGTTGTGCGCGCTTAAGTTTCTTGGATGCTTATTCCGGATATCATCAGATTAAAATGGCAGTTAAGGACCAGGAGAAGACGGCGTTCATCACTCCCTTTGGATCCTTCTGCTATGTGTCTATGCCCTTTGGACTCAAGTGTGCACAGGCGACTTACCAGCGTTGTGTACAGAACTGCCTTCATAAACAGATTGGGCGCAATGTTCACGCTTATGTGGATGATATTGTGGTCAAGTCCATAAAAGAGGAAACCCTGATAGATGATTTGAGAGAAACCTTTGATAATCTCCGGGTCTACAAGATGATGCTTAACCCGGCCAAGTGTGTCTTTGGTGTCCCTGCAGGCAAGCTCTTGGGTTTTTTGGTTTCTGACAGAGGCATTGAGGCTAACCCGGAGAAGATCAAGGCCATCACCTCCCTGGCTAAGCCGGCGTGTATAAATGACGTTCAGCGTTTGGCGGGTCGCATCGCTGCTTTAAGCCGGTTTATAAGCCGTTTGGGTGAGAAGGCCATGCCGTTATATCAGTTGATGAAGAAAACTGATAACTTTGTCTGGAATGATGCAGCTAATACCGCTTTTGAGGATTTGAAGAAGCAGCTGGCAGAGCCCCCCGTCCTTGCTGCTCCGGTTGATAAGGAACCCTTATTACTGTACGTGGCGGCAAACACACGAGCCGTCAGTGTGGCTGTGGTGGTGGAACACAAGGAAGTGGGTAAGGAGCACCCGGTTCAGCGGCCGGTTTATTATGTTAGCGAAGTGCTTATCGAGTCCAAACAGCGGTATCCACATTGGCAGAAGCTTGTTTATGGTGTGTTCATGGCAAGCCGGAAGCTTAAGCGTTATTTCCAGGGTCATCCCATTACCGTGGTGAGTTCTGCCCCTCTTGGTGATATCATTCAAAACAGAGAGGCCACAGGGAGAGTGCCTAAGTGGGCTATCGAGCTCGGACCTCATGGTCTCAAATATGTGCCACGCACTGCTGTTAAATCTCAGGCCCTGGTGGATTTCATCAATGATTGGACAGAGTCACAAGTGCCCGAGCAAAAGCTGGATAACACATATTGGACTATTCACTTCGATGGGTCCAGGCAGTTGGAAGGCTCGGGGGCTGGAGTTGTATTGGCTTCCCCTAAAGGTGACAAGTTCCATTATGTGCTACAGTTGATGTTCCCTTGCACTAACAATGCGGCTGAGTACGAGGCCTTGCTCCATGGCCTTCGGATGGCTAAGGAGATGAGCTTGAGCCGGGTAAGGTGTTTCGGTGACTCAGACTTCGTGGCTCAACAAGTATCAGGCAAATGGGACTCTAAGGACCCTCTCATGGCGGCTTATCGCCGTGAAGTTGATGCCATTGCAGGGCACTTTCAGGGCTACCAAGTAGAGCACATTGATCGCAGGAAGAACGAGGCGGCTGATGCTTTAAGCCGGCTAGGCTCTCAGCGAAAGCCGGTGCCGCCTAATACTTTCCTGGATGTCCTGTATAATCCTTCTGTTAAGTTGCCTACAGAGGAAAACTTGGCTGGCCCCGACCCGGAGGCACGGCTGGTGGCGGCTCTCCATATCATACCAGACTGGACAATGCCCTATCTGGCTTACATGACCCGGGGCGAGTTGCCTGAGGATGAAACTTTGGCCAGGCAAATAACCCGGCGGGCTAAGTCAATGATTGTTATCAATGGTGAGTTGCACCACCGCAGTGTTACGGGAGCGTTTCAGCGTTGTGTTTCCCCTGAGGAAGGGCAAGAGATCTTGCGTGAGATCCATGAAGGGGATTGTGGCCATCACGCTGGCTCAAAGTCCCTTGTGGCCAAGGCTTTTCGTCATGGTTTTTATTGGTTGACGGCTCATGCTGATGCAGAGGACTTGGTCAGTAAGTGTGATGGTTGCCAAAGGTTCTCGCGATGGGCTCATGTACCGGCTCAAGAGCTGAGGATGATCCCAATTACTTGGCCCTTTGCGGTCTGGTGGCCGGATATGGTTGGACCTTTCAAAAGATCCAAGGATAAGAAGACCCACCTTTTGGTGACAGTTGACAAGTTTACCAAGTGGGTTGAAGCGGAGCCAGTTAGCAAGTGTGATGCAGCCACGACGGTTCAGTTTATGAAAAAGGTGATCTTTCGCTTTGGTTTTCCACACAGCATTATAACTGACAATGGCACCAATCTCTCCAAAGGCGCCATGGAGGAGTTTTGTCAACGAGAGCATATCCGACTTGATGTTTCCTCAGTGGCTCATCCTCAATCCAATGGTCAAGCTGAGAGAGCTAATCAGGAGATTCTGAAGGGTATCAAGCCCCGGCTTTTGGTCCCTTTGCAACGGACGCCGGGTTGTTGGGTGGAGGAGTTGCCCTCCGTGTTATGGAGCATCAACACTACTCCTAACAGGTCTACAGGTTTTACGCCTTTCTTCATGGTTTATGGGGCAGAAGCAGTCCTCCCCAGTGACATCCGTCATGACTCACCTCGAGTGGCGGCTTACGTTGAGGCGGATAATGAACAGGCGCGCCAGGACGCTCTTGACTTGTTGGATGAACAGCGTGATGTGGCAGCAGCCCGTTCAGCAATTTACCAACAAGACTTGCGCCGTTATCATAGCCGCCGGGTTAAATCCCGGGTCTTCCAGGAAGGTGATCTCGTGCTCCGGCTCATCCAGGATCAAACAGATGCACACAAGCTATCCCCACCTTGGGAAGGGCCCTTTGTGGTCAGCAAGAATTTGCACAACGGGTCATATTACCTCATTGACATTCGGGAGCACAAAGATTCACGTAAGTCGGAGGAAGAGACCCGACAGCCATGGAACATAGCTCAGCTTCGGCCTTACTACACTTGAGCCACCGGCTCTCGTGATGTACATACTTCTCTAAACCATGTATATATTATGATAAGCAATAAAGCAGGACCTCTGTCCTTTTTTCTCCTCCAAATGTGCACGTGTTGTTTTCATTGCCAGATTACATGATAACTTGAAGGAGGATCCGGCTTATGATCATATTCGAATCTAGCCGTAGGCGATAAGGTCACTTGGGGGCTTCCTGTTCAAACATGGGTCGTATTCGAACCAAAGAGAACACAACTGTCGATACCCATTTGATTGGCAAAGTGCCGAGCTCATTGGGGAGTTTTCTTTGATCATATTTGAATCTTAGTTTAACCCCTTTGAGAACCGACGTGGATCGTATTCGAATCAGCGTCGTTAAACAATTCTCAAAGTCATTTGGGGGCTTCCTGTTCAAACATGGGTCGTATTCGAACCAAAGAGAACACAGCTGTCGATACCCTCTTGATTGGCATCGCCACACCCACTGGGGGCTATATGATCGTATTCGAATCCGAACCGGGAGCCCCTAAGTTCCTCTGATTTATAGCAAGTTCCGTCTGTTTCTTTCCAAGTGTATACGGCCGGGTCTCACTTTTCCGGCTTAACTTTGGTTTACAGTATTAGCTGAACACAATGGGTGTTATTAAGACAGGTAAACCGGAATTTCGGTACCAACCTTCCTTTCCGGGTTATCTAAGCCGGAAGTATGCTTGCAGGCCGCTAAGTATGTTATTACGGCTGTGTTCAGGATATTATTGACGACCAGTCCTTTTTTGATTTATATTCCGGGTTATCTAAAACCTATGATTCTCAGGGCGGTCAGCCTCCTCGAGGCTTGTGATTTGTCTTTCTCTGCAGGATAGTTACAGGCAATTATTTTGAGAGTAAGGAAAACAAATGACTAATTATGACCTGGAGAAACATAAAGGAGACAATTTCAACAGACTTCAGAATTCAAGGCGTGCACGATGGCACGACAAAGATTAAGTATTGGTCCTACTCTATTACAAGACTCATTGAGTCCAAAAGGGTGAGGCATTGTTTGCTAAGCCGCCAGCCAAGTTACGACGCTTGTTGAGTTGAAGTCTCCGGCTCGTTCCTATCTTCTCCTCCGGCTGATCCCAAGACCTGGAAAGTTGATGACTTCCAGTCGATGCCGCTGAGAGCTTCGAATTGGGCTTCCTCGTCAATTAACCCGGCCGGGTCAATCTCCGGGGCGAAGGTGTGCTGACGAGCCGGCGGGATCAAGTTAAGGGCTTCATAACGCGGAGTAGGGATCCTCTGATTTTCTGCATCGTAGCCCGGCTGATACTTAGTCAGATCTGTATCATTGCCAATCAGAGTGGCCACCGGGCGTACGGCCTTCACGCAAGCTGCGAAGTCCTTCTGATCGAAAGCGGAGCCGTCTTCCTTCAGGCTTGGATAGCCAAGGGCGATGTCCGCCGGGTCTAACTCCGGCAGGAACGCCCTTGCCCGGCTCAGCGCGGCGATCGCTCCGGCTCTTGCAGAGGCCCGTCACAGCTCTTGGATCCGTTGAGGCAGTACAGCGAGCCGGCGAAGGACTTCTGCCAGGTGAGTCGGCACCTCGTTGGATAGGGCCACCATAGCTAAGGCACGCTATGACCCGGTGTAGAGCTGCTCCACCAGGGTATACACGGCCTTCAGCTTGGTTACCACGCTCTGGTTGAGGTTGGCACTTCTGGGACCTATTTAACAGAATCAGATAAGCCGCCGACAGGGATGAATTATGAGGTATAACAATTCTAAACTTGATGAAAGCCGGTGAGGCGACTTACCGAAGATGGCGGCCACCATCTGGGACACCTGGCGCTTTAGGCCGGAGAGCTCGGCGGTCTTCGCGGAGAGAGTCTTCTCCGCCTGTTCAGCCCGGTTCACCAATGCGGCCTTTTCTTCGGCCCATGCCTTCCGCTCAGCGTCAAACTCTGTCTTCAGCTTCTCTTGCGCGGCGATGCTAGATACAAACTTGGCGTTTTCCTTCCGGGTCTCCATCTCTTGCATCTTCAGCCGGTTCTTGAGATCGGCAAGGTCAGCCTCAAGTTTCTTGCCAGCAGCCTATACAGATTTCCGGGTTATGGCATGAACAGTTACTATGCAAATGTAAAGTCCCAACCGTTTTCCAAGCAAAGACACTTGGCACTTGGGGGCTAATGCATATTGAACGTTTCTATTTACACCTTGCCGATTCAAGGGAGTAAGCCGGAACCTAAGTCTACAACATACTCAATCATAAGTCGTTGACTTGGGGGCTAGCATGGTACAGGTAACTAAGCAGTAAATAAGAGGACAAAAGGATGTTACCTCAGATTTTTGCTGGATCTGGGTCACCATGGCAATCTCTGCGTCCCGGCTCTTGTGCACTTGGCTGACGAAGCCGGAGACGATCTCTCCAATGTTCAAGTTGGAGTAGTCGGTGAGGTCCAGGTTAACCCGGCGCGACTCTAGCAGCTCCCCTTTGGCGGAGCACTTGGCCAGCACGGTAGGTCTCCCCGGCTCAACGAACTTCGTCCGGGTGATTACCATGTCCTGGTCGTCTGCTGGTGGAGCCGAGCTGGAGGCCTCCGGGTTAACAGAAGCTTCTGTAGTTGCCTTGGTAGTTGGGGCAGCGGCCTCAGGTGCAGAGGCGGCTAGCGGCTCTTGAGCGGCTGCCTCTGGCTCAGGCATGTCCGGCTCATCGACCGGCTTGGACTTCTTCGCCCTCTTGGTGATCTTGGCCTGGGCACTGAAAGGACAAAAAGATTAAACATAATAGGGTAAGTAAAGGCAAAAGTACAACATGAGATGGTTATCATTACCCGGGCACGGTCTTGAAAGCCGGCAGACTTGACTGCATGGAGTCGCCGGAAGAGGGGGTTCTTGAGCTTGAACAAGGCTCTTATGCAGTAAAAAGAGGGATATTTGCATGAGAAATGGGTCTTCAACGTCTACCGCAGTAAATCTATACAGAGCTAAGATCAAAAAGGGGCAGTAAAATTCAAATCTACTGAGAGCCGCGATGAACTACGAAGAACAGAGGAAGAACTATGAAGCCCTAGTGCGGATCTGCCCTATGGAGTGGCGAGGACTCACCGGAGCTGAAGAGGAGCGGAGGTTGCCGCCGTTTGTCTGGACCGAGTCAGGGTGATGCAGCGGCCAAGGTTGATGAAGACCGGGGGCGCGACGGCGGCGGCAGTAGCAGAGCTCGGGCAGGGGAGCAGTGGCGCGAGGAAGAAGATGAAGGAGAGAGAAGTGGCTGAGAGCCCGTCGGGCCGGCCTATTTATAAGGCGAGCTCATAAGTGGGCGCGAGAATCAAGGAGACCATGGCGTGGTTATCTCCCCACGAAACGCCTCGATTTTCGGGATGACAGTAAAGAAAAAGATCCGTTGCGGATCTGGCGGAGTAAAAAACGGGCTTAATGGAAGATGACGTCATGGCGGATTACCCGGAGTCCAGAGGATGATGTCATGTCGGGTTATGGCCTTCACACAATTGTAAGCCGGAGGTTTTCTGTCGAAGGAATGGAAGATTGACATGAGCCGGCTCAAATCAATCTGGGGCCTAATGTTGAGGATGTAGACCTTAGAGTCACCCGCCAGGAGGGGCCGGGTTACTCATATGGTCACTGCCAGAAGCCTGGCGCCAAGCCTGAAGACGGTGGGCCAAAGATGGGCTTAAGACCCGGATATGGCTTAAAGCCCTTAGTTGCAATCATTATTATGCTGGAACTTGTAGTGTAAGGCAAGAATAGTCGAGAGTCCGAGCCGGACACTCTTATGAGCCGGCCGGGACTCTGAGAGCTGCAGGGCGTTAGCCTCCCTATATAAAGGGACGACCCGGCAGAGGTTTAAGGCAGAGAACAATCTCATCGAGAGCCGGGATAACAGTTTAGCTCCCTGGTGATCGTAACCCTAATCAATACCACCTCAAACTGGACGTAGGCTTTTACCTTCACCGTAAGGGGCCGAACCAGTATAAACCCTCGTGTTCCTTGTCCCGCATTAACCCCTTCAAGCTTCCTAGCTGCGATGGCTCCACGACTAAGTCCTAGCTCGAGGACATCTGCCGTGACAATTCCACGACAGTGGGTCTATGATATAGCCCCTTGTATGTATGCGGTTATCCGAATACGGCTGCGCTACATAGGTGACCGAAAAACGGTCCTTCGTGTTATACAGAAGAAATCGCAAAAGATTTTAATAAGTCGCCAAGTGGTTGACCAACTCTCGCCGCATCATGACAGCCAGTTCTCGACCGTCTCTACTGAGGTGCTTAACCGGGTGAACTGGAAACACAATCGCAGTAGTTCTCCCTTTACTACCCTAGCCGATAGAGCGGAACGTAAGGTAGTAAGCACAGGAGCCGGCAACCCAACTATTGACCAAAGACATGATTCGGAGCTGATGCATATAATGACAAAACTCGTGACGCCGAAGTATGCTGTAGAGCTGTTTGGACTTGTTGGCAATTTTAATATGTTGCCGTATCAAGCCCCTGATGGTTAGTGCCGAGGTGTGTATCTGAAACCACCGAAAAGGTACAATACGGTTCTATGAGGAAAAGTAAGTACTAAAGACGGATTATGTCCACTGGAATCTGATTGATACGTCGAGCGCAATCTTACAGATTATAACACCTCTACCCAGGTCATTTTACATGCCAGGGGTTGAAGGCTGAGGAGAAAGGCTATATACAGGTTTTAAATAGAGTGTTTGGTCCACAAAAAATCTTTTGGACCTCCTGTCGCACGTCTGCGCTGCCTTTGCCTTAGCGAAGAGGATTCCTTAAAAGGAGCAATCTTTGGTATCCTGGACAAAACTGGGCTCCGAAAGAGTCCTTGCAGTTCCGTAGGGCGAACAGGTTTTGATTCATCTGTGACAAAAGATAAGAAAGTGAGGGAGAAAAGCTATAAGAGGACGAACCGTGCTGTAGGCCTGTCCGCATTGTGCCTCCGCCGACGACCAAGGTATTTTAAGTGCATAATTATGCATGCGCGATGTGAGCTTCGCGGGCATATGCGGCGAACGACCGAGGCAGAACTGCTAATCTAGCTCTAAAATTGACCGGTCTTGTGTAGTAGAGGCTGGTGGCTTAATGGCCGATGAGGTATGCGGTTTAACGAGGCCGCTGTGTACTTCGGCTATGATGGCCGTGGTATACTCTTGGGAACGGAGAGGGTGCTCCGTGTTTCCATTGATCGTTATGGCGCCGCATGGACCGGGCATCTTAAGCTTTAGATAGGTGTAGTGTGGGACCGCATTGAAATGAGCAAAATTGGTCCACCCAAGCAGTGCATGACGTCCACTGCAGAATGGAACAATATCAAAGGTCAAGGCTTCGCTTCAGAAGTTGTCTGGCGAGCCGAAGACGACTTCCAGTGTAATTGAGCCCGTACAGTGAGCTTCTTCACCGGGTATTACTCCTTTGAAGGTAGTTGTGGTGGGCTTGATCCTTGAGGGATCAATGCCCATTTTGCGAACAGTGTCTTGATAGAGCAAATTAAGGCTACTGCCGCCGTCCAGAAGGACTCTTGTGAGAAGGAATCCACCAATGATTGGATCGAGGACCAGGGCTACCAAACCTTTGTGACGGACACCTGTTGGGTGGTCATTGCGATCAAAAGTGATCGGACAGGCTACCCATGGGTTAAATTTTGGTACGACCGGCTTTATGGCGTAGTCGTCTCGTAGCACGCGCTTGTGCTCCCTTGTAGGGATATGCATCACAGATAGCATGTTTACTGTCTTTACTTCGGGGGGAAATTGCTTTTGTCCTACGGTGTTTGGTTGGCGAGTCTCCTCGTCTTCGCTGTCGCTAGGCGGCCCCTTCCCTTTGTGTTTGGCATTGAGCTTGCCTGCTTCTTTTAAAACCCAACAATTTCTGTTGGTGTGGTTGGCGGGTTTGTCCGGGCTGCCATGCATTTCACAGGGCCGATCCAGTATCCTGTCTAAACTGGATGGGCCATCTTTGTTTGCCTTGAATGGCTTCTTCCGTCGACCGGATTTGGAACCATTGAATCCGGCATTGACCGCCGTGTCGTGGGTTCCTACATCATTGTTTCGACGCTTGTTTTTATTGCATCGAGGCTTGCCATTGCCGTCCCTAACCTCAGAGGTGAAAGGATCGCTGGTGCTATTATTGTATCGAACCAACCAGCTATCTTCTCCCGCGCAGAAGCGGGTCATCAGTGCGGTAAGAGCCGCCATAGATTTTGGTTTTTCTTGGCCAAGGTGACGGGCCAGCCACTCATCTCGGACGCCATGTTTAAAGGCCGCTAGGGCTTCGGCGTCCGGACAGTCGACGATTTGGTTCTTTTTAATTAGGAACCTAGTCCGGTGCTTCCTGGCTGACTCTCCGGGTTGCTGGAAAGTGTGACTGAGGTCATCGGCGTCCGGAGGTCAGACATATGTACCTTGGAAGTTGTCGCGAAAGGCGTCTTCCAAGTCCTCCCAGCTGCCAATGGAGTTTTTGGGCAGGCTGTTCAACCAGTGCCGAGCTGGTCCCTTGAGTTTTAGCGGGAGGTATTTGATGGCATGAAGATCATCACCGCGGGCCATATGAATATGGAGAAGAAAATCCTCAATCCATACCGCAGGATCTATTGTTCCATCATATGATTCGATATTCACGGGTTTCAACCCTTCTGGAAATTCATGCTTCATTACTTCATCAGTGAAGCAGAGGGGGTGTGCGGCGCCTCTATATCGGGCCAAGTCGCGACGTAGCTCGGATGGAGTCCGTCTGCGGTTTTCGGCCCGGACGTGATTGTGCTTGTCACGTCCGGCTAGATAGCCGTCGTCGTGCGTCGGGGCATGCCCCCGTGACCCGTAGATCGATCTGGTCTGACCTGCTCTACTGTCCAGGTCCTACCGCAGGTCATATGTATATCCCCGAGCTGTTATATCTCTACCTTTACGGCGAGGTACTATCGGCTGGTGTTCGGCTTGAGTTTTCATTTTGTCCCGGCCACGAGGTGGCCGGTCAGCCGCATTACGCGCTGATGGCGCGGGCTCGAGGGCCTCGTCGTCAAATTGGGGTAGCAGTTTACGCTTCGGGTAACTTTTGGTTGGGCGCTCGAGGCCGTATTCCTCGGCTGCCAGGACATTAGTCCATCTATCGTTGAGCAGATCTTTATCAGCTTGAAGCTGCTGCTGCTTCTTTCTCAGGCTCCTTGCAGTGGCAATTAGCCGGCGCTTAAAGCGCTCCTGCTCGAGAGGTTCCTCAGGTACGATAAAATCTTCGTCACCGAGGCTCACCTCATCCTCGGAGAGTGGGAGATAATACTGTAATCCGAGTCTTTGTTTGCGGCCTGTTCGTTAGGGCTAACTTGCCCATCTTACCGGTCGTCCTGTTCGAAAGTTGGCTCGACGGGGTCTTCTTTGTCCTCGGCATCGTCCGGAGTATTGTTTTCTCCTGTGCCGGTATCGCTGTCTTTTCCACGGCATGATTTAGAGCGGCGCCGCTGACGTCGGCGCTTTGGCTGTTCTCAGGAGGTTTATCCTTGACTAGATCTTCTTTGTCATCGCCGTTACCCGCTTTGGGTGTATCCGCCATGTACACGTCATACGAAGAGGTGGCCATCCAACGTCCAGTGAACGGCGGGTTTTCGGCCTGCTACTCTCCGGCATCATCGTCCATACCGTCGATGTCTTCGGAGCCGTAGTCGAGCGTGTCAGTTAAGTCCTCGAAAGTGGCTATGAAGTGGGTGGTGGGTGGGACATAAAATTCCCTGCTCTCAACCCCTAGTCCGGGCTAGCGTAGTTCAGACATTGCTCCTCTGTAATGATGAGGGATCGCATCAAGTCCAGAGCCTCGCTTACACGCGAGGTTTGGCCAGGGAGAAGAAACTCCGTGGAGTACGGCAGGAAGGAAACTCCTTGGCCGAGCTCACACGATGCTGACCCCTAGGGTTCGGAGCCGGTATCCGGAGAGGAGTCCGGCTTCATGATGGTTGCCAGCGACACTACTTCCTCCGGCTCTCCTGTGCCGGGCTTAGTGGCCGCAGATAGTCCGGCGGGCTCAGTAATCCCGTCTTCCGACCTGGTGATGCGCTCCGGATCTAAGGCCAGAGCAGAGGTAGGGGTCGTGAACCCTTGGAAGATCAAGTCTCCTCGGATATCAGCGACATAGTCCAGATTTCCAAAACTAATCTGGAGACCTGGGGCGTAGCTGTCGATCTGCTCTAGATGGCCAAGCGAGTTGGCCCGCAGTGCGAACCCGCTGAATACGAAGATCTGGCCGGGGAGAAAAACCTCCTCCAGGGCCGCGTCGTCGTAGATGATGGATGGAGCCGTTGAACCTCCTGGGGACGACACATCGGAGCTCTCAATGAAAGCACCAATGTCGGTGTCAAAACCGGCAGATCACGGGTAGGGGGTCCCGAACTGTGCATCTAAGGTCGATGGTAACAGGATACAGGGGACACGATGTTTACCCAGGTTCGGGCCCTCTTGATGGAGGTAATACCCTACTTCCTGCTTGATTGATCTTGATGAATATGAGAATTACAAGAGTTGATCTACCACGAGATCGTAATGGCTAAACCCTAGATGTCTAGCCTGTATGTTTGTGATTGCCTCTACGAACTAAACCCTCCGGTTTATATAGACACCGGAGGGGCCTAGGGTTGTACAGAGTCGGTTTACAAAGGAAGGAATCTACATGCCCGAACGCCAAGCTTGCCATCCACGCAAAGGAGAGTCCCATCCAGATACGGGAAGAAGTCTTCTGTCTTGTAGCTTCATAGCCCATTAGTTCGGCCCATGTTACGTAGTCCGGACGCCCGAGGACCCCTTAATCCAGGACTCCCTCAGTGCCAGCAGAGGGAGTCCTGGACTAAGGGTCCTCGGGCGTCCGGCCTGTTATCCATTGGGCCGGACTGATGGGCTGTGAAGACATGAAGGCCGAAGACTGTACCCATGTCCGGATTGGACTCTACTTGGTGTGGAATGCAAGCTTGGCGACCGATTATGGAGATCCCTAGATCCCCACGGTGTCTATATAAACCGGAGGGGTTAATCCGGAAAGGGGAGATTCATTACCATAGTCATACAGGCTAGACTTCTAGTGTTTGGCCATCTCGATCTCGTGGTAGATCAACTCTTGTAATACTCATACTCATCAAGATCAATCAAGCAGGAAGTAGGGTATTACCTCCATAGAGAGGGCCCGAACCTGGGTAAACATCGTGTCCTCCGTCTCCTGTTACCATCGATCCTAGACGCACAGTTCGGGACCCCCTACCCAAGATCCGCCGGTTTTGACACCGACATTGGTGCTTTCATTGAGAGTTCCTCTGTGTCGTCGACGAAAGGTTCGATGGCCCCTTCGATCGCCTATGGTGACGCTGTCCAAGGAGAAACCTTCCTTCCCGGACAGATTTTCGTATTCGGCGGCTTTGTACTGCGGGCCAACTCGCTTGGCCATCTGGAGCAGATCGATAGCTACGCCCCTGGCCACCAGGTCAGATTTGGAAACTTGAACTATGTCGCGGATATCCGTGGAGACTTGATCTTCAATGGATTTGAGACCGCGGCGATCGCTCCCCCTCGCTCCGATGAACATGACTTAAATCTGTCATTGGACCAGACTCTGGAGACGGTCCCCGTAACTGCTACGACCTTAGATCCGGAGCAGTTTGCACCATCCGAAGCCACCGAGTCCGCGACATTGGAACCGCACACAGACTTAACACCAGGCAATATCAGCGTCGACGGAATTCCGGACTCGTTTCCGGCCATAAGTTCCGAACCTTGCACGCCCCCGGGCACCGAGTTGGATCGGTTATCAATCTTCGAGTTCAGCGCCACAGATATCTTCTAGCACTCGCCCTTTGGCGATGTGCTAAATTCATTGAAAAACCTGTCCCTGATGGGGGACTCACGGCTGAACTATGTCCGGTTCGAGCTAGAGGCTGATAATGGAGAATTTCGCTGCCCACCCGCCACCCACTTCATAGCCACTATCGAGGACTTAACCGACATGCCCGCTTATGGCTCCGAAGACATCGATGGTATAGACGACGATGCCGACAAGGAGCAAGGCCAAAACCCGCCAGTCATCAGGCGTGGGACGGCCACCCCTTCATACGACGTGTACATGGTCGATACACTTAAAAAAGCTCGCGACAATGACAAGGGAGATCCAGTTGAGAATAAAACTCCTCAGACACAGTCTAAGTTCTGGCGCCCCAAATGCCGCTCCAAGTCACGCCACAACAACGATGGCACCAGAGAAAATAGTGCTCCGGACGGCGTTGAAAGCAATGAAGACCCTATTGGAGTAATATCCGAACAGGAGGAACAGGAAAACGGGCAAGTCAGCCCCAATGAATAGGCCCTGCCCAGCGACAGTTCGGAGGACGACAACTACCTTCCGCTCTCCGAAGACGAGGTAAGCCTCGACGACGAAGACTTCATCATACCCGAAGAGCCCCTCGAGCAGGAGCGCTTCAAGCACAGGTTGATAGTTGCGGCAAGAAGCCTGAAAAAGAAGCAGCAGCAGCTTCAAGCTGACCAAGACCTACTGAACGACAGATGGACCGAAGTCCTGGTCGCCGAAGAGTACGACCTTAGTGGCCTAGCCAAAGGCCACCCAAAGCACAGATTGCTATAACAGTCTGATGACGGGGCATTGGGGCCCATACCATCATCACACAATGCGGCAGGTCGCCGACAACTCTGTCCGGATAAAGAGGCAACTAAAGTCGAACACCAGACCGCCCCACCTCGCCGTGAAGGCAAGAACAACATAGGTCATGATTACCCAGACGACCTGCAGTGGGACTTGGATGATAGAGCAAGACATGCAAGACCGACCTACGGATCGCGAAAGCATGCTTCGACACGCGACGATGGCTAACTATTCGGACGTGTCAAACCTCGCCATGCCCAAGCCAAACACCGCAAAGGGACTCCTTCGGAGATACGTCATAGTGTGGCCCACCATAGAGGCGCCGCACACGCACTTTGCTTCACTGAGGAAGTAATGAATCATGAATTCCCCGAAGGATTCAAACCCGTCAATATTGAATCATACGACGGGACAACCGACCCCGCGGTATGGATAGAAGATTTCATCCTCCACATCCATATGGCCCGTGGGGACGACCTCCACGCCATTAAATACCTCCCACTAAAACTAAAAGGGCCAGCTCGGTACTGGTTAAACAGCCTGCCTGAAAATTCCATAGGCATCTGGGAGGACTTGGAAAAGGCTTTCCTCGATAACTTCCCAGGAACATATGTCCGGCCACCGGATGCCGATGACCTAAGTCACATTGTCTAGCAGCCCGGAGAATCAGCCAGGGAGCTCTGGACTCGGTTCTTAGTCAAAAAGAACCAAATTATCGACTGTCCGGACGCGGAAGCCCTTGCGGCTTTCAGACACAGTGTCCGGGATGAATGGCTGGCACGCCACCTCGACCAAGAAGGACCTAAATCCATGACAACCCTCACTGCTTTGATGACCCGCTTTTGCGCGGGAGAAGACAGCTGGCTCGCTCGTAGAAGCAATAGCGCCAGCAACCCGGGCACCTCCGAAATCCGAGACGGCAACGGAAAGCCACGACGAAGCAAAAACAACAGTCGCAATGACAATGAAAGATCATGCGACACAGCGGTCAACGCCGGATTCAGCAACCCCAAGCCCGGTCAGCGGAAGAAGCCATGCAAGGCGAATCGAGACAAACCATCCAACCTGGACATGATATTGGACCGACCCTGCCAGATTCATGGCCACCCCGATAAACCAGCTAATCATATCAACAGAAACTGCTGGGTCCTTAAACAGGCCGGCAAGCTCAATGCCGAACACATGCGGAGGAGGCCGCCAGGTGACAGGGATGACGGAAAGGTTCACCAATGAAACACTGGGGGTCAGAAGCAATCTCCACCCGAGGATAAACTACTCCCAGAACGGAAATAGCAACCCGGCTTCCGCCGCCCACTCCGTACACCTGCAAAATTTGTACCGCGCATACATCATTATGCACTCAAGATACCATGGGCATTGGCGGAAGCATAACACGGACAAGCCTACAAGCACTCCAGTAACATTTTTTATTTATTTTCCTTTTTATTTGTTCTCCCTTCGCTATCCTTTAAAAACAGGTGACGAACATGATAAATATCTGAAACTGGCTACGGATCCGTATACTCACCTAAGGGGCTATTTCCATCAAGGATTCCCCCCACCGAGGACTGGCGGCGCAGACGTGCGACAGGAGGTCCAAAATAAATTTTTGTAGACCGCACTCTCTATTTCTTGAGCCTGTACTATGCCTGTTCCTCCGCCTCCAACCCCGAGCATGTCAAACAGCCGGGAGGATGGCTTTTATATATATCATGAGTAATCAATGGCATACCGCTCAGTTCCCAGTAAAACATATCCGAAATAATCATTCGTGTTGTCTCACCACGGAGTACGGCTGCCACGATTGTTTCACAAATATACCTTGGCATAACCTGCCAGGGGCTCGGTATGGGAACAAATGAGTTGCCAGCAAAAGTCCGAACAGCTCTATAGCGTACTTCGGCGTCGCAAGTTTGGCCTTATATGCATCAGCTCCGAATGATTGTCTTGGGTCAATAGTTGGGTTGCCCGGCTCCTGTGCTTGCTACCCTACGTTCCGCTCTATCGGCTAGGGTAGTAAAGGGAGAACTACTGCGATTGTGCCCTGGTCTAAACCGGATGAGCACCTCAGTAGAGAAAGCCGAAAACTGACTGTCATGATGCGGCGAGAGCTGGTCAACCACTTGACGACTTCTTGGAATCTTAGCGATTCTCCGTGTCACATCAGGGATCTTTTTCAGATTAAACATGTAAGGCACCCTACGCCGCATACATACCAGGGGCTATGTCGTAGCCCCACAATAAAACTCCTATGGCTAAGTGAAAGCGTTAACGCCCTATAGTCCGATTGCCTGGTTCGCCGCATTATCACCTCCTTCATGGACCAAGACGTTGGATAAAGAGTGATTAAATGCTTTTCTGAACACCCCCGTACTTCCTACGAGGGGCCTGAAGCCGACGACTGGAAAACTTTCAGTTTATATCAAAAACGGCCGCACAGGAGGAATTCAACCTTTCAAGCAAAAACATATAAATAGATTAACTATAAAATTGTCTTTTACAATTTTCATACACCTCACTCGAACATTATGTCTTTCGAGCACTGACCCTCTATAAAGCGGGCGTCCTCTAGGACGTCTTCAAAATAATGCTCCGGTTCTGGGCGGTCCTTGCCTTTGGGTGGACTTTTCGTCGCAACATCGATGGCCTTCATCTTCCCCCAGAATGTTTTGACTCGGGCAAAAGCCATCCGTGCACCCTCAATGCACGTTGACCGCTTCACAGCATCAATACGCGGCACCGCATCAACAAGCCTCTGCACCAACCCGAAATAGCTATTCGGAACAGGCTCGGTCGGCCACAACCGGATTATGACATCCTTCATGGCAGCGCCGGATATCCTATGAAGTTCGGCCCATTGGGACATCTGTTCATTGAGCAACAGAGGGCGCTTTGATGCGCCAAACTGCGACCAAAAAAGCTTCTGCTTTGCATATCCATCTCGCGCCTGGTAATACCGCGCCGCATCGGAAGAACTCTTCGGCAAGTCCAAGAACTCGTCCGGAGAACTCCACACTTGGTTAAGCTGAGCATAGTTCGGGTCACCGAACTTAGCTTGCAGCAGAAAGGGCTTTCCAGCCGCAATCTCCCTCGCCTGCCGAACCTCCTCACGGGCTGCTCTGGATTCCGACCGCGCTTCTTTTGCCTCTTGTAAGGCCTTGTTCAGATCAGCCATTAACGCTTTACCCTCCATCTCCAATACTTCACAGCGGTCGGTAGCATTCTCCAGTTCGAGCGTCATCGTGGATATCTTCTCCTCATCTTGGCGCCGTGCAGCTTGTTTGGCTTTCAGCTCAGCCGACGCCTTTTCGGCAGCAGCATTGCTACGCTGGGCCTGCTCCTTGCCTCGGGCCAGCTCCGCTCGAAGAACTTCAACGGCGGCGGCACCATCTGCAGCCACGCATACTCCAACATAAAAACTATAGCATCATGCTTATACCACAAAAATGTATGGGGATTGCCCCAAATACATACCTTGCGACTCGTCAAGACGCGTATTGATTAATCCAAGATCATCCCCTGCCACGTCAAGCTTCCGCTGCAGCTCGGCAATTTCCATAGTCCGGGAAGTGGCCAAGGGGGAAGCAGCATGTGTTCAAGTTCATCAGGTTAGTCCTCAAAACGATCATTTTTTATCCTCTGTTTGCTTCCTAATGGAAGAAAACCTGAGTCTCAGGGGCTACTACCTATACACAGGTGCATCTTTGCAAATGAAACATAGCTAAAAAACATTATGTCACAAACCTCGAAGCCCTTCAGTAGGCTCATAAAAGCTTCATTTAATCCGCTCTTTGCGGACAAAATCTTCTCAATCACTGTACCCATCAAGGTATGTTGTTCCCCCGATACAGATGCTTTCCGCAACATGTCCCGCAATATATCAGGAGTATCCGGGTTTTCGGACACTGCTCCAGGGGCTCCAGGGGCACCCGTCTCCAGAATCACTGTCGGCTACGAACCAGATAGTCCGGGGCCTTTGTTTGCGTCAGCCCCGGAATCCTAGATGGCCGGAGGTCCACCTTCGGGTACTGCCTCTCATGTCTCCTGCGTAACTCCTTGGTCAAAAGAGACCCTCCGCGATGACACTTCGGAGTCATTTGCCATATTGGGTGAGGAGATTGGAGGAGGCGTCTCGCTCTCCATCATCTCTGGGAGAAGACTCACCGAAGAAGAGGATCGCCCAGAAAAACTCTGTGCCGACCTGCGAAAATGCATGAATGCGTTACGAATATCTTCGGTAACAGCAACGGAGCAGGACTATCAAAGTACTCCAGATTCTCTTACGGTTTGGCCGGGGGCTCGTCCCCCTGTTGGAGTTGTTCAACGGCGCCGCTTTTCAAACCCAAGCCGCTCGATGATGGCATCTTGCCCTTCTTGGAAGACCGCCCCTCCCAATCATCAGAGGCGGCCCATTTCCTCCTACTTGGAGAAGGGATACTGGGTCCTTTTCCGCCTCTGTCCTCAGGCGAGGAAAGGTCGATTTCTCCGGACTCAGTGTCCGACTTACCTCCGGAACCAAGGTCATCTTGGTTCTTCTCACCCTCCCCTGCCGGTGCCTGGTACGGTGCCGAGGCCAGCATCCTTGTTAGCACAGGAGTAGCCGAGTCTTCGGGAAGGGGAGCCGGACACCTAATCTGCTCCACCTTCTTTATCCAGCCCTGAAAAAGGATGATACTGTCGATATCTTGCCACTGGGTGTCTAATTATAAGGTATTCGGCAAACGGGTACTCACCGGGGTATCCGGATGGTTACAATCTAGGCTGACATCTTCGATGGTGTCCGGCCATTGCCTTCGTTTCCCGAAGAATGATCTCCAGATTACTTCGTGTGTAGTGCCGAAGAAGTGCTGAAGCGTCCGCGGCCCTTCCGAATTAAACTCCCACAGGCGGAGAGGCCGTCGCTGGCATGGCAGGGTCCGACGAACTAACATTACTTGAATGACGTTGGCTATATCGATGTCCTTCTCAATGAGGCTTCGGATGCGACTTTGCAGAGTTCGCACCTCGTCTGTTGATCCCCAATCCAACCCCTTATTAATCCATGATGCAAACTGAGTTGGGGGCCGGATCGAAATACAGGCGCAGTTTCCCACTTAGAGCCATGGGGCTCGGTGATATAGAACCACCCCTGCTGCCACATATCGGAAGATTTGGCGAAGGATCCTTGCAGCCAAACGGCGCTAGCAAGCTTGCTCATTGAAGCACCACCGCACTCGACCTGCTCCCCCTCCATCACTTGCGGCTTCACATCGAAGGTCTTGAGCCACAAGCCGAAGTGCGGGGGAGTCCGGAGGAAAGCTTCGCATGTGACGATGAACGTCGAAATAAGAAGAATAGGGTCCGGGGCCAGATCGTGGAAATCTAGCCCGTAATAGAACATGAGCCCCCGGACGAAGGGGTTAAGCGCAAACCCTAACCCGCGAAGGAAGTGGGACGCAAACACGACCCTCTCGTCGGATCTGGGGGTGGGAATAACCTGCCCCTCGGCGGGAAGCCGATGATGGATTTCCGCGGTCAAATACCTCGCCACCCGAAGCTTTCCAATATCTCCCTCCGTGACGGAAGAAGCTACCCACCGGCCTAAACGGCTGGATCTGGACATAATTGGGGCTTGTAGCAATCGAAACCCGGGTGGTAGAACTCGGGATAGCCGGGGTTGAGGGAGAAGCAAGCGTGGAAGAAAAAGACGGGTCTATGCCCCTATATATAAAGGCTGTGAATATCAAACGTCTCCTTTCAGGCCTCGAAAACTTGCTTGTTCCCAAGGAGTTGTACCCAAGCGACGGTTGGGTTACTGACGACCCACAAGTATAGGGGATCTATTGTAGTCCTTTCGATAAGTAAGAGTGTCGAACCCAACGAGGAGCAGAAGGAAATGACAAGCGGTTTTCAGCAAGGTGTTTTCTGCAAGCACTGAAATTATAGGTAACAGATAGTTTTGTGATAACACAATTTGTAACGAGCAACAAGTAACAAAAGTAAATAAAGTGCAGCAAGGTGGCCCAATCCTTTTTGTAGCAAAGGACAAGCCTGGACAAACTCTTATATAGAGAAAAGCGCTCCCGAGGACACATGGGAATTATTGTCAAGCTAGTTTTCATCACGTTCATATGATTCGCGTTCGGTACTTTGATAATTTGATATGTGGGTGGACCGGTGCTTGGGTGTTGTCCTTACTTGGACAAGCATCCCACTTATGATTAACTCCTATTGCAAGCATCCGCAACTACAAAAGAAGTATTAAGGTAAACCTAACCATAGCATGAAACATATGGATTCAAATCAGCCCCTTACGAAGCAACGCATAAACTAGGGTTTAAGCTTCTGTCACTCTAGCAACCCATCATCTACTTATTACTTCTCAATGCCTTCCTCTAGGCCCAAATAATGGTGAAGTGTCATGTAGTCGACGTTCACATAACACCACTAGAGGAGAGACAACATACATCTCATCAAAATATCGAACGAATACCAAATTCACATGACTACTAATAGCAAGACTTCTCCCATGTCCTCAGAAACAAACGTAACTACTCACAAAGCATATTCATGTTCATAATCAGAGGAGTATTAATATGCATATAGGATCTGAACATATGATCTTCCACCAAATAAACCAACTAGCATCAACTACAAGGAGTAATCAACACTACTAGCAACCTACAGGTACCAATCTCAGACTTAGAGACAAGAATTGGATACAAGAGATGAACTAGGGTTTGAGAGGAGATGGTGCTGGTGAAGATTTTGATGGAGATTGGCCCCCTCCCGATGAGAGGAGTGTTGGTGATGACGATGGCGATGATTTCCCCCTCCCGGAGGGAAGTGTCCCCGACAGAACAGCTCTGCCAGAGCCCTAGATTGGTTCCGCCAAGGTTCCGCCTCGTGGCGGCGGAGTCTCATCCCGAAAGCTTGCTTATGATTTTTCTCGGACGAAAGACTTCATATAGCAGAAGATGGGCACTGGAGGGCCACCAGGGGGCCCACGAGGCAGGGGGCACGCCCAGGGGGGTAGGGCGCGCCCCCCGCCCTCGTGCCCGGGGTGTGGGTCCCCTCTGGTATTTTCTTCGCTCAGTATTTTTTATTATTTCCAAAAATAACTTCCGTGGAGTTTCAGGACTTTTGGAGTTGTGCAGAATAGGTCTCTAATATTTGCTCCTTTTCCAGCCCAGAATTCCAGCTGCCGGCATTCTCCCTCTTTATGTAAACCTTGTAAAATAAGAGAGAGTAGGCATAAGTTGTGACATAATGTGTAATAACAGCCCATAATGCAATAAATATTGATATAAAAGCATGATGCAAAATGGACGTATCAACTCCCCCAAGCCTAGACCTCGCTTGTCCTCAAGCGGAAGCCGATAACGATAAATATGTCCACGTGTTTAGAGGTAGAGGTGTCGATAAAATAAAATACGGACATGAAGGCATCATGATCATTCTTATAAGAGCAACATATATGGATATTGTCGTATGATTTCTTCTGCTCAAGTAATAATCTATTCACAATGTCAAGTATGAATCAGAAACTTCATTGAGAACTAACAAACTATAATCTCAGTCATTGAAGCAATTGCAATTTATCATAACATCAGAAAGAGTCTATGTAAGAGCTTTTCAGCAAGTCCACATACTCAACTATCATTTAGTCTTTCACAATTGCTAACACTCACGCAATACTTGTGGTTACGGAGTTTTAATCGGACACAGAGAAAGATAGGGGGTTATAGTTTCGCCTCCCAACCTTTTACCTCAAGGTTAATGTCAACAATAATAGTTCATGCTAACTTACATCCAATTGGATATATATATCAGGATCTTTCCAACATACTATGTTTGCCAAAGGATAAAATGTAAAAAGGAAAGGTGGAGATCACCATGACTCTTGCATAAGGGTAAGAGATAAAAGTAAAAGATAGGCCCTTCGCAGAGGGAAGCAGAGGTTGTCATGCGCTTTCATGGTTGGATGCACGAAATCTTAATGCAAAAGAACGTCACTTTATATTGCCACATGTGATGTGGACCTTTATTATGCAGTCCGTCGCTTTTATTTCTTCCACATCACAAGATCGTATAAAGCTTATTTTCTCCCACACTAATAACTCATACATATTTAGAGAGCAATTTTTATTGCTTGCACCGATGACAACTTACTTGAAGGATCTTACTCAATCCATAGGTAGATATGGTGGACTCTCATGGCAAAACTGGGTTTAAGGGTATTTGGAAACACAAGTAGTATCTCTACTTGGTGCAAAATTTTTGGCTAGCATGAGGGGGAAAGGCAAGATCAACATGTTGGATGATCCATGACAATATACTTTGTTTCAGATATAAGAAAACATAACCCATTACGTTGTCTTCCTTGTCCAACATCAACTCTTTAGCATGTCATATTTTAATGAGTGCTCAAAATCATAAAAGATGTCCAAGATAGTATATTTATATGTGAAACCCCTCTTTCTTTATTACTTCCTATTAATTGCAACGATGACCAAAACTATGTTTTTCAACTCTCAACAACTTTTAATCATCATACTCTTTCTATGTGAAGTCATTACTCTCCATAAGATCAATATGATTTCTTTTTATTCTTTCTTTTTCTTTTATTCCCTCAAGATCATGGCAAATAATCAAGCCCTTGACTCAACACTAATCTTTATTATATAGCTCACGGACTCGATTACATAAAGGGATCATAAAGCAAAACTCAAAACTAGATCATACCAAAGACTTTATTCTACTAGATCAAGATATTACTTAAAGGATCGAACTAAGAAAAAGGTAAAGATAGAGATGTGATGGTGATACGATACCGGGGCACCTCCCCCAAGCTTGGCAGTTGCCAAGGGGAGTGCCCATACCCATGTGATTATATCTCTTTCTTCAGAGGTGGTGATGTGATATTCTTGGCTATGATACCCCTCAGGATACGATTCTCTTCCTCGAGCTTGTTGACTTGCTGCTTAAGATCCATTATTTCCTTACGGAGCTTACCCGTGACAGTTAAAGCTCCTTGCACCCACGGATGCTGCATAGCTGCGGGAGAACAAGTAACACTCTTTTTCATATTCTCGTAAGAAAGAAATCTAACATTGGAAGGGATAACCGAGTTTGGAATAGCCGAGCTCTGTAGTTCCCCCATCGTGAATCCAGCTCGGAAGCGAGAAGTGACTTCTTGATCCTCCTCCATGGCATCTATCCTCTTCAAATCAGCCTCCATCTCTTCCTCCGTTGCTGGCCCAAAGTGGTCAGCAAAGCTGTTATCCTTGATCTCGATGCCGGATGAGACACCCGGCTCTCCCCGACTGACTCTTGAGAAGACATCTTGCTCTAATCTGCAGCAGCAACAGCTCGGAACACAAACAGAGGATAATTGCATGATACAGGAGTCAAAACCTTCGAGAGATTATATAATGAATTTTTACCGACCGAAAGAAGTATCGTGCAAGAAAATGGAGTCCGGAGAGTGCACGAGGTGCCCACGAGGCAGGGGGCGCGCCCTCCACCCTCGTGGAGGCCTCGTGTCCTTCCCGGACTACTTCTTATTTTCCTATTTTTCTAAATATTCCAAAACGGAGAAAAGTTGCCATTAGAACTGTTTTGGAGTCGGTTTACTTACCGTACCACATACCTATTCCTTTTCGGAGTCTGAAACATTCTGGAAAGTGTCCCTTATGTATTCCTCCGGGGTTACGGTTTCAATAACGTTGGTTTCAACATTTATAGGATTACCTGAGATATAATGTTTGATTCTTTGACCGTTCACCACCTTCGGATTTGTGCCTTCAAAGTTGTTGATTTTTATGGCACCAGAACGATAGACCTCCTCGATAACGTAAGGACCTTCCCATTTAGAGAGAAGTTTTCCTGCAAAAAATCTTAAACGAGAGTTGTATAGCAATACATAGTCACCTACATTAAACTCATGCTTTTGTATCCTTTTGTCATGCCATCTTTTAACTTTTTCTTTAAACAACTTGGCATTCTCATAGGCTTGGGTTCTCCATTCATCAAGTGAGCTAATGTCAAATAGCCTCTTCTCACCGGCAAGTTTGAAATCATAGTTGAGCTCTTTAATAGGCCAATATGCCTTATGTTCTAGTTCGAGAGGCAAGTGACATGCTTTTCCGTAAACCATTTTATACGGAGACATACCCATAGGATTTTTGTATGCAGTTCTATAGGCCCATAATGCATCATCAAGTTTCTTGGACCAATTCTTTCTAGATCTATTAACAGTCTTTTGCCAAATTAATTTGAGCTCTCTGTTACTCAATTCTACTTGACCACTAGACTGTGGGTGGTAAGGGGATGCAATTCTAAGATTAACATCATACTTGGCAAGCATTTTACGGAAAGCACCATGAATAAAATGTGAACCACCATCAGTCATTAAATATCTAGGGACTCCAAACCTCGGAAAAATAACTTCTTTAAGCATCTTAATAGAAGTGTTATGATCAGCACTACTAGTTGGAATAGCTTCTACCCACTTAGTAAGGTAATCAACAGCAACTAAAATATGTGTATATCTATTAGAGGCAGGAAACGGTCCCATATAATCAAAGCCCCAAACATCAAATGGTTCAATAACAAGTGAATAATTCATAGGCATTTCCTGACGTCTACTAATATTACCAATTCTTTGACATTCATCACAAGATAAGACAAACTTACGAGCATCCTTGAAGAGAGTAGGCCAATAAAAACCGGATTGCAATACCTTATGTGCAGTTCTATCTCCAGCGTGGTGTCCTCCATAAGCTTCGGAGTGACACTTGCGTAGGATATGTTCCTGTTCATGCTTAGGTACACAATGTCTAATGACACCATCTACTCCTTCTTTATAAAGATGTGGGTCATCCCAGAAGTAATGTCTTAAATCATTGAAAAACTTTTTCTTTTGCTGGTATGTGAAACTAGGTGGTATAGCAACAATGTAATTAGCATAATCAGCATACCATGGAGCAGTTCGAGAAGCATTTATGACATTTAACTGTTCATCAGGAAAGCTATCATCAATTGGTAGTGGGTCATCAAGAACGTTTTCTAACCTAGACAAGTTGTCTGCAACGGGGTTCTGAGCTCCCTTTCAATCAATAATATGCAAATCGAATTCTTGTAGCAAGAGAACCCATCTAATAAGTCTAGGTTTAGCATCTTTCTTTTCCATAAGATATTTAATAGCAGCATGATTAGTGTGAATAGTTACTTTAGAATCAACAATATAAGGTCTGAACTTATCACAAGCAAATACAACTGCTAAGAATTCTTTTTCAGTAGTAGCATAATTTCTCTAAGCACCGTCTAGAGTCTTACTAGCATATTAAATAACATTTAATTTCTTATCAACTCTTTGTCCTAGAACAGCACCTACTGAGGGAGTCCTAGATTAGGGGGTCCTCGGACAGCCGGACTATATACTTTGGCCGGACTGTTGGACTATGAAGATACAAGATTGAAGACTTCGTCCCGTGTCCGGGTGGGACTCTCCTTTGCGTGGAAGGCAAGCTTGGCAATTCGGATATGTAGATCTCCTCCCTTGTAACCGACTCTGTGTAACACTACCCCCTCCGGTGTCTATATAAACCGGAGGGTTTAGTCCGTAGGACAACAACAATCATAATCATAGGCTAGCTTCTACGGTTTAGCCTCTACGATCTCGTGGTAGATCTACTCTTGTAATACTCATATCATCAAGATCAATCAAGCAGGAAGTAGGGTATTACCTCCATCGAGAGGGCCTGAACCTGGGTAAACATTGTGTCCCCCGCCTCCTGTTACCATCCGCCTTAGACGCACAGTTCGGGACCCCCCTACCCGAGATCCGCCGGTTTTGACACCGGCATTGGTGCTTTCATCGAGAGTTCCACTGTGCCATCACGATAAGGCTTGATGGCTCGTCTTGTTGTCAAGGACAAAATTACCTCTAGGGGAGCCCTGGCTGTAGGCCAAACTCTCCGACTAGGCGGCTTTGTCATGACCGCCCGTTCGGCCGTCGCGCCACGATGACTTCTCGGGTCATCAAAAACAGCCTCCACGTCGGCTCGGGATTCGCCGAGCAGATGGATCCAATGGAGCTATCTTCCTTGAACGAGCTCTTGGATCGCATCGCCGCCATGGGAGCCGCTACGGACTATGATCGGATTGGGCTTAAACCCGACCAAAGGGAGATTAACTCTCCGCCGGTCACCCATCAGATAACGGTGGTGGAGGAGCAATGTAGCGATTCTTCCTCTATTTTGAGGACAAACTATGTCCGGATTCCCGAGCTCGCTGAGCCGGATACCCGTCTACGGGAGGACATGGCCCAAGCTTCGAACCTAGAATCAGACAGCGGGCCGGAACTATTGGGTGACATCCCGGAGCCCGAACTGCCAAGCTCGGAAACTCCTCCACCCCTGGGTCTCAGATCGGGTCCGGGTTTGGACCTAAATCTGCCCACCCACCCAGACATAAGTGATCTTTCCCACATTAGACAAGAGCCCCAAGAGACAGTACATCACTATTGGGCCAGATTCCTCCTTGTAATGAGCAAGGTCAAGGACTATCGCGAGGAAGACGCAATTTCATTCTTTTGCAAAAATTGCATGGACAATGGAATCCTCAACGCCATAAGTCGCCGTGACATAGCACATTTCGCTGACTTGGCGGCCATAGTACAAAAGTACTGTGCGATGGAAAGCGCCTGGGAAACCCAAACAAAATTCTGGGATCCTCCCGCTCTCGCTAAACCCCCCGTCCGAACTAAAGGGTGTACTCTCGTAAGTCACCCGATCCAATTACAAAGAAACCAAAGCCCACTACAGGGCGTGGAATGGTATTCGAGGGATGGTTCAATGGGCCATGCAAAATTCATAGTAGACCGGATACCATGCCAACACACAGCCTTAGAGCATGTTGGATACTCTGGCAGGTGGCCAAGAGCGGCGAGGATCTCCTCATCAACAATACCACAGAGCACCATCCCGTGGAAAATAACAATACAGTATTGACAGTCTTCGAGACCTTCGCCTCAAATAATAGGCGCAAGCGAGCACTCCGCAGCCTTGCTGAAGTCTGCCATGTTGCAGCAATAAATCCATGGAACGACGCGGCCATAACCTTCAATGCCAGTGACGAACCTCAATTCCGAACAGCCCGAGCACCAGCCGCTTTGGTCCTTAGTCCAATTGTGGACGGCTTCCGGCTTACTAAAGTGCTCATGGACGGTGGCAGCGGATTAAACCTCATCTACGAGGAGACTCTTAACAAAATGGAAATAGACAAGAGCCGCATGGAGCAAAGCAGCACAACCTTCAGAGGAATCATCCCTAGTCGGGAGGCATGATGTGCGGGAAAAATCACACTAGATGTGGTATTCGGCACGCCGGAGAATTATAGGTCCGAAGAAATCACATTCCAAGTGGCCCCGTTCAGTAGCGGATACCACGCCCTTTTAGGGCGGGAGGCATTCACGATCTTCCAAGCTATACCCCATTACGGATACATGAAGCTCAAAATGCCCGGGCCCAATGGAATCATCACTCTAGCTAGTGATCCGGACATGGCACTCCGCGCCGAAAATAAAACCGCCGCACTGGCCCTCGAGGCGTTATCCGAAGCCCTTGCGGCCAAAGAACTAACTGCGCTGCGCTCCATAGTGGACAGGGACAACGTGATACTCGACAAAAGACCCAAGTCCACCTCTTTTAAACCAGCGGACAAAATAGTCAAATTCCAGGTCCACCCAATGGACCCTACAAAAACAGCATCCATCGGGGCACAGCTGAACCCCACAACAGACGCTGCACTGCGGGAGTTCTTGCGCGAGAATTGGGACATCTTCGCCTGGCATCCTTCAGACATGCCAGGAATCCCACGCAGGCTAGCCGAGCATAGCCTAAACATTCTAAAGGGATACAAGTCGGTCAAGCAGACTCTTCGGCATTTCTCAGAGCCTAAGCGACAAGCCATGGGAGAGGAGCTAGCCAAGTTACTCGAGGCCGGATTCATTAGAGAAATAAAACATCCGGACTGGCTAGCAAACCTGGTAATGGTACCAAAGAAGGACAAATCCTGGTGCCTATGTGTCGATTTCAAGGACCTTAACAAGGCTTGCCCCAAGGATCCCTTCCCCCTCCCCCACATCGATCAAATTATCGACGCTACCGCAGGTCACAACTCATTGTGTTTCCTCGACGCATACTCCGGATACCATCAAATTAAGATGGGGGAGTCCGATCAAGCCGCAACGGCATTCATCACTCCATACGGACCCTTCTGTTTTAACACCATGCCTTTCGGGC
Source organism: Triticum aestivum (assembly GCF_018294505.1). Classification (NCBI taxonomy): domain Eukaryota; kingdom Viridiplantae; phylum Streptophyta; class Magnoliopsida; order Poales; family Poaceae; genus Triticum; species Triticum aestivum. The sequence continues at coordinate 451,898,839 of NC_057814.1, forward strand.
TCAAAAATGCCGGTGCAACCTATCAACGCATGATTCAGGCATGCCTGGAAACACAAATCGGCAAAACAGTGGAGGCATACATAGACGATGTGGTCATTAAAACCAGACACGTCGAATCCTTAATAGACGACTTGAGGCTCACGTTCGACAATCTCCGAACATATGACATCAAGCTCAACCCGGAAAAATGCGTGTTCGGCGTGCCCGCCGGAAAGCTCTTGGGCTTCATCGTTTCCAATAGAGGAATTGAAGCAAATCCGGCCAAAATCCGAGCTCTGTCACAGTTGGCTATCCCAACAGACCTCAAGCAAATCCAGAAATTAACTGGATGCGTGGCTGCCTTAAGCCACTTTATCTCCCGATTGGGAGAAAAGGCACTACCTCTTTATCGCCTTCTTCGACGCACCGAACACTTCAAGTGGACAGATGCGGCCACGGCCGGATTGGAAGAAATAAAAGCCGTCTTGGCCAGCAACCCAATCTTGGCCGCGCCAAATATCGGCGAACCAATGTTGTTGTATATAGCGGCAACACACCAAGTTGTAAGCGCAGTGCTCGTCGTCGAACGAGAGACGGACGGACATAAGTTCCCGCTTCAAAAGCCGGTATACTACGTATCCACTGTCCTCACTCCATGCAAATCACGGTACCCACATTATCAAAAGATAGTATACGCGGTCTTCATGGCATCCCGGAAACTACGACACTACTTTCAAGAGTGTTCAATTACGGTGGCCTCTGAAGTACCACTCAATGACATAATAAATAACCGCGATGCCACAGGCCGAATTGCTAAATGGGCTATTGAGCTCCACCCGTTCGACATAACATACAAACCACGGCGAGCCATTAAGTCACAAGTACTGGCTGATTTCGTCGCCGAATGGACAGAAGCCGAACTCCCTAAAGAGTACGGCGCGTACTCCAATAGGATCATGCACTTTGACGGCTCTAAAATGCTGGCTGGTCTGGGGGCAGGCATTGTCCTGACATCCCCCACTAGAGATACAGTCCAATACGTACTCCAAATATTATACACAGACTCCAACAATGCAGCAGAATATGAGGCCCGGTTGCATGGTCTCCGGATGTCAGTCTCCATGGGCATTCAATGCCTAGAGGTGCGTGGGGATTCGAACCTCGCAATATCTCAAATAAATGGAGACTTTGACGCCAAGGACCCAAAAATGGCGGCTTACTGCAACGCCGTCCTTAAAATATCAGCTCGGTTCGAGGGGCTCAAATTCCACCATGTGGTCCGAGAAAACAATCAAGCGGCGGATATCCTCGCCCGCATCGGCGCTAAGCGCGGCCCTGTCCCACCTAATATCTTCTTGGAAAGGCTGCTTAAGCCATCCGTGGTGTGGGAAGGGGAGACCGGCAACAACAGTCCGGATCCGGCCACAACGCCATATCCCGAACACTCTGACGTAATCGGAGGCTCTGCCACCGAAATAACACCTTCGGCCCACGTGATTATGGCTGTCATCGCCCCGTGGACAGAACCCTTCTTGGCTTACCTAACTAGGCAAGAACTCCCTGAGGACCCAAACGAGGCACGTTGCATTGTGTGGCGGTCTAAAGCCTACAAGGTCCACGAGGGAGAGCTTTATAAGAAAAGCGCTACCGGAGTACTTCAAAGGTGCATCTCCGAAGAGGAAGGACGGCAACTTTTGGCAGAAATTCATGCTGGACTCGGCGGCCACCACGCCGTAGCTCGGGCCTTTGTAAGCAAGGCCTTCCGTACAGGTTTTTACTGGTCGGCGGCCCGAGCAGACGCACAGGACCTCGTCCAACATTGCGTCGGTTGCCAGCTTTTTGCAAACCAAAGCCATCTGCCACCTACCGCTCTCCAAACAATCCCCATTACTTGGCCCTTTGCGGTCTGGGGGCTTGATATGGCCGGACCCCTTAAAGGAGGAAGCCATAAGAAAAAGTACCTATTGGTCATGGTGGATAAATTCACCAAATGGATAGAAGCCAAACCAGTTAAAACGGTCGAGTCCGGACTAGTGATAGACTTCATATCCGGGGTTGTACACCGTTACGGTGTCCCCCACAGCATCATCACCGATAACGGCTCGAACTTTACAGCCGACGAGGTAAAAACTTGGTGCGGCAACATGGGCATTAAGCTCGATTATGCCTCCGTCTATCACCCCCAAACAAACGGTCAAGTCGAGCGAGCAAATGGTCTTATTATGAGCGGCATTAAACCCAGATTAGTGTGATCCTTGAAGGAATCAGATACGCACTGGGTCGAGGAGCTTGACTCCGTACTATGGGGGCTGCAGACCACGCCGAATCGCACTACCAGATACACACCGTTTTTATGGTGTATGGCGCAGAGGCGGTACTGCCCTGGGACATCATTCATGACTCACCTCGAGTGCGCATGTATGAAGAGAAAGAAGCCGAGCTTGATCGGTAGGACAGTTTGGACGCCCTAGAGGAGGAGCGTGACATGGCAAAAGCCCGCTTCGCATTCTATCAACAACAGGCTTGACGGTATCAAAGCAGAGAAGTACGGGCCAAAACGTATAACGTTGGCGAACTCGTTCTACGCCTACCAGAGAAAAAAGGACAAGCTCAAGCCCAAATGGGAAGGGCCCTTCGTTATTGACAAAGTTCTAACCGATGGAGCGTACCGTCTGCGGGATGCATTGGACAATCGACTCGAGCCAAACCCATGGAACGCGGCCAGACTCCAAAGGTTCTACGCCTAGTGCCGGACTCCGTGTTCGTCTCCTTACCTCCGTCAAATTATATATATATATATATATATATATATATATATCCGATGTCTGTCTTTCTTTCTTCCCTTTTTCTTCACGGCCTTAAAAGGCTAAAATGTGTCTTGACTACACAATCTTGACACGCCAGGCGTGCTCATTATACCTAGGGGCTTCTTATACAGAAGCTTAATATAACTATGTTCATGGCTCTATGCCCCCCGCACATGTGTTACTTTTCCACATGTACCTTTTCTTCGCCATTATATGCATCGATATGACTTAAGTTTTGGTCAAGCTGGGTTGCCTGGCTCTTGTGTTTATGCCCTACGTTCCCGTTAAGTAGGCTAGGGCATAAGGGGAGCACCTCTGCGATTGTCACTGCCGGGTCAGCCGGATGTGTACCTCAGACTGGGTGAAGCTGAAAGCTAGCGTTCTTAAGGGAATATTCGGTCGGTGAACAAAAGATGACATTTACTTATTGTAATACATGCCCCCAGATGTTTATATCCTGCGTCTCTTTTCGCAGTTCGGACATGCACATTAATGCATGCGTACCCAGGGAAAGGAACCCTTAACGGAACTATTCTCCCTGGAAGATGTTTCTTACTATCCATGTAATATAACATAGCTAGTTGGGTACTTGTCTGTTCAAGCACTTATGACCCCTACGCCCGGTTTCCACGCGTACCCCAGTTTTTACATAACTGAGCGGGTATTCGGATACACTTCGGACTGTCGGGTCCGGAGGTCGAAGCGAAAAGGTCCGCCATGACAAATGATTTACAATCCGGCTAGGGACAATATATGTCACTTGAAGTACACAGTCACTTAGACTGACTAAATTCTTCTTCTATACCACCCAACAGGCTGTCTAACCTACAATCCTATTGGGAATACTTTGCGGCTAATTTCACCTGGTCATACACCAAACCGACGGGGATCTCTTTCCCATCAGACCCTACAGGTCTGACCTCGGCCATGTGGTTCAGGTCAGCCTTGGTATATCGAGTCTTCACCATGGCCCAGGCTTCCCTTGCACCTTGTCGGCAGGCGGATATCTTCCATAATCGGAAGCGCCGCTGCGCTCCCTTGAGCATCTCTACGAGCTCCCCCATGCCTCCCGGCAGGGAGGCGGATGGCCACAAGGCTTGGGCAATGCCCTGCATCACCTGCCGAACTTGTCCGTGCAGTTGTGGGAGCTCTGGCAGAAGATCACCCGCAGACCCGGGCATCTCCTCTGCGGGACGACCCGTCAGCATACCTACAGATATAACTCTGTTAGCCGGTTTCTTCGCCGAACTCTATAAAAGTTCGTTCAAGCACTTACTAAAAATGCCGCGTCGAAGCCGCTTATTCTCCTTTACGGAGTCAGCAAGCTGGGCCCGAACATCTTTCAGTTCAACGCCCAGCCGGGTATTGGCATCTTGGAGATCGTTTTTCTCCCGCCTAACCCGCTTAAGCACGCGCTCGCCAGCCTCTAGCTGTCGTTGAGCATGTTGCTCATCCCCTCGCACGACCTCCGGATTCACACCGGGATCATCTGCAGAATCTATTGTTAGATTTGCATGCATGCCGAATACTAACTGGTATATGTCATTCTCTTCGATAGGAACAAGTGTTACCAGATGGGGCCTTCTTGGACTCCTTCATTGCGGCAACCGCGGCCCGTAGCTGGGCTTTGCACTCCTCCAGCTCTTGAGACAACTGGGTATTCTTCTCCATAAGAACCTACGCAAATAATAATCCTTAAATCAGTTGTGCCAACTGTTTCAAGTCTCAGGGGCTACTGATATACATAATTATCAGATTTTCTTACCCGTATATCCTTTACATACTGGTCCGTGGCTCTGGCAAGACCATTTTGAGCAGCTCGGATGTACGCGTCCCCTGAATTGAAGGCATCGAACGCCTCTTCAGAGAAACCAGGGTCGCGGAGTACGGCTCGGCGACGCCTGTGATTCATGGCACTCTCCACTTCGGAATTCGTAGCGGACAGCCTATCCGCATTCTCTGTAGGAGGAACATCCGGTGTTGTCCCCACGTTAGCATCTGCCTCTGAGTCCGTCTCTGGAGCCCGGCTGGTGGAGGCGTGGCCAGCAGGCTCTCCGGATACGGTCCGGCGAGCGTTTTTCCTGCCAGGAACCATGGACGTTATTATATTTTAAAGACGACAACCACGGAGCAGGGTTCTTTTTCGTACCTCTGCGACGGCGTCTCAGTCCTGACCGTCTTCCTTTTAAGCCTACCCGGTTTCGGTGCCCCTTGTTGGTGAGTCACTATGGGTTCGGCATGGCGTCCCGAGGGCCTTCCCTGTAAGACACCATGTGTGTGCGGTGGGTGAAGTGCAAAAAAGGGATCCTTCTCGGAAGTTGGGACTCCGGTTTTACTTACATGCAATGCAGGGAGCAGTCCAGGATAATTGGCTATGATGGCCACCAAGGCACCGTCGCAGCTTAACTGATAGAATGTCCTGTCGATGAGCTCCACAAATATGTCCGGATCTTCTTCGAGTCCGGGGTCGAGGGCCCGGTCAGGGTCCTCTGGCTGTGGAGAAGGGCTGTGGATCTCCCTCACAGCTTTTCACAGTTCCTGCTATGAAATAGCAAGGTAAATATTTATGTCGAAGAATGTGGGAAGGTCTGGAGCAAAAAATAGCAGCTCACCCAGTTTGGGGGGTTGTACATGGAGAATCCATCTCGTGGCTTAATGCGGATGAACTCCTCTTCCTCTCCTTTATATAAATCGGACAGTATTTTCGCTAGAGCAGCGGTGGAGTCCGGACCTTTACGGCCGCAGTGGGTGGCATCGTCTTCTCCATTGAAGTGCCACATGGGTTGTCCCCGATATTGAAGTGGCTGCACCCCCCGCATTATACATATTGACATAACCTCGATTATTGTCAGTCCTGATTTGGCCAGCGTTTTCATCCGGCCCATCAGGTAAAGGACCTCTCTGTTATCTTCCTCCTGCGGCTCCGAGGGCGCCAGCTGCGGCGTTTCTTCAAAGGGGCGTTATTGAACTCGGGAAGGCCCATCCGAATAGGGTCCGGAAGGGGAACGTCCTCCATATAAAACCACTCCGAAGGCCAGTCTTCGGATGTCTTCTTCGGAGTACCGGACAGGTATCCGGTCCCAGCGATGCGCCATATTTCGGCTCCGCCCACTTGATATATTGACCCCTCATGTGTACGGGGCACGAGGCAGAATAGCCTATGCCATAGCTCGAAATGAGCTTCGCAGCCCAGAAACAGCTCGCAAAGGGCGACGTAGCCAGCGATGTGTAATATGGAGGCAGGAGTAAAGTTATGCAGCTGGAGGCCGTAGAACTCCAGGAGCCCGCGGAGGAACGGATGGATTGGAAATCCAAGTCCCCTTAATAAGTAAGGTACGAGGCATACCCGCTCCCCGTTGGATGGGTTGGGAAAGCTCTCGGCTTGCTCCCCGCCGTTGTAAGTGGCTAGTCCGACTTGGACGGGGACCATATACGCAGGAGGGAGAAACCCCTGCGTCTGTAACTCTACTAATTGGCTGTGGGGGACGAAACACTTCTTCCAATTGCCTGGCTCAGTGCTACGGGAGCGAGAGGAGGAGCTGCGATGGTCGGCCATGATGGGATGGACTTTTTCGGTCGTGCTCCGATGGATACTCGCTGGGGGAGGATGGTGTGATTTGGATCTGAGAATCCCCAGCTCTTTAAATAGACGATTTCCTCACATGGTTAGGGTGGCAAGTGTAAAAATGCCCCGACTTCTCGCATTCGCTCGACACATGGAAGATAGCCATTATTAGGCGCAGAAGCCAAGGAGTGCAACATTCATGGGAAGCCGGACACTACTCGACAGGTACTCGGAATTTGGAGAAGAACCCGCCTTGCAATGCCGAAGACAATCTGTGTGCCGGACTCATCGTCATTGAAGCCTGGTTCAGGGGCTACTGGGGGAGTCCTAGATTAGGGGGTCCTCGGACAGCCAGACTATATACTTTAGCCAGACTATTGGACTATGAATATACAAGATTGAAGACTTCGTCCCGTGTCCGGGTGGGACTCTCCTTTGCGTGGAAGGCAAGCTTGGCAATTCGGATATGTAGATCTCCTCCCTTGTAACCGACTCTGTGTAACCCTAGCCCCCTCCGGTGTCTATATAAACCGGAGGGTTTAGTCCGTAGGACAACAACAATCATAATCATAGGCTAGCTTCTACGGTTTAGCCTCTACGATCTCGTGGTAGATCTACTCTTGTAATACTCATATCATCAAGATCAATCAAGCAGGAAGTAGGGTATTACCTCCATCGAGAGGGCCCGAACCTGGGTAAACATTGTGTCCCCCGCCTCATGTTACCATCCGCCTTAGACGCACAGTTCAGGACCCCCTACCCGAGATCCGCCAGTTTTGACACCGACACCTACATCATAATCACTAGCATCATACATAACTTCAAAGGGTAAATTCCAATCAGGTGGCTGAACAATAGGTGCAGAAATCAACGCTTTTTTAAGTATTTCAAATGCTTCTACACAATCATCATCAAAGACAGAAGGTATATCTTTTTGTAAGAGATTAGTCAGAGGCCAAGAAATTTTTGAGAAGTCCTTAATGAACCTCCTATAAAAACCGGCATGACCAAGGAAACTTCTTATACCTTTGATGTCCTTGGGACACGGCATCTTTTCAATAGCATCAACTTTGGCTTTATCAACTTCAATGCCTCTTTCAGAAATTTTGTGCCCCAAGACAATACCTTCATTAACCATAAAGTGGCACTTTTCCCAATTCAAGACAAGATTAGTTTCTTCACATCTCTGCAAAACTCGATCAAGGTTGCTCAAGCAATCATCAAAAGAGGATCCATAAACGGAGAAATCGTCCATGAAAACTTCACAAATCTTTTCACAAAAGTCGGAGAATATAGCCATCATGCATCTTTGAAAGGTAGCAGGTGCATTACATAAACCAAAAGGCATACGTCTATAAGCAAAAGTACCGAAAGGGCAAGTAAATGTGGTCTTAGCTTGATCATCAGCTAACACAGGTATTTGAGAGAAACCAGAATAACCATCTAGAAAGCAAAAATGTGTGTGTTTGGATAATCTTTCTAGCATTTGATCAATGAATGGCAAGGGGTAATGATCTTTTTTAGTAGCCTTATTTAATTTGCGGAAATCAATTACCATCCTATAACCTGTAATAATTCTTTGCATAATAAATTCATCTTTATCATTAGGAACGACAGTAATACCTCCCTTCTTAGGGACACAATGGACAGGACTTACCCACTGACTATCAGCAACGCGATAGATTATACCTGCCTCAAGGAACTTCAGTATTTCCTTTCTTACCACTTCTTTCATCTTAGGATTCAGCCGTCGTTGATGATCAATAACTGGTTTGGTGTCTTTCTCCAAATTTATTTTGTGTTGACATAGAGTGGGACTAATGCCCTTAAGATCATCAAGAGTATATCCAATAGCAGCACGGTGCTTCTTCAGAGTTTTCAATAATTTTTCTTCCTCCTTCTCTGAAAGTTTAGCACTAATAATAACAGGATATATCTTCTTTTCATCAAGATAAGCATATTTAAGAGTATCAGGCAATGGTTTAAGTTCAAACACGGGATCACCCTTGGGTGGAGGAGGATCCCCTAAGATTTCCACAGGCAAGTTGTGTTTAAGAATAGGTCCCTGTTTAAAGAATACTTCATCTATTTCCCTTCTTTCATTCATAAACATATCATTTTCATGGTCTAGCAAATATTGTTCTAAAGGATCACTAGGAGGTACGGCAATAGAAGCAAGACCAATAAATTCATCTTTACTAGGCAATTCCTCTTCACGATGTTGTCTACAAAATTTAGAAAAATTAAACTCATGAGACATATCACCCAAACCAATAGTAAGAACATCCTTTTCGCAGTCTATCTTAGCATTAACAGTGTTTAAGAAGGGTCTACCAAATATAATGGGACAAAAGCTATCTTGTGGGGAACCAAGAACAAGAAAATCAGTAGGATATTTAGTTTTCCCACACAGGACTTCAACATCTCTAACAATTCCAATTGGTGATATAGTATCTCTATTGGCAAGCTTAATTGTGACATCAATTTCTTCTAACTCAGTAGGCGCAATATCATGCATAATTTCTTTGTATAAGTCAATAGGTATTGCACTAGCACTAGCACCCATGTCACATAAGCCATGATAACAATGATCTCCTATTTTAACAGAAATAACAGGCATGCCTACCACAGGTCTATGTTTATCTTTAGCACAAGGTTTAGCAATTCTAGTAGTTTCATCACAGAAATAAATAACATGCCCATCAATATTATGAGCCAAGAGATATTTAACAATAGCAATATTAGGTTCAACTTTAACTTGCTCAGGAGGTGTATAGGTTCTGATATTGCTTTTACGAACCACAGTTGAAGCTTTAGCATGATCCTTTATTCTAACAGGGAAAGGTGGTTTCTCAACATAAGCAGTAGGAACAATAGGATAATTATAAGTGATAGTCTTTTCTTCAACTTTAATAGGTTCAACTACTTTTACTTCTATGGGAGGATGATATTCAAACCACTTCTCCTTAGGGAGATCAACGCGAGCAGCAAAAGATTCACAAAAAGAAGCTACTATCTCAGAGTCAAGTCCATATTTAGTGCTAAATTTACGGAAAACATCGGTATCCATAAAAGATTTAACACAATCAAACTTAGGTGTTATACCTGACTCCTTACCTTCGTCGAGGTCCCAATCTTCAGAGTTGCGTTTAATTCTTTCCAATAAATCCCATTTGAATTCAATAGTCTTCATCATAAAAGAACCAGTACAAGAAGTATCGAGCATGGTGCGATTGTTGTCGGAAAGCCGAGCATAAAATTTTGAATAATCATTTCTCTTGAGAGCTCATGATTGGGGCATGAATATAACATTGACTTAAGCCTCCCCCAAGCTTGAGCGATGCTTTCTCCTTCGCGAGGCCAAAAATTATACATATAATTACGATCACGATGAACAAGATGCATAGGATAAAACTTCTGATGAAATTCCAACTTCAATCGTTTATAGTTCCATGATCCCATATCATCACATAGCCTGTACCATGTCAATGCATCTCCCTTCAAAGATAAAGGGAAGACATTCTTCTTGATAAGAGCATCCGGCATACCTGCAAGCTTAAATAATCCACAAACTTCATCCACATAGAATAGGTGCTCATCAGGATGTAATGTTCCGTCTCCTGCAAAAGGATTATCTAGCAGTTTTTCTATCATACCCGAAGGAATTTCAAAGTAGACATTTTCATTTTCAGTCAGTAGGTTGAGGAGCAACTCTTTGCTCTACTGGTTGGGGTGAAGATACCCCGAACAAGCCCCTCAGAGGATTACTTTCCATAGCAACGAGTGAGAGTAAATTTCAGCACACTATATAAATTTTTCCTTACCAAAGGCGCTTCACTCCCCAGCAACGGCGCCAGAAAAGAGTCTTGATGACCCACAAGTATAGGGGATCTATCATAGTCCTTTCGATAAGTAAGAGTGTCGAACCCAACGAGGAGCAAAAGGAAACGACAAGCGGTTTTCAGCAAGGTATTTTCTGCAAGCACTGAAATTATAGGTAACAGATAGTTTTGTGATAAGATAATTTGTAACGAGCAACAAATAACAAAAGTAAATAAAGTGCATCAAGGTGGCCCAATCCTTTTTGCATCAAAGGACAAGCCTGGACAAACTCTTATATAGATAAAAGCGCTCCCGAGGACACATGGGAATTATCGTCAAGCTAGTTTTCATCACGTTCATATGATTCGCGTTCGGTACTTTGATAATTTGATATGTGGGTGGACCGGTGCTTGGGTGATGTCCTTACTTGGAGAAGCATCCCACTTATGATTAACTCCTATTGCAAGCATCTACAACTAAAAAATAAGTATTAAGGTAAACCTAACCATAGCATGAAACATATGGATCCAAATCAGCCCCTTACGAAGCAACGCATAAACTGGGGTTTAAGCTTCTGTCACTCTAGCAACCCATCATCTACTTATTACTTCCCAATGCCTTCCTCTAGGCCCAAATAATGGAGAAGTGTCATGTAGTCAACGTTCACATAACACCACTAGAGGAGAGACAACATACATCTCATCAAAATATCGAACGAATACCAAATTCACATGGCTACTAATAGCAAGACTTCTCCCACGTCCTCGGGAACAAACGTAACTACTCACAAAGCATATTCATGTTCATAATCAGAGGATTATTAATATGCATATAGGATCTGAACATATGATCTTCCACCAAATAAACCAACTAGCATCGACTACAAGGAGTAATCAACACTACTAGCAACCTACAGGTACCAATCTCAGACTTAGAGACAAGAATTGGATACAAGAGATGAACTAGGGTTTGAGAGGAGATGGTGCTGGGGAAGATGTTGATGGAGATTGGCCCCCTCCCGATGAGAGGAGCGTTGGTGATGACGATGGCGATGATTTCCCCCTCCTGGAGGGAAGTGTCCCCGGCAGAACAGCTCTGCCGGAGCCCTAGATTGGTTCTGCCAAGGTTCCGCCTCGTGGCGGCGGAGTCTCCTCCCGAAAGCTTTCTTATGATTTTTTCTCAGACGAAAGACTTCATATAGCAGAAGATGGGCACCGGAGGGCCACCAGGGGGCCCACGAGGCAGGGGGCGCGCCCAGGGGGGTAGGGCGCGCCCCCACCCTCGTGCCCAGGGTGTGGGTCCCCTCTGGTATTTTCTTCGCTCGGTATTTTTTATTATTTCCAAAAATAACTTCCGTGGAGTTTCAGGACTTTTGGAGTTGTGCAGAATAGGTCTCTAATATTTGCTCCTTTTCCAGCCCAGAATTCCAGCTGTCGGCATTCTCCCTCTTTATGTAAACCTTGTAAAATAAGAGAGAATAGGCATAAGTATTGTGACATAATGTGTAATAACAGCCCATAATGCAATAAATATTGATATAAAAGCATGATGCAAAATGGACAGATCAGTTACTCACGTCCGGGTTGACAGGAATCCCTTAAAAAGGGAGGCACGATCTCCGCTTGGATAAGACATGCCAATAAATCCGCGTCTTGAGACGTGGGGCGATGGGCCAGCTAAAGCGGTTCGCAAATAATGGCCGAAGCAGGCGTGATGTCACATTACCCAAAAGTTGTCAAGGGATTGAACTCGTAAAAATATTATATCCTCTGCAGTTGTGTACACAAGTCCGGATACAATCAATACATCTGAAGACTATCTTGGAGTTCGGAAAAAGGGAACCCGCCTTGCAATGCCGAAGACAATATGCGTCGGACTCCTCATCATTGAAGCCAGGTTCAGGGGCTACTGAGGGAGTCCTGGACTAAGGGGTCCTCGGGCGTCCGGCCTGTTATCCATTGGGTCGGACTGATGGGCTGTGAAGACATGAAGGCCGAAAACTGTACCCGTGTCCGGATTGGACTCTACTTGCCGTGGAAGGCAAGCTTGGTGACCGATTATGGAGATTCCTTCTTATGTAACCGACTCTATGTAAACCCTAGATCCCCCCGGTGTCTATATAAACCGGAGGGGTTAATCCGGAAAGGGGAGATTCATTACCATAGTCATACAAGCTAGACTTCTAGGGTTTAGCCATCCCGATCTCGTAGTAGATCAACTCTTGTAATACTCATATTCATCAACATCAATCAAGCATGAAGTAGGGTATTACCTCCATAGAGAGGGCCCGAACCTGGGTAAACATCGTGTCCCCCGTCTCCTGTTACCATCGATCCTAGACGCACAGTTCGGGACCCCCTACCCGAGATCCGCCGGTTTTGACACCGACACCAGCGTTAAGCATGAACATTATATCTGGATCTTGTTTGATGTGAGATGGTTATTCATTTAAATCCGAGAATAATGGTTGTTCTATTTATATGAGTAATATCTTTTATGGTCATGCACCCTTGAAGAGTGGTCTATTTTTGTTGAATCTCGATAGTAGTGACACACATATTCATAATATTAAAGCCAAAAGATACAGAGTTGATAATGATAGTGCAACTTATTTGTGGAACTGCCGTTTGGGTCATATTGGTGTAAAGCGCATGAAGAAACTCCATTCTGATGGACTTTTGGAATCACTTGATTATGAATCACTTGGTACTTGCGAACCATGCCTCATGGGCAAGATGACTAAAACTCCGTTCTCCGGAACAATGGAGCGAGCAACAGATTTGTTGGAAATCATACATACTGATGTATGTGGTCCGATGAATATTGAGGCTCGCGGCGGGTATCGTTATTTTCTGACATTCACAGATGATTTGAGCAGATATGGGTATATCTACTTGATGAAACATAAGTCTGAAACATTTGAAAAGTTCAAAGAATTTCAGAGTGAAGTGGAAAATCATCGTAACAAGAAAATAAAGTTTCTGCGATCTGATCATGGAGGAGAATATTTGAGTTACGAGTTTGGTATTCATTTGAAACAATGCGGAATAGTTTCGCAACTCACACCACAGCGTAATGGTGTATCCGAACATCGTAACCGCACTTTATTAGATATGGTGCGATCTATGATGTCTCTTACTGATTTACCGCTATCGTTTTGGGGTTATGCTTTAGAGACGGCTGCATTCACGTTAAATAGGGCACCATCTAAATCCGTTGAGACGACACCTTATGAACTGTGGTTTGGCAAGAAACCCAAATTGTGGTTTCTTAAAGTTTGGTGTTGCGATGCTTATGTGAAAAAGCTTCAACCTGATAAGCTCGAACCCAAATCGGAGAAATGTGTCTTCATAGGATACCCAAAGGAGACTGTTGGGTACACCTTCTGTCACAGATCCGAAGGCAAGCATTCGTTGCTAAGAATGGATCCTTTCTAGAGAAGGAGTTTCTCTCGAAAGAAGTGAGTGGGAGGGAAGTAGAACTTGATGAGGTAACTGTACCTGCTCCCTTATTGGAAAGTAGTTCATCTCAAAAATCAGTTCCTGTGACTACTACACCAATTAGTGAGGAAGTTAATGATGATGATCATGTAACTTCAGATCAAGTTACTACTGAACCTCGTAGGTCAACCAGAGTAAGATCTGCATCAGAGTGGTACGGTAATCCGGTTCTGGAGGTCATGTTACTTGACCATGACGGACCTACGAACTATGAGGAAGCGATGATGAGCCCAGATTCCGCGAAATGGCTTGAGGACATGAAATCTGAGATGGGATCCATGTATGAGAACAAAGTGTGGACTTTAGTTGACTTGCCCGATGATCGGCAAGCCATAGAGAATAAATGGATCTTCAAGAAGAAGACTGACGCTGACGGTAATGTTACTGTCTACAAAGCTCGACTTGTTGCGAAAGGTTTTCAACAAGTTCAAGGAGTTGACTATGATGAGACCTTCTCACCCGTTGCGATGCTTAAGTCTGTCCGAATCATGTTAGCAATTGCTGCATTTTATGATTATGAAATTTGGCAAATGGTTGTAAAGACTACATTCTTGAATGGATTTCTGGAAGATGAGTTGTATATGATGCAACCCGAAGGTTTTATCAATCCAAAGGATGCTAACAAAGTGTGCAAGCTCCAGCGATCCATTTATGGACTGGTGCAAGCATCTCGGAGTTGGAATAAACGTTTTGATAGTGTGATCAAAGCATATGGTTTTATACAGACTTTTGGAGAAGCCTGTATTTACAAGAAAGTGAGTGGGAGCTCTGTAGCATTTCTAATATTATATGTGGATGACATATTGTTGATTGGAAATGATATAGAATTTCTGGATAGCATAAAAGGATACTTGAATAAGAGTTTTTCAATGAAAGACCTCAGTGAAGCTGCTTATATATTGGGCATCAAGATCTATAGAGATAGATCAAGACGCTTAATTGGACTTTCACAAATCACATACCTTGATAAAGTTTTGAAGAAGTTCAAAATGGATCAATCAAAGAAAGGGTTCTTGCCTGTGTTACAAGGTGTGAAGTTGAGTCAGACTCAATGCCCGACCACTGCAGAAGATAGAGAGAAAATGAAAGTCATTCCCTATGCTTCGGCCATAGGTTCTATCATGTATGCAATGCTGTGTACTAGACCTGATGTGTGCCTTGCTATTATTTTAGCAGGGAGGTACCAAAGTAATCCAGGAGTGGATCACTGGACAGCGGTCAAGAATATCCTGAAATACCTGAAAAGGACTAAGGATATGTTTCTCGTTTATGAGGTGACAAAGTGCTCGTCGTAAATGGTTACGTCGATGCAAGCTTTGACACTGATCCGGATGACTCTAAGTCACAAACTGGATACGTATTTATATTGAACGGTGGAGTTGTCAGTTGGTGCAATTCTAAGCAAAGCATTGTGTCGGGATCTACGTGTGAAGCAGAGTACATAGCTGCTTCGGAAGCAGCAAATGAAGGAGTCTGGATGAAGGAGTTCATATCCGATCTAGGTGTCATACCTAGTGCATCGGGTCCAATGAAAATCTTTTTGTGAGAATACTGGTGCAATTGCCTTGGCAAAGGAATCCAGATTTCACAAGAGAACCAAGCACATCAAGAGACGCTTCAATTCCATCCGCAATCAAGTCAAGGAGGGAGACATAGAGATTTGCAAGATACATACGGATCTGAATGTTGCAGACCCGTTGACTAAGCCTCTCTCACGAGCAAAACATGATCAGCACCAAGACTCCATGGGTGTTAGAATCATTACTGTGTAATCTAGATTATTGACTCTAGTGCAATTGGGAAACTGAAGGAAATATGCCCTAGAGGCAATAATAAAGTTGTTATTTATATTTCCTTATATCATGATGAATGCTTATTATTCATGCTAGAATTGTATTAACCGGAAACTTAGTACATGTGTGAATACATAGACAAACAGAGTGTCACTAGTATGCCTCTACTTGACTAGCTCGTTGAATCAAAGATGGTTAAGTTTCCTAGCCATAGACATGAGTTGTCATTTGATTAATAGGATCACATCATTAGAGAATGATATGATTGACTTGACCCATTCCGTTATCTTAGCACTTGATCGTTTAGTTTGTTGCTATTGCTTTCTTCATGACTTATACATGTTCCTATGACTATGAGATTATGCAACTCCCGAATACCGGAGGAACACTTAGTGTGCTATCAAACGTCACAACGTAACTGGGTAATTATAAAGATGCTCTACAGGTGTCTCCAATGGTGTTTGTTGAGTTGGCATATATCGAGATTAGGATTTGTCACTTCGATTGTTGGAGAGGTATCTCTGGGCCCTCTCGGTAATGCACATCACTATAAGCCTTTCAAGCAATGTGACTAATGAGTTAGTTGCGGGATGATGCATTACGGAACGAGTAAAGAGACTTGCCGGTAACGAGATTGAACTAGGTATTGAGATACCGACGATCAAATCTCGGGCAAGTAACATACCGATGACAAAGGGAACAACGTATGTTGTTATGCAGTTTGACCGATAAAGATCTTCGTAGAATATGTAGGAACCAATATGAGCATCCAGGTTCCGCTATTGGTTATTGACCGGAGATGAGTCTCGGTCATGTCTACATAGTTCTCGAACCCGTAGGGTCCGCACGCTTAACGTTCGGTGACGATCGGTATTATGAGTTTATGTGTTTTGATGTACCGAAGGTTGTTCGGAGTCCCGGATTTGATCACGGACATGACGAGGAGTCTCGAAATGGTCGAGACATAAAGATTGATATTGTGGACGACTATGTTTGGACTTCGGAATGGTTCCGGGTGAGTTCGGGCAATTACCGGAGTACCGGGGGTCACCGGAACCCCCCAGGGAGTCTAATGGGCCATATGGGCCTTAGTGGAGAGAGAGAGGGGCGGCCAGGGCAGGCCGCGCCCCCCCTTCCCCTTGGGTCCGAATTGGACTAGGGAAGGGGGGTGGCACCCCCCTTTCCTTCTCCCTCTATCCTCCTTCCTTCCTCTCCTACTCCAACTAGGGAAGGGGGGGATCCTACTCCCGGTGGGTGTAGGACTCCCCTTGGGGCGCGCCATGAGAGGGCCGGCCCTCCCCCTCCTCCACTCCTTTATATATAGGGGAGGGGGCACCCCATAGACACACAAGTTGATAGTTGTCTTAGCCGTGTGCGGTGCCCCCCTCCATAGATTCCACCTCGGTCATATCGTTGTAGTGCTTAGGCGAAGCCCTGCATCGGTAACTTCATCATCACCGTCATCACACCGTCGTGCTGACGAAGCTCTCCCTCGACACTCAGCTGGATCGAGAGTTCGTGGGACGTCACCAAGCCGAACGTGTGCAGATCGCGGAGGTGCCGTACTTTCGGTACTAGGATCGGTCAGATCGTGAAGACGTACGACTACATCGACCGCGTTGTCATAACGCTTCCGCTTTTAGTCTACGAGGGTACGTGGACAACACTCTCCCCTCTCGTTGCTATGCATCACCTAGATAGATCTTGCGTGTGCGTAGGAATTTTTTTGAAATTACTGCGTTCCCCAACACCTACCGCCAGAGACGCCAGCGGTAGGGCTGAAATCCCTGCAAAACAAAAGCAAACAACATGTTAGACAAAGTGGATAACTAAACAAATAACATTGCTATATACCTGAAAATATTCAGTCACAAATTGTTCAATATTTGTCTGACAATAATTCAGTTACAAATAGTACAACACTAAAGTTGAACATACATAGTGGCATAAAATAGTCTCAAGCATCGCAAGACATACGAAATACCATCGAATAGTCTCAGACATACAACTTCAATAGATGCATCACAAGATCACTAAGGAAACATGGGCCCTTTTCCCTTCTTGTAACGTGCCTCATCCTCCTCTTGTGCATCATAAGCCCTTGCAAGCTTTCTTGCCCTCTCTTCTTCACGAGTGGCCTTCTCTTTGCGTGCCCTCTCCTGCTCGCGCTTCTTTCGTTCCATCTTCTCCTTCAGACGACACTCTTCATCCAAGTCTCTCTGAAATGCATCTTCAAACATCCGTTGCCTCCTAAGACAATCTCGATATTGGTCCTTTTGAACATCTTCTGGAACATCTTGATCTATTCGGTGAAGTACTTGCAAAGAGGAGGTGGTGACTGCATAGGAAAAACAAATTTTCTGTTAGCATTATGAGTAGAAGTTGGACAAAAAATGAGATTACTCTTTGACCATACCGGTTGTATGTCATAGGTGTTTGTTGGAAGCGCCCGATCATGTGCATAATTGGGACACACAAAAATTCTTCTGCCTTCCGTCCATGACTTCTTGCGGTCGGTGGACACCTTCACCTTGCAAACATCTCCACACCAACATGATGGGGTTTTCAGATCTTTTTCCTTCACCTCGTCCAATTTGGCGTCCCCCAACTTGTTCGACATGTCTTCATGGTCAACAGACGACGGCCTCGTCATGGAACCGGATGAAGCCATGCCTACAAAAATAAGAGTGGTTGTTAGTGAAATATATCAACATATTAAATAGAGGGAAATGAAATAAGAGTGATCAAACAAAACAACAAGTACCATTCATATTATTTCAACCATCCGGATTAAGCAAAACGTCAATAGGCCTTCCTCTATCGATCCACCGCCTCCTAGTAACACCGGAAGCACGACCACCCCCACCGGCACCTCTAAGACTCGCCCATCCTCCACGCCCACCAATAGTGGTGCCACCTCGTGCACTACCTCTAAGACTATTCCGTCCTCCACGGCCACAACTCCTACCTCCTCGTGTGCCACCCGAACCTCCTCTATGAACACCCATATGGCTAGAGCTCGTGTTGGCATCGGTCCTTGGATTTTTGGTGCATCTCCTAACATTGTGTCCTGGATCGTCACATTGTCCACAGTTGTTGGTGTCCGGTGGCTCCATAAAATGACCGCTACCAACTTGTTTCATTCCGGTGTATCCAGCTGTGACGCCCCCGATTCAATCGTACACTAATCATACACGCAAACGTGTACGATCAAGATCAGGGACTCACGGGAAGATATCACAACACAACTCTAAACACAAATGAAAGTCATACAAGCTCCATATTACAAGCCATGGGCCTCGAGGGCTCGAATACATAGCTCGATACACAAGAGTCAGCGGAAGCAACAATATCTGAGTACAGACGTAAGTTAAACAAGTTTTGTCTTAAGAAGGAAAACACAAACATCAACGATTGAAGACGCAAGGCCTCCTGCATGGGACCTCCTAACTACTCCTGGTCGTCGGCGGGCTCCACGTAGTAGTAGGCACCCTCGGGGTAGTAGTAGTAGTCGTCGGGTGGCATCTGGCTCCTGGGATCCACCATCTGGTTGCAACAACCGGAAAGAAGGAAGAAGGGGGGAAGGGGTAGCAAAGCAACCGTGAGTACTCATCCAAAGTATTCGCAAGCGTCAGATCTATACTAAGTATGCATTGGTATCAAATGGAAGGGTTATATCTATGGACTGAACTGTAGAATGCCAGAATAGAGGGGAAGGCCTAGCCTATCGAAGACTAGCATCTTCAAGCAGCTCCAAGCATCTTGCAGCATGTAGAAGAGTACAGAATAACAATTTATAATTAACAAGCATGTTGTAGTATTAATGCCCAGAGATCCTTCCTCGACTCCCTGCGAGAAAGCAATCCCGGAGCCACATATCCATCACATATATCAAGTATCCATTTCTAGTTGTAATAGATCAGGATACAAGTCTGAACATCCGTTACCGTGGACACGGCTATTAATAGATAATCTTCCCTGCAGGGGTGCACCATGTTTTCCAACACACTTGAGTACTCTGGCCGGACACATTTTCCTGGGTCATGCCCGACCTCGGAAGATCAACACGTTGTAGCCCTACCTAGGCTCAGCAGAGAGGTCCCCGCCGGTCTACATCCTAAGCACTCCGGGGTCTGGGCCCATCGCCCGTTACACTCCGGGTCATTGCATGTAGGGCGCGTCTAGGCTCCACCACTACAGGATGGTGCCGGCCCAGCCATGCCGCAATGCTAAACTGGACGTCTGACAAAGCTTCGGCTGATACTGCGACGTCGAGGCACATAACTATTCTCCCGTGGTGGTTAGTGCGTAAAGGCCAAAGGCCAACTCAGAACAAATACCCAAACCTGTTAGTGCATTATTAAAAGAAGTGACGGCTGCCGGGACAAATCCGGAGCTACCACCCCATCCTGGATGATACCGCTAAACAGCCAGCCGCCACCGTAACAACTCCCGAGTGCTCTCCGGGCCCGCCCGGCTTTCACAAAGGTCTCAAGTAAAGTCAAGGTAACTGTGTGTCCAAACATCAAGGGGGAAAACCCGAGGAATCACCCTCGGGGGATTCCACTCGATGTAATCATCAAGGTAAACATAAGAGGAACCACCCTCGAGGTTCACACTTGAGGTGTTGCACGACAGAGCCGTATCTGGAATGGTGAAGGAGGAACCACCCTCATTGACCACGACCGAATAGCTTCACTACAGAGTTATCATCAAGAGTGCGTTGCGAGGTATCACCCTCGGCACTCGATAGTAACTATGCAGAGTCGTACAACTAAAGGGGGTGAGGTGTTGTGTCGGTCTCTGTTCATCGATCATGTTGATCGAGTCATCGATGATGAAGCAGGGGCAACAAGGACAAGGTGGGGGTCACTGATGGATCACTATCCAACCTATACTAAGCAGTTTAGGGTAAGCAGATAAGGTACAAAAGCAGGATATGCATCAGAATAGGAGCAATCAATTACAGTAGCAAAATCTAATGCAAGCATGAGAGAATGGAATAGGCGATATCGGGATGATCGAAGGGGGGACTTGCCTGGAAGCTCCGCTGAAAGGTAAGAAGGGTCGTCATCGACGTAGTCGATCACAGGGGCATTAGCAGCGGTCTCGGGGTCTACCGGAGAGAAGAGGGGGAAGAAACAGTAAATACATAGCAAACAAGTGCAAGACTATGCATGACAGGACAAAAGCAGCGCTAGGGGTGTTCTAACGCGGTGCTACACGATACCGGCGAAGGGGGATAACATCCGAGAATTTTTTCCTGAAGTTTGGCTTTTTCGGACAAATGAAACAGAGGGGGCGGTTCCATGTTCGCTATTAGGGGCACGTGACAGATGGACGGAGAGCGTATTCTGATTCATCTCGTCGTTCTGAGCAACTTTCATGTATAAAACTTTTTCATCCGAGTTACGGATTATTTTCTATGATTTTTCAAAGTTTTAACAATATTCTAAAATTATTTTAATTCAAAATTAAAGTACAAATTGCTACGTGTACCCAGCTCTGTGTACACAGAAGATGACAGGTGGGCCAGGGGGACCCAGTTAACCAGTCAACGTTTGACTGGTCAACAGGGGGTCGGGCCCCCCTGTCATACACTCATTTGTCTAAATAAGAGTTTTAATTAGTTGAACTAGGTAATTAGCCTAATTAAACAAGATTAATCTAATCTAATTAATTAAATTAATTTTTATAATTTCTTAATGTTTTTATCTCTTTTTTAAGAAAAGGGGCTGGTGGGGCCCCTTTAGCAGTGGCCCAACTATGCCTTAGCGGGCGCTGGGCGAAATGGGGCGGCCGGGTGCGTCGTAGCGGGTGTGGGCGCCCGTCGGGGACGAAGCCTGCCCGGGCGCTGGCGCAGGGGGGCGAAGGGGCGGCGGCCCTGGGCGGAGGCGGCCGGAGACGGGCGCAGGGGGCGGTGGCGCGCGGGCGCGGGTGAGCCGGCGGCCAGGCGCCGGCCGGCGTGGTAGTGCACGGGTGGGGCTGCAGGGCAGGGGCGGCGCGGCGGAGCAAGTGCAGCAGCAGCAGTCGGCAGGGGGAGCGAGGCCGTGCGTGGGGCAACGACGAGGTGAGGCTGCGGCGGCCCGAAGCAGCGGTGGCAGATGCAACGCCGACAAGCAGCAGCGGCAAATCGAGCGGGGCACAGCGGGGCGCGAGCGCTAGGCGAGCGGGGCGCTGAAGCAGCAGCTGACCGCGGTGGTCGTGGGAGGAGGTGGGTGCAGGGGCACGGCCCGAGCAGCAGAGCACGCACGGGGGATGGCTCGGGCGCGGCCGACACGGGGACTAGGCGGCACGGCGGGCGCAGGCCGCAGTAACGCAGCAGCAGCGTTGCAAGGAGAGAAGCGCAGTTGCTGCACGCATGTGCGCGCACGCAGGAGTTCGGGCACGACGGTGACGGCGGCCTACGGCATCCAAACGAAGGGGAGGGACAGAGGGGTTCGACGGGCGGCTCACCGGGATCCCGTAGTGGTGCAAAGGCGGGCTCGGGGAGGATTGACGACGCCGGACTCGGTGACGAATGGCGACGTCCGAAGGAGGAAGGAGAGCTCGATCCCCGCGATGTGGGGCTCTCCGGCTTGGTCTCGTGTGTCTAGGAGACAAAGCAGACCATGGTGGGGCAGAGGGCATGTCCTCAGGCGTCGAGGAGGAGGGTAGCCACGCCAGCGAGGGCAACCATGGCGACGACAGCGTCGGGCGCGGTTGGATCTGGAGGAGGGGGTGAGAGAGAGAGAGGGGGGAGGGGCGCGCTAGTGTTAGTGGGGGGCACCGAGGTCTTGTAGGGGGCGGTTCACCGGTGGATGGCCGCCACGGCTGCAATGAACATGGGAAGGGGGAAACAGGGGCGTGCTGGGCCGGACTTGTGGTCAGTTGGGCCAAGGCCCAGGGGAGGGGTGAGGCCTTATCCTTTTATATTTTTTGTTTTCTCTTATTATTTTCAAAACTTTTATGTTTATTTTTAACTTCACATTATTTTAGTTTAAATAAATTACAAAACTAGTTTCTAAATTAGTATTGCTATTTATACCTCTGCCACAAAAAGTTTGGGACTCAAATAATTTAGTTTGATATTTTAGAAATTATAAATGGCATTTATATAATTGTTTAAGCCACTGTTTTAATCATTTTTGAACACTTCAACCTTTTATAAAAATATGGTTTCTTCACCAATAATACCTACGAATTATTTGCCACTGTTTGAACAATTTAGTGTTGACATTTTGAAAACTTTAAATTTTGACATTATCTTAAATTTGAATTCGAACCAATTTTGAATCTAGGCGAGATTAGCAACAGTAATAGTGGTGACATGGCATCTTAGCAGGAGATTACTGCAGCTTAATTATCCAGGCGTCACACCAGCTAGATCATCCATGTCACTCCTAAACCTCTTCTTTCTTCTTCTTCCCTTTTTAGGCACCATGAGTTTAGGGTCAGGCACGATATGTGGGCCATCATACTCAGGCCACTTGACTGGTCAAGGAAAGGATGAAATCGAGGCGCCCATGTCAACCTCATGGCTTCCAATGTGAACTCGTGCAACCGCACGGTCCTCCCATTAGAAACACGCAAGTTTCTCTCTTTGGCCGCCGTCCTCAAATGTGAGCACGACCGGTGGTACTTATGAGGCCTCTCACACTGACACCACCGGTTATTGAGGTGCACCTCATACGCAACACCACCGTAAGTCACACCGTCTCGTGTTGTGCCACCTGGCTCGTCCACTTGGTAGATCATTTCTTTGTCGTTGAATCTAATGATTTGTTGATGCGAGGACTTGCCTGCTTGAAACCTCAACCAATCATGAACCTTTTCGGGATACTCTTTTTTCTCACCTATCCATTTGGCGGTGGTTTGGGAATGCCTAAGAAAATACCCATTCAGCTTGAAGAAGGTGTATTTCAGTATTGCAGTCACCGGCAAAGAACGGACACCCTTAAGCACATTGTTGAAGCATTCACCATGTTGCTCGTCATGTCACCGTATCTCCAACCTCCTTCATCGTAAGCGCATGACCACTTATGCTTCTCACCGAAATTCCTTTCCAAGAGTGCTCTTCCCCCTTTGGTCTTTGCCAATGCCTTGAAGAGTTTATCATAGTGGATTTTGAATGCATCGATGGTGAATGCCACACAAACATCGGTAAGGTCTTTGCAAAAATCCTTGCTCTTGCATGCCCGGTAAAAGTTCGCCACGAAATGCCTCATGCACCATCGGTGATGAAGGTTTGGAAGCCCGGGAATGACAACTTCTATGGCCTTGAGAATGCCATGGTGCCGGTTCGATATGATGCATACCTCCCTCTTCCCAATCACCTTGGTCCTCGCATGCCCCATGAACCTCTCCCAATTGTCATCATGCTCGGAAGGAACTAAAGCAAAGGCCACCGGCAACACGTTGTCATTGGACGAATGAGCCATTGCCACCATTAGTGTGCCCTTGTATTTGCCGGTCAAGAAAGTGCCATCTATAGATAACACCGGACAACAATGCTTAAATGCCTCGATGCATTGCCCGAAACTCCAGAAGGCACGATGAACACTCCGTCAATGTCCTCAACCCCATGCCGCATGCCTGGTTTCTTATGTGCAATGGCTCCCAACATCCTCGGAAGAATATTATACGCGGTCGCATAATCACCATGCAACATCCTAATAGCATTTGCCTTGGCCTTCCATACCTTCCCATAATTGACATTGTATACGTACATTTTTTCAACAATACTCGTGAGAAACTTCACCTTCATGGTTGGGTCATGGGATATCTCATTTAGTAATTTGTAGCCGAGAAACTCTGACGTGAGTTGATGGTGGCCCTTGCTTCGGCCAGCTTTGTCTGGCGGTATGCACTCGTTTAGCTACACAACTTTTCAACTCCCATTGCCCCGTTTCATGAATTTTTCTTCCACGAACCTTCCATGGGCAACCTTCTTTGTCACACTTCATGGTGTAATGCACCTCTTGGTTTGAACGACCAACAACAAATGGACTATGGTTACGAATGGCGTAGTCACTCAACCACATCTTCTACTCTTGGAAGCACCCAAACTTGATGCCTTTTTTCAAATGAGCATTCTCGTCCTCATCCTTTGGCCTTGGATCGCCGACTCTCGGGCACGGTGTTGGTTCAACCAACCCCAGTCTCACGCCACCATCAACAATGGCATGGTCGGCAAGGCTAAGATGACGAAACAATGGGGGTCCTCTTTCCTTGCCGTGCACCTCCTTGAAGAATTGATTTTCTTGACCCTGAATCCATCCTCGTCCAATTGTTCCTCTGGACCCTCGTCATCCGAGCCATAACCACACATACAGTTATAGGGGAGGCTACGATCCATGTCTTGTTGATGGACAATGACATCCAAGTAACCAATTGGGTTGTAATGAATATCTTCTTCTTCCACATAAGCATCATCGTCATCATCATCATCATGACCAATAGCATCATCATCAACACGATCCATAGCATGCATCTTCGGGTCTTGAATTACTATGGTGCTATCATTCATCTCCGCTTCATTTGATTGGCTACTTGGTGGCTGGCTGTAAGAATTGGGGACATACACCTTGGCCCTACCATCATGTATTGGGGAGGAGGCATGCCGGTTGAAGTCAATTTGTAGCAGAGGAGCATCAACCTTGGTGGCAAATAATTCAAGTGAGTTGTCTTGCCATTGCTCAACTTTACCCTTGTACACCTTCCAATGCAGTTCCGAGGTGATAGGCATACTCTTCAACCGGGACTTCACCCCCACTCCAACATCATACCTTCCAATAAGTTTAACCTCATCATTTGGGTCCATCCAACGTAACATGTACCCTTCTAATTTTCACAACTACATCCTCATAGGTTGGGCTATACTCAAATACCATGTGTTCTTCCCCTTCATCGTCATTGCCATTCATAAATGTCTCCTTATCCAAATAATGGAGATTCACGAGACTACCCATCTAAATAAATTTTAGAAAATGTCAACGATAGGCGGCAACATAATATGGGTCAATAACTATTGTGCATCCCATGGATCGATAAAAGTTCTATGCAATACATTCAAGCAACAAAACAAATAACAACTAAAGAACAAAATATCATGGCTTAACCCTAACAACTAAATAATGACTTTGCTTAACACTAACCCTAACCCTAGAAATACCAAAAACAATAACCCTAGATCTAGCTACAAACAAAAAAGTTAGCACACTACACATGGTCAATCACACATATACAACCCTAGATCTAGATCTTCCATCCATCAAATCCATTGATTTCACACAAAAAGGAGCACAACTAGGGTTTGCATAAAAGTTATCAATGCCATCAAATAAGTTGATTCCAACCAACCAAAAAGAAGAGAGTGAGTGAGATACCTTGAGTGATGAAAATGGCCTCAATCCACCGGAGAAGACTCAAGCAATGGAGATGAATTTGATGGAGCCTAGGATGGGGGAGAGACGGGGGAGAGGGGCTGAGCTCGGAGGAAGAAAGGATTGCACATCTAAGTGCACAGCCGTAGGATCACGTCATGTGTGCAGACGCCTGGCATAACGCGTGCCCATGCCATGTGTGCAGACACCGACCGCCATTTGGAGATCTTTTCAGCATGTATGCAAACTTGTCGACCAAGTTCTACGAAAAGCTGCTGCTAAGGACCAAAAATCGTATGGCAACATGATGTACTACCCATTTGTTAATTGGACGGATGGTCCGTGGCCGCTAATGCCAAGCGATAATACAACAAAAAACACTCCAGTATATTACTATCGGACTTGCTAAAACACATCTAGATGAGAAATAAGGATTGCACATCTAAGTGCACAGCTGTTGGATCACGTCCCAGGATTCGCGTATTCTTTTGTTTTGGCGATGTCGTCCCCCGCACGGGCCACTCGTGGCTTCTGTGTGTTGTCTGTCTTTGTCCCTTGTGTTGGGCCGGCACAGGTTGGGCTGTGGACTTTTCTTTTCGGCCTACTTTTTTTCCTTGTCTTGTTATGGGCTGCAGTCCTTTCTTCTTAGTTCATTTGAGTGTGTTTCGCGTGTGCAATGCACAGAATCAATTTGTTTTGCCATCCACATTATTTACGATATATTATTTTACCTTTCCCTTTCTAGTTTTTTATTACTAATTTTCGGCCTGGGGAGAGATGTCGGTCTAGTCGTATGTTTATCACTACACATGTAGTTGCACATCATACCATATTCACAACTACACACTACAGATACTAGACGACTGTAAGAGCTACAATACGACTGTAACTGAGACGACATCACATTTTATTTTATTTTTTGTTATTTTTCTTCCATCACAAGAGGACAACAACATATTTCTAAGATCCATGTTATCTTCTTTGTTTGTTCACTTGTCGGCACATTCGCGTTATGTGTCTATTTTTTGTCAGGCATTTTTTGTTTGTGTTAGTTTAACCCATTTCTTCTGGCATGTGTTTGTAGAAGTGGAAGAGACAGGCTTTGTGGCTTGTCGCTGAATATTTTTCTAATTTCTTTCAAATTTGTTATCGAAGAGACATGCTATGCAAAAAGATAGACTTTGACTTGCGCTCGATGTGCAACTATACACAATCAATTTTTGTCTCAATTTCACCCTGTCATATAATTTTTTACCCCCTGTTGCAACTCCATCCCGTCATATATTTTTTTACCCCCTGTTGCAACTCCACCCCGTCATATATTTTTTGTCCTAGTTGCACATCCACCCTCAATATGCAACTGGGTCCGGCCCATTTTTTCTCCAGTTGCAAGTCTATCCTCGATGGGGCCCGACCCTTTTTTTGTCCCGTTGCAACTTCATCCCCGACACGCAACTTGGGGGTGCATTTTTTCTGTCCCGGTTGAAAGTCTACACTCGATGTGCAACTCGGTCCCAACCTCATTTTGGTCTTAGTTGCATGTCCACCATCAACACATTACACTCTTTTTGTCCCAATTACAACTACAACCTCAACATGCAACTTGGGAGCCGCCTTTTTTATCCGAATTAAAATCCCACCCTAAATACGCAACTGGTTCCAAATCCCATTCTTGTCCTAGTTGCAAGTTCATCTTATACACGCAACTGGGGTCGTCCTTTTTAGATCCTAGTTATAACTTCACCTATAACATGCAATTGGGGGTCATCCTTTTTCTTAACCCAGTTGCAAGTCCACTCTCGATATGCAACTGGTCCTGCCCACTTTTTGTCCTAATTGCAAGTCCATCATCGACTTGCAACTGGGAAGGGGGCCCCATTTTTGTCTCTAGTTACAACTCCACCCCTAACATGCAATTATGGTGCCTATCTTTTTCTTGTCTCAGTTGCAAGTCCACCCTCAACACGCAACCGAATCTTACCCAATTTTGTCCCAATTGCAATTCCAAGTACACCTCGACATGCAATTGAGGGTCCGCCTTTTATTTCCCCAGTTGCATGTCCACCCTCGACACGCAACTGGGGCTCGACCCATTTTTCTCCGAGTTACAACTCCACCGTCAGGTCGCAACCGGGGCCCAAGATTTTTCTGTCCCAGTTGCGAGTCCACCATCGACTCGCAACTAGACTTGATCTGGGCCCAACCTTTTGTTTCTGCCTCAGGTGCAAGTCTACCTTCCAATGGCAACTAGACCCAATTTTTTATTTTGCCTCAGTTACAAGTCCACCATTGACTCGCAATTGGGCCTGAAGTTTTTTGCCCAGTCACGAGTCGACCATCGACTCGCAACTGGTCTTGATCTAGGCCCGGCCATTTTTTAACCTAGTTGCAAGTCCACCCTCGTGTCGCAACTGGCCTGAAGTCTTTTTTGTCTCGGTTGCGAGTCCACCATCGACTTGCAACTGGCCTCGAGTTAGGCTCGTCTCTTTGTTTCTGTCTCAGTTGCAAGTCCATACTCTACTCGCAACTGGACCCGACTTTTTATTTCGCCTCAGTTGCGAGCCCACCCTCGACTTACAACTGGATTTGAAGTTTTTGTTGTCCCACTTGCGAGTCGACCGTCTACTAGCAACTCAGGCTCGATCTGAACTAGCAAGCTATTTGTTTAACTAGCATGTTTTTCAGTTATTTATAAAATGTTCATTGTGTATTTTTTAATGTTTTAATCATGCATTAAAAAAACATCTCATTGAAAAGACGTTTCATGTGTATTTTAAAATGGTTTAACTTGTGTTTTAGAAAACAGTTGCCACGTATCCCAAAATGTATTTAAAAAATGTTCATCAAGGCAATTCTACCGTGTATTGAAAAAATATGTCAACACTTTTTTGAAACTGTGATCACTTTCTAAAATTGCATGAAAATTTATTTGTATGTACCTGAACATTTTTCTTCATGCAATATGCGAACATATTTTCACTTCTAAATTTATCTCTAAATGGGATATACACAAAACTAGTGAAAGAGAAAAAAATCATGGGCATGTTTTCTTTGCTCTCGTGTACACACACACATGCGTGCCTTTTTGGTAGAGTGAACACAAGGGAAAAAAATGTTGTGTGCTAGTAGGTGGCAGTGCCAGCGGCGTCCGTTAGGCAAGAGCGACGAACAAGTGCACCCCTCTTCGTTGTCAACTTTTTTCCAGCCCAACAACAAATAGTAAACAACAACCCAGCCCACTTAAATAACAATAGACATCCAGATGAGCCTTAGACAAACTCCCTTTATATATTGTTTGTTCGGCGTTTCTGCACGCATATGTATCTGGTCGTTATCACCGAACTGTCAAATGCGTCTCTAAATTTCATAAAACTATCTTCCAAATAGAAGTGGCATTTCCTGGCCTCTCCCTCGTCCACCTCGCTCCTCGCCATCACCGCCCAGAATCAGCGGCGTCGCTTGCGTCCTCCTGCACACGCACATGCACCTACACTGCTCGCGCAGGTGCGGCTCGTCCTTGTTGACCCACAGCGCCAGTGCTGCCCCTGGACACTTCTTTATTCTACTAGATCAAGATCGCGCCCTGGCGCGAGGGTGGCGCTCCAAGCGTTTTTCCGAAGCACGTAACACTGTCCGTAGAAACTCAGGTATAGCATTTGCACTTACACAGGGTAATAATAAAGTAAACAAACATTCAATTGTGATAGGAGTAAAACACAATGGAGCACAAGATCAACATCGATCAGTTTATAAGGCAGCATCAATCTCGACGTGTTCATACGACAACAAAGTATAGCCATTTGACATGAAGTTCGGTACCGAAAGCGAGAACACACAAAAGGAGGTAATAAGAACATGAACATAATAAACAGAGCCAACTACGGAGGCATAATCACTAAGGATATTAATAAGTTGCGTAATCCATCTGCCTTGTCGATGTACTTCATATGGACCACCTAACACGAACCTGATACAAACAGTTGTGAGATATATGGAATATAATGATTTTTGTACTCAAGCATCAACCCTAGTATCTTGAACTTTAACAATAGACCAATCAGAATCAAAATGGCTCAAGTAAGCAATGACCCTTATCTAATAGAGGGAATCCACAACGTACAAAGCATCACAGGAGAGTTAAGGCGGTATACAAAGGAATCCATATTCTTGTCAGCCGAGCAACTAAATCAAAGGGAACTTATCTTTGCATTCATTATTCCATCAACCATGAATAAAACAAGAGCATAATGAAGAGTCACTCGGAAGCTAAGTTTGTTTTCATGCACAAATTGAGAAGCCACCAAACAATATATGAACATAAAAGTTCATTTCACTATTGGTTTAGTAGCAAATATCCTAAGCATAGTGCATATGACAGCATGCAGGAACTTAAGAAAGTGATCAAATTATATCTCTCTAAAACAAAAAGGCCAGATTACACCTCACTGCCTTGTCACACTACAATCAGAAGTATGATATACTGTTATAGATCTGCATATACCTCACTGTCTTATCACACTATTATACAAAAAATTAACCGACGAAATGAGTGTCGGTGTCAAAACCGGCGGATCTCGGGTAGGGGGTCCCGAACTGTGCGT
The DNA here is from genome assembly GCF_018294505.1 of Triticum aestivum. Classification (NCBI taxonomy): domain Eukaryota; kingdom Viridiplantae; phylum Streptophyta; class Magnoliopsida; order Poales; family Poaceae; genus Triticum; species Triticum aestivum. Next base: position 451,929,270 of record NC_057814.1, read on the forward strand.
CTAGGATCGATGGTAACAGGAGACGGGGGACATGGTGTTTACCCAGGTTCGGGCCCTCTCTATGGAGGTAATACCCTACTTCCTGCTTGATTGATCTTGATGAATATGAGTGTTACAAGAGTTGATCTACCACGAGATCGTAATGGCTAAACCCTAGAAGTCTAGCCTGTATGACTATGGTAATGTGTATCTCTCCTTTCCGGACTACCTCCTCCGGTTTATATAGGCACCGGAGGGATCTAGGGTTTACATATTGTCAGTTACATAAGAAGGAATCTTCATAGTCAGTCGCCAAGCTTGCCTTCCACGCGAAGGAGAGTCCAATCCAGCCCATCAGTTCGGCCCATGGATAATAGGCCGGACGCCCGAGGACCCCTTAGTCCAGGACTCCCTCAGTAGCCCGTGAACCTGGCTTCAACGACGAGGAGTCCGGCGCGCAGATTGTCTTCGGCATTGCAAGGCGGGTTCCCCTTTTTCCGAACTCCAAGATAGTCTTCGGATGCGATGATAGTATCCGGACCTGTTACACACACCATACACAACCGCAGAGAGAATATATTTTTACACGAGTCTAATCTGCTGACAGCTTTTTACAACATGACATCACGTCTGTCCGGTCATAATTTCGAACTGTTTTTCGTCTGCCGCTCCACGTTTCGAGACGCGGTTGCCATTGCCACGTCTTGTCGAAGCAGAGATCGTGTCCCCTTATTGCGGGATTCTCATCAATGCGGGCGTGGGTGACCCAACCGTGCCGTTTGCACGGCCCTTGGGAATAGGCGAGTTTAAGGCGAGTGGGGAAGCGCTTGATATTCATGGTCTTTATAAGGAGATAAGGATTCCCTTTCTTCACCCACACCTCGGTTCCTCCTCAGCCCTTCCGTCCCTGAGCTCCAGCGCCCAAGCTTTAGCTTTTCCTCGTCCGAGAAAGCACTCCAAATATGTCCGGATCCGGAGCTGAAGGCAAGTGGATGGCCTCCTCCGTCAAGAAGAAGGATATCAAGGAGCTCCGGGAGGCCGGATATCTGGCCAAGGAGATCGCTCATCGACTCCCGGCCAAGGGACAGATCGTCCCTACTACAGAGCCCCACGAGAGGGTTGTGTTTCTTACACATTTCGTCCACGGGCTGGGGTTCCCTCTTCACCCATTCGTCCATGGACTGATGTTTTACTACGGGCTGGATTTCCATGACCTGGCCCCCAATTTCATTCTCAACATCACGGCATTCATTGTCGTGTGCGAGGCCTCTCTCCGCATCCCACCTCATTTCGGCCTATGGCTGAAGACCTTCAATGTAAAACCGAAGGTGGTGAGCGGCCAGCAAGTAGAGTGCGGAGGCGCCATGGTGGGCAAGATGCCCAACGTCACCTGGCCCGAAGGTTCATTCACGGATACGGTGAAGGGGTGGCAATCGGGGTGGTTTTACATCACTGAGCCGCGCGACGCCGACTGGGCGGCGGCCCCCGAATTCCGATCCGGAATCCCGATGCGGCTCACCTCCTAGCAAGAGAGGGGCCTAACCTGGGGTCCCTCAGACGAGCTGACCGGGCTCCAGACGTGCGTCCAAAACATGATAGACAAGAAAATCAAACTTGTCAACGTGATCCAGGTCATGCTCATTCGTCGGGTCCTTCCGTGCCAATGTCGGACTTGCTACCTGTGGGAATATCATCCGGCCAAGCACAAGACGCTACTAGAGCTCTTCAGCACGACGCACGAAGACATCTGGAAAGTGCTCTTCAAGGCCGGCAAGACGCCACCGCCCACGACCGAGGATCGCGGGCTGAGATTAAAACGTCAGGCTAATCCGGTAAGTTCTTTCATGTTTTCAAGGTATACCCTTTACTAGCGTACTTTGAGGGGAAGCCTAAGCTTTCCTAGCCATGTTTCAGGCCTGGATCAAGGTAGCAGAGGGAATTAACTGTCCGGCTCCGCTGCCCGAGGACCAAGAATTCCCGCTACTGACGAGAATGCTGTTTTCGGCACCTTACGAGGTGCCAGAGAAAACGGCCAAGAAAGCGGCCAAAGGGGGCCAAGAAGGGCCCTTGCCGAAAAGGCGCTCCGGACGTGACATCCGAAGACGAGACTTCCTCTTCGTCTGCTGACGACGACAACGAAGAGGAAGAAGAAAACGACTCCCCATCTGAAGTGGGGAGGAAGAAGAGAGCGGCGGGTAAGTCTTTCACCCTGCAAAGCAAGTATGTAGAAGAAACATTCCTTGTACTTATCCGAATTTGGGTTTTCCAGGGGCGTTTGCGGATCTGCTGCGCAGTATGGCAGATGCTGCCGAGCATTATAGAGCCGAAGAAGGGATGTCTACGGAGAAGCTATTCTGGTCCCAATATCTGGGACCCGAACATCCGGTGCCCTTCAGTGACCAGCTAAAGCAGTTGGTCGAGATGCACAGGTCGGCGGAGCTAGCCATGAAGGCGTTGTGGCCTGCCGAGCCTATACCTAGCAGCTACTTCGGACTTGTTAAGCGGATTCTAAGTGCCTGTCCGCGGCTCGAAGCCGTGAAGCGGTCGGTCTGTATTGAAGGTGCGCGTATGGCATTTGCCCGCGTCAAGACGCATTGGGCAAAGATGGATGCCAAGAAGCTGATGACCGAGGGGCCGCCGGAGGGCAAGGAGCATCGTCGACCCGAGCTCTGTTTTGATGGTGTCCTGGAGGGGTCCCGCCTTGTGGCAGAGCAATGTTCGAAGGATGTCATATTCCCATGAGAACATTTGTATTATCCTGTCCTGTAATATGGAACAATGATGTTACGTATTATAATGCTTGCGATTTATATTTTACCTCCTGTGCGGCTGTTTATGAAATCTGAGGGTTGACCAGTCGTCGGCTTCTGCCCCCACATAGATAGTACGGGGGTGTTCGGGATAAATCTAAACACTCTTTACTCCACATTCTGGTCCTTAAAGGAGGTGTTTAGCGCAACGAACAAGGCAATCAGACTATGCGGCCTTTACCGCCCTCACTTAGCCATAGGAGTTTGACAATTAAGAAAGTTGGCGAAGCCCCTGGTATTCGGAAGGCCGAACTAGGGGCGTTGTACACGCCTAATCGAGGGAACCGATTCTTCGCGAGAAGCGGAAAAAATCTCTAACGATTTGGAACCTCTCGAACAGCTGACCAGCTCTCGCCGCATCATGACAGTAAGTTTTCGGCTTTCTCTACTGAGGTGCTCGTCCGGAAGAACCGGGACACAATCGCAGTAGTTCTCCCTTTACTACCCTAGCCGATATAGCGGAACGTAAGGTAGCAAGCACAGGAGCCGGGCAACCCAACTATTGACCAAAGACATGATTCGGAGCCGATGCATATAATGCTATAAGTTCGGGGTGCCGAACTATACTGTAAAAGTGTTCGGACTTTTATTGCCGTAATGCAGGGTGTGATGAAGCCCCTGGTGTAGTGATACATACAATGGTGTACGCATGCGATAAGCAATATATACAAAGGTGAGGAAACAGGAAAATTAAGTAATAAGCTGACCCCACCATTTATTCACTATTGTGATGTAATTAGTACGTCGAGGCGTACTTTATGCAAGTAATGCGATAAGCAAGTAAAGCTATTTAACATGCCGCAACCAAGGGCGAGCTGTGTGCGGGTATGTAAAACAAGTATGGCAATTGTTTAGTAGAGACCACCTGGGGATTCCCTTGTATGCCAGAGCTCCTTGCCTCCTTGGTGTGTTCTGCAAGCGGGTCGTCCGCATAGACCTTGAAAAGAGAAAAAACCCGTAAGAAAAAGAAAAAAGTAAAGGCGTGCAAATCCCAGGGTCGGTCGAGCTGCACTGTGGATCGCGAGCGAGTTATGCCTCTGTCAGTACCCATGGGGTTTTGAGTGCGTAGTTATGTATGCGCGGTATGAATGCCATTTCCTCATCGGGGTTGGGACGGAGGCCGAATTATTAATTCAGGTCTTGACGAACCGAGTTGCCCTGTTGCAGTGTAGTCCGGACCTTCTTAACGATGTCCAGGGGCTCGGCGGCCGGATTATGGTGCCGCTTTAGAAGGCCGCTCTGTGCTTCTGCTGCTAGGGCTGCGGTGTGCTCCTCTGTACGGAGGGAACGTTCCGTGTTTCCATTTACTGTAATGACGCCGCGTGGACCGGGCATCTTGAGCTTGAGATAAGCTTAATGTGGCACCGCGTTGAATCTAGCAAACGTGGTTCGTCCGAGCAGTGCGTGGTAGCCGCTGCGGAAGGGGACGATGTCGAAGATTAGCTCTTCGCTTCGGAAGTTATCCGGGGAACCGAAGACCACCTCCAGCGTGATTGAGCCCGTACAACGGGCCTCTATGCCTGGTATGACTCCTTTAAAGTAGTTATCGTGGGCTTGATTCGTGAGGGATTAATGCCCATTTTGCGTACTGTATCCTGATAGAGCAGGTTGAGGCTGCTGCCACCGTCCATTAGGACTCGTGTCATGTGAAATCCGCCGATGATTGGGTCGAGTACCAATGCGGCCGAACCGCCATCACGGATACTAGTTGGATGATCTCGACGATCAAAGGTGATCGGGAATGACGACCATGGGTTGAATTTTGGGGTGACTGGCTCTACCGCATAGACGTCCCTGAGTGCGCGCTTGCGCTCCCTTTTGGGGATGTGTGTAGCATATATCATGTTCACCGTTTTGACTTGAGGCGGGAATTTCTTCTGCCCCCCAGTGTTCGGCTGCCGGGGCTCCTCGTCATCGTCCTCGCTCTGCGATTCCCCTTCCTTGTTTCCGCTATTTACCCTGCTGGCTTGCTTAAGGACCCGACAATCTCTGTTAGTATGGTTGGCCGGTTTGTCTGGGGTGCCATGTATCTGGCACGGACAATCAAGTATGCGGTCCAAGCTGGATGGTCCTCCGCCATTCCTTTTATAGGGCTTCTTTCGCTAGCCGGACTTGGAGCCACTGAATCCGGCGTGAACTGTAGTGTCATCGGTGTTATCGCCATTACTTCGGCGTTTGTGTCTGTTGCGCCGGAGCTTGCCGGTGCTGTTTCTGGCCTCGGAGGGGCCTGCTTCGTTGGCTGTGTTTGTACTGCGAGCCAGCCAACTATCCTCTCCCGCACAAAAGTGGGTCATAAGTGCCGTGAGGGCTGCCATGGACCTCGGCTTTTCTTGGCCGAGGTGGCGTGCTAACCATTCGTCACGGATGCTGTGTTTAAAGGCCGCTAGGGCTTCGGCATCCGGACAGTCAACGATCTAGTTCTTCTTGGTTAGGAACCTAGTCCAGAATTTTCTGGCTGATTCTCCAGGTTGTTGAACTATGTGGCTTAAGTCATCGGCATCTGGTGGCCGGACATAAGTACCTTGGAAGTTGTCAAGGAAAGCTTCTTCCAAGTCCTCCCAGCCGCCCATGGAATTTTCAGGCAGGCTATTCAACCAATGTCTAGCTGGTCCTTTGAGCTTTAGTGGGAGGTATTTGATGGCGTGGAGGTCGTCTCCGCGGGCCATGTGGATGCGGAGAATAAAGTCCTCAATCCATACTGCGGGATCAGTTGTTCCGTCGTATGATTCAATATTGACGGGCTTGAACCCCTCAGGGGAATTCGTGATCCAGTACTTCATCTGTGAAGCATAGAGGGTGTGCGGCGCCTCTATATCGGGCCGCGTCACGGCGCACCTCCGATGAAGTCCGTCTGCGGTTATCGGCCCGGGTGTGACTAGGTTTGTCACGTCCGAATAGGTAGCCGTCATCCCGAGTCGGGAGGCGTCCTCGCGATCCGTAGATCGATCTGGTGTGTCTTGCTCTACTGTCCAATTCCTGCCGAAGGTCGTATGTATGGTCCCGAGCTGGTCTGTCCCTTTGTTTACGAGGCGGTGGGGCGGGCTGTTGTTCGGCCTGAGTTGTCATTTTATCCCGACCGCGGGGTGGTGGTCCGCCGCACTATCCCGGCCACGTGGTGGTCGGTCCTCGTTGTGCGAGGGAGGTATGGGATCTGGTGCCTCCTCATCAAACTGAGGTAGCAGTCTGCGCTTTGGGTAACTCTTGGCTGGGCACTTGAGGCCGTATTCTTCGGCTGCCAGGACATCGGTCCATCTGTCGATGAGTAGGTCTTGATCGGCTTGGAGCTGCTGCTGCTTTTTCTTTAGGCTTCTGGCAGTAGCTCTTAGCTGGCGCTTGAAGCGCTCCTGCTCTAGGGGTGCCTTAGGCATGATGAAATCCTTGCTGTCGAGGCTCTCCTCATCTTTGGAGACTGGACGATAACTATCATCATCTGGGTCATCGGGCATGGCCTGTTTATCAGGGTCATCTTGACCGTTGTCTTGCTCCTCCTTTTCGGATGCAGCTCCAGCAGGTCTTCATTGTTTTCGGCGTCGCCCGGGGTACTATTTTCTCCGGTGCCGGTGTTGCTGTCTTTTGAGCGACGTGACTTAGAGCGGCGTTTAGGGCGCCGGCGCCTGGACTGCGTCTCAGAGGGTTTATTCGCATCCGGCTCTTCTTTGTCGTTGCCAGATCCTTTAGGTGTATCAACCATGTACACGTCGTACGAAGAGGTGGTCGTCCAACATCCAGTGAATGGTGGGTCTTGGCCTTGCTCCTTGTCGGCATCGTCGTCCATAACGTCGATGTCTTCGGAGCCATAATCGAGCTCGTCGGTTAAGTCCTCGACGGTAGCTATGAAGTGGGTGGCGGGTGGGAAGCAAAATTCCCCATCATCAGCCTCTAACTCGAACCGAACATAGTGCGGCTGTGAGTCCTTCTCCAAGGATTTTTTTAAAGAGTTCAGCACATCGCCCAAAGGTGAGTGCTGGAAAACGTCTGCGGCGCTGAATTCGAAGATCGATAACCGATCTAGCTCGGTGTCCGCAGGCGTACACGGTCCGGAACTTATAGCCGGAGACGAGTCCGAAGTTCCGTTGAAGCAAATATTGCAGGGTGTTGAGTCCGTGTGCGGCTCCAACGCCGCGGACTCTATGGCTTTGGATGGCACGATCTGCTCTGGTTCTAGGGCCGTTGCAGCAACAGGAACCATCTCCTGGATGTGATCCTATGACAGATTTAAGTCATGTTTGTCGGAGCGAGGGGGAGCGATCACCGCGGTCTCAAATCCATTGAAGATCAAGTCTCCGCGGATATCCGCGACGTAGTTCAAGCTTCCAAATCTGACCGGATGGCCAGGGGCGTAGCTATCGACCTACTCCAGATGGCCGAGCGAGTTGGCCCGCGGTACGAAGCCGCCGAACACAAAAATCTGTCCGGGGAGGAAGGTTTCTCCTTGGACAGCGTCACTATCGACGATCAAAGGGGCCATCGAACCTTTCGCGGACGGCACAGTGAAACTCTCAATGAAAGCACCAATGTCAGTGTCAAAACCGGCGGATCTCGGGTAGGGGGTCCCGAACTATGCGTCTAGGAGCGATGGTAACAGGAGACAGGGGGACACGATGTTTACCCAGGTTCGGGCCCTCTCTATGGAGGTAATACCCTACTTCCTGCTTGATTGATCTTAATGAATATGAGTGTTACAAGAGTTGATCTACCACGAGATCGTAATGGCTAAACCCTAGAAGTCTAGCCTGTATGACTATGGTAATGTGTATCTCTCCTTTCCGGACTACCTCCTCCGGTTTATATAGGCACCGGAGGGATCTAGGGTTTACATATTGTCGGTTACATAAGAAGGAATCTTCATAGTCGGTCGCCAAGCTTGCCTTCCACGCCAAGGAGAGTCCAATCCGGACACGGGTACAGTCTTCGGCCTTCATGTCTTCATAGCCCATCAGTCCAGCCCATGGATAACAGGCCGGACGCCCGAGGACCCCTTAGTCCAGGACTCCCTCAATGAGGCTGGGACATAGCGGGACGGACGTTGGGGCTAAACAATGGTCACTGGGGTGGTGAACGGAACAGGCAGGGGATTTCATCCATTAAAAAAACTACTTGTAACAGTAAAAGGACTCGATAATAGCTTATAGCATTAGAAAATGAGAAGATATCCCAGGAAAAGAGAGGAGCGCTAACCTTGGCATACACAAGATTGGCATTGACACATAATGCTAGATTGCTTGGGAGAGTTCAGGGAGTTGTGGTCCATGCGACAAGAGATGCATTGTCCGCATCATCGATAATAGGGAAAGACACCATGATTGTTGGATCTGAAACATACTGACACCATCACAAAGTCGGTTAACAAAAAGTTCAGCAACAGGCTATGAGCTAGAACATAAACAAAGCCAATAACCTACCCTATAGTCCAGCTCTGCCTCAAAATTTGACAATGCAGTTCTACAGCCTGTACTATAAGGCATCACCTGTAACAAAAGTAAGATTCAACATTTTGACTTTCAGGAGATTCCTTGCACTACATTAAACAAGAAAGGAACAATTGTTGTCTCCTCATAAACAGAACAGGTAGAGATCCCTGATAAACAGAGCAGGTAGAGATCTCTCATAAACAAAACACTGGCATGTCTTTTTCAATTTCTCTTATGGAAACAGGTGTGAGGCAACTGCACACACAAATAAGACTTGCTATACACAAGAAAAAAATTCAATGCAACATCAACATCAGAATCAGTACATAATTTTGTACATGCTGTGACACCCCTCAGCACTCCCGACCAGTCACCACACAGGAAATGGAACATCCTCTTGACAAAAGAAACAGATAAGGATAAGAAGGGTCCTCTTGGCAGAAGGAATAGATAAGGATAAGTCTCCACAACCGACGATGTTTAAGGATACAATCCACGCATGGCAGTTAAGATGATCTCAGGAAGATATAGTCAGAACTTGAGCTATAAATTGGTCTCAAAAATGAAACTAACAGCATGATTGATTTTAAGTGTCGCAGCACCCAGAGAGATAGTCAGGCATTAGCTCTACAAATTGAGCTCAGAAGCAAGTATAAACTAAACCAATATTGGCTTAAATTTATACAGAATAAAACAGATAAATTATAACACGGCTGAGATAAATTATACATGTCTCCAACACAGCAGAACAAATATATGTGCCAAAAAATAGTCATATGTTATATCAGCTTAGCAGGCAAGTCACGAGATTGAGAGGCATGATATTGCACCATCAGATATTAAAGTGTCTACTGATTTGAACTTTAACAAGCAACAAACAACGCCCAAAAAGCTCAGATAAAACTCAAGGCGAACACTGTCATAGAAAAATATGCCTAAAAAGTCCAAAATGTGAACATGGTCTTAAAACTTCCCAAAATAATAACCGCAGCAGCTTCCTAGCTCTCTTAGAGCTCTCGGGCATTTTCTGCCGTCCAATGCGATTCTAGATGTGTTTCCAACCGTTGGATCCAAATAATATATTGGGAAGTTTTATCTAAGCTCTGACGGTTCTTATTTTGGGAAGTAATTCAGTCTGTTATGGTCGATTAGAAAAACTATGACTTTGCAGATTAGGCACCCAAATAATATTTGGAGGGAGATTCCTTCATGTGATGAGACATTTATAAATATCTAAATTAAGATAATAATATATGGTTGTATGCATCTCACGATGCAGAGGCGGGGGTTATGTAAAATATGCATCACCAGAGAATGTACAACAACAAACATTGCGTACTAAACCACATCATACTAAATACGGAGAGCACAAGGCAGAATCCACGTAGCTTTGTATTGTCATAAGCCTATAAATTCTCCATATTGTTAGTTACTGAACATCAAAACATTGTTCGAAGGATGGAATCAGTACCAATGTTGATCCTCGCTTGGCGTGAGATAACTTCAGGTGACAACGGGTGTAGCTTGTAACATCAAGTTTGGTTAGGTCCTGCTCCATCAATCATCGGCGTCTCATGAGTAAAACTAAAAGAAACAAATGACACAAATAGTGTTATCACCTTGTGTCTCTAGCTCATGTTCACTGACCCAAAGACTAGTTGCAGGAAAACAATGTATACTGGCGCAACTGCAGCAATACTCTGATCCAACAAGGACAACTACAAGCTATAAGCTACCGAGTCCACCATCGAAACTAAAGATCAAAGGCGAACTTCACTTCTAGTCTGGCCTAGCGATGCAACCAACAGCCTCACATATCCGACAACGACAATATGCAAGGATGGATGGGGGAAGAGGGACTCGCCTTGGGTTGGGGGCCGTTGAGTTGGGGAGGCACTCGGTGGGCACCTCGTGTGGTGGATCAGAGATGGCTCACCTCTTTGGGACACGGCGACCGTGGGCCGTCCAATGGTCTCCCCTCGCCAAGCGCATTGAGCTGTGAATCGTCCTCACCGCTCCGTTGATGGTGTCCTCCTCACCACCATCACCAGCGGTTCTCGTCAGCTCGACGTCCTTCCACTCGAAACTGTACTTGGATGATATATAGCTTCCATATTCAGAGACATTTAGGAGAGTATCTTTCAGAGTCTCGATCTGGTGACAAAGGCATTACAAAATTAATCACAAAATGCACTGAACAATTAAAGTATCGCCAAACACAGATGCATGCAAGCAGGTTACAACGATCTAGGCTAACTGAATACAGGTGAGAGGTTCTCCTTTTTTTGGTTTTTATGGTTTATAGAACACATACCATACTATGAATGCACTAACCAAGTAATAAAAAGGGAACCATGGTCGAATGCTATACAATTGAAAATTTGCATTACACCCTCTACATATTGGAGTCTAGGCAACAAACAGTCAAAACATAATACATATCTACTCAGAGAACCCAGAATTATGCACAGTAAACAAAACCAAACTGAATGCAACAGTTTACTAAACTAAACTGAATATAATACATGGCAAACACTACTCAGCCAGGTCCAAACCATCACATGACCGAAGCGCTAATAAAAATTAGCAAGTAGTATTCCGAGGGAGCAAATACACAATCCCTTGCTGAATCATGCTTATGCAGCCAGCCATGACCGAAGCGCTAATAAACATTTAGCTGTACAGTTCAAGGCTATGATAATCAAACATGTACAACCCAATCATTCGTTTTCCAAGGATACAACAAAGGTCAAATCAGGCATATATTCGAAAGCAGATAATCAAACATTTGTATATCACAGCAGAACTGCTTGAAAAATCAAAGCAGATAATCAAACATGTATAAACAAAAATTTATAAATTAGCAAACCGAGTGGATGGTCCAGATATACACCTGAAAGAGGAAGGACGGCCAATCCGAAGGAGGAATGGACCCTGACAACAAACCCTAACTAACCCCTGTTCATCCAAAAAGAAGGGTGAGCCATGCTCAGATGCACAACAAGCAGGAAAACTGGAAGGACTAAGGAAAGAAGAACGTACCTTTCCCATGGTGGCAACCAAGCGAACGACGTACAGTGGACGTGAAGTCTTTGTGGTTTCAAGTTTTGTGCCGTCATCTCTTACATAAGTCTGGAAAGTTAATGGAAGGGGAGGGGAAAGGCAGTTAACACCAGCCAAAACACATGCACCAAAGACTCATACAATGCCAATCCATATGTCAATGATGGTATACCAGTTCTCATAATGAGTGTTGATGTCTCCTTAGCTGCTCCCCATGCTGCAAAATGTAAGGGGATTAAACTAAAATAAATGTGAAATTTGAGTTCCTCGTGCATTGATCAAGTTGTTTGGCTAGAGATAGCATGGATAGTACTATTTACATGGTAAATTACTAAAATGATCATACTTGTGACGATGCTTCTAGCTGTACGTGCCTACATGGCTTATATTCCTCTAGGTTTGCACCCATAAGATCTTTCTCAAATTGCTACTGTCGAAATATAGGTTTCATATAGATGAAGAACTTCTTGTGTGAATCCATAAAAGAAAACACTGATGAAAAAATGGACTGAATTCTGGCCAAACATGACGAGGACCCCATGTGCAAATTTCAACTCATTGGTATGGATAGCTCACCTGCTTCTAGCTTCGCTCTTCAGGCTCCCTTGATAGTAACATCTTCCTTTCGATCCCCGCTCTGACAAAGTAAGCACTAAATTACACATGTGAGACAGTAAATAAACAAAAGAAGGACAAAATGCAACATGGACAAAACTCATATCTTATAATGAACCACACCTTCCAAAAAACATATCCACCCTAGCTGCATGGCAGACTATAATAATTGTCTTGCACCAGATGCATGCCATTGCTTTGTTTGGTAGCCTCAGCAACACAACAAAGGCATACAAGAAAACAAAATGATTCAATAGGCTGCTACTAAGACCATGGACAAAATATAGAAGCAAACAAATAAAGCAAGGAAAGGAACAAAAGCAGCAACCCTAGGCCCTACCAGGAGGAAAAGGCACATATTTATACACCAGTAAAAAACAAGCAAGGAAGGCAAGGAACGACCAAAATTAAGCGCACAGAGAGAATAATAGTCTTACTCTCTACCAGGAGCAAGACATAAAAAAGGCACTCATTGGCCAATCTCCATAAGAGGAGCAGAGAGGAGGAGAAGGCTCGACCTGCAGATCCGCGGTGCCCGGGCACCCCTAAGATTGGTTGGTCAGAGTTGCGTTGCATCATCGTCAGAATCATTCATCACCATGATTATCGTCAGTGTATCTCAGAAGAAGAGAGGAGAAAAAAGGACCTGGTAAGCGAACCTGAGGCCTTCCCCCTGGCTTGCCCCATCAGATCCGTGCTCGTCAACGGCCCTGCATTCAGGGATTCGCAGACAGTCAGACAAAGCAAGCAGCAGACGAATCATCCCAAGAAGCGAGAACGGGATGTTTGGCTTACGAGGCAGCGTGATACCCGGCGTCGCGGGAGAAGGGCTAGGGCACGGGCACACCGGTGGGCCTGTTGGCGTCGTCGCCGTCGCCCGGTGCCGGCGGCTGCTGCGGGGAGGAGGTGGCGGAGGCAGAGGAGACTGCGGAGCGGCGGGGGCGGACGGAGACGGCGTGGAAGGGCAGCCGCCGCGGACGCGCCCCCGCGGCGGGGTGGTTGGTTGGTGCGGGGATCCGGAGCGAGGAGGAGGCGGCCATGGTGGACTGGTGGCGATGGCGGCGCCCTCCCTCTCTAGTCGAGGACGGCCAGCGGCGAGCGGCGGCTAGGGTTCAATCGGGGGCGAGAGAGAGAGGGGAACGAGAGGGGCGAATGAGAAGCGAGCCAACCGCACGAAGCCAACCACCGTCCACCACGCACACGGCCTGGACAGGAAAAGACGGAAAAGCCCTCGGCGGGGGCAAGATTTACGTGCGGTGGCACGGGATATTTACCGCCGGCCCGCGCGCGACTGGACGCACCTGCCGCACCCGCACACCCGCTCACTGACGGAAGCGGCCCACCTGCCAGGACCCCACAGGTCAGCGAGAATCAGTCAAATGGAAGGAGTAACCGACTGCGCGAGCCAGACGGGATCACCCTTGCTACAGGAGAGGGGGATTCGATCCGACAGACGAGATCTTCCAGCGGCTCGATCCGATGGCCGAGAATGCATCAAGCAAACCAATCGGACGGCCAAGAAGCCCAAATCGCTGAGGAGCCAGATGTTTCTGGATACACGTACACGCATCCCAAATCTCCCTAGAATTTGGAAAAACTGTCATCGACTCATCATCCTCATCTTTACCGTCCGTAAAAGTATATCAACCTCATATGAATAGCGGAATCCCTGCTGCCACCAATCAAACACTTTTACATTTATTTGGGTTTTGGATGCTTGATTTGATTATTGTTGTGCATTGTATGATACAACCCTAGACTTGGCAGCATTGTTTGGCGTATGGTGGCGAAAGGGTACCAAGACTAGTTCTCGCTGCCATTTATTTTTTAAAGAAGCAACCTGAGCACTGTATGTTTAAACAAAATCTAACATCACAACAGCAAATTATCTTTAATAGAAGTAAAGATATACTACTCCCTCCGTTCCAAAATAAATGACTCAACTTTGTACTAACTTTAATTAGTACCAGTTGCAGGTACATGTTTTGCGATGATCATGACGCGGGAGCGATGTTATTTGTTTTGGAGTTCTTCTTCTGCTTCTTCTTCGATCAGGGGATAGGTTCCAGGTCGGCAGCCTGGGCTAGCAGGGTGGATGTCGTTTGAGCTTCTGTTTGTGTTTCATCCGTAGTCGGATGTGGATCTTATGTATGATGTATAGATGTATTCATGTGGCATTGTATGCCTCTTGTATGTATCCCCATCTATTATGTAATGTTGATGTAATGATATCCACCTTGCAAAAGCGTGTCAATATGCGGTTCTATCCTTGGTGGGACCTTCGAGTCTCTTTAGGATAATATCGTATATTGGGCGTGCCAAGTTGGTATCAGTTAGTACAAAGTTGAGTCATCTATTTTGGAACGGAGGGAGTATTATTTAATAAAATAAAATACTGCATGCAAACTACCATCCTATGCTTCGTCTGAAACCAATATATTGCGCAGACTGTGTGCTCACTAAGATTGTAGACGATGTAAACATGTTTTGATCTCAGTAAAGCTAGTCACGATGGTCTTCCCTCAAAAATAAAGTGGTGGCCTAAAATGTCTTACATTTCTTTACGGACGAGTACTCTTTTTGGGGGGTTTCACCTTTTTTGGGTTTTATTTTTTATTTCATTGTTTCTTCTTTTTTATTTTTCTATTTTCATTATTATTTTAATACTCACGGTCTAAAATTCATGAATATCTTCGAATCCATGAACTATATCAAATTTTGTGAACTTTTAAATCCGCAAACATTTTTTTCCAAATTCATGAACTTTTCCAAATCCATATACCTTTTCAAATGCATAAACTTTTTAAAATTCATGAAGTTTTATTCAAATCCGTGAACTTTTTTCCAAATTCGTGTACCTTCTTTCAAATCCGAGAAATATTCCCAAATTCATGAATGTTTTCAAATTCATGAACTTCAAAAATATAAAGTTTTTTTCAAATAATCTAATTGTTATTGCAAAATCATGAATGCTTTTTCAAATATTGAAAATTTTCAAATTGAGGAACAATTTTTGAATAGGTGAACTTTTTTCAAACAGATAAACTTTTTTATGAAAGTTAATGGTCGCCGATTGACAAACGAGGGGGGAGAGGGCCAACAATTTATATGGGCCGACCCACGACAGCGAGCGCATGTGCGCCGGTTCGCTCCTGCGATGCTTAGAGTGCTGAGTAGAGGAGGTCTCGTTGAGAAGGGGAGCAAAACGGGCCGGCCCATTAGCATGCCTCAAGCGGATGTGAAAAAACACGAAAAGTAATAGCGAGAGGGTGGGACTCGAACCCCAGACAACGCCACGAATAGAAACGTCTATAGCCAGTCGCCCTCGAAACTACTTGTGGCTAAAATGGAGCGCTAACACTAAAGTACAGTGAGAGATACCCTTTTTTTTAAATTTACGAAACATTTGTTGGAAAAAGGTGTGAACATATTTACTGAAAAATGCGAATATTGTTTAATGATGAAACTAATTCCGAATTCCGAAGAATCTTTATGAACAGTGACAAATGTTTAAATAAAGGAATGTAAAATACATACTGAACATTTTTTTATACGGTGAACATTTTCAAATATACACTGAACATTTTTGGAAAAATACGGTGAATATTTTTTGAAATGCAATCTGAACAATTTTTCTATACACGATAAACATTTTTTTGTAGATAGTGCACATTTTTTCAATACATGTTGCACAATTTTTCACTGCAGTGAACCTTTTTTGAAATGCAATCTGAACAATTTTCCTATACACAATGAACATTTTTTTTGTACACAGTGAACATTTTTACCATGTACGTTGCACATTTTTTCACTGCGGTGAATTTTTTTCGAAAGGTGTGCAAAATTTGAAAACGTGAAAAAAAATTGAAATCATAAAAGATTTTTTATGAATCTAGTTTTAATTTATTTCTGAACAGTATTGAAAGATTTTGAATTTCTGAAAAAAACAAAAAGAAATAGGAAAAAGAAACAGAAACAGAAACAGAAACAGGAAAAAAAGGCAGAAAAAACGAAAAGGCAAAATCATGAAAAAACAGGACCGGTTTAAGGAACCTTCTAGAAGGTTCCCAAAACCGGCAGCTTTCTTGAAGTGGGCCGGCCCGGGCGCGTTGCTCGCTAGGTTAGCCTTCAGCGGAGCCGCGTCCCTCTGCCGCACACGAGCGGCAAATAGGATTCGCCCTCGTTGAGGGGCGCCCCTATGTCTCGCTTTAAGAGAGAGATAGGGGGAAGCCTCGCCGGGGGGAGCCCTAGATAGGCCGGCCCAGCTGTGTGGAAGGCTACGGCCTGTTTTTTTTCTCTTTTTTGTTTTCTGTTCTTGTTTTATGCTTTATATTTGTATTTTTTGTACCTTAAAATATTACAAAAATTCTAAAAAACAAATTTGAAAAATGTTAAGCAAGTATTTCAAAAAATGTTGACTAAGTATTAAAAAATATTGAACTAGTTTAAAAAAAATATTGAACTAGTATTGGAAAAATGTTGAAAAAGTATCAAAAATGTTGAACAAGTATTTGATTTTTTTTAAATAAGTAGTAGAAAATATTCAACGAGTATCTGAAAACATTTGAATAAGTATTTGAAAATGTTGAATAAGTATTAAAAATGATTCAAAAAGTATTTGAAAAATGTTGAATAAGTATTAAAAAATGTTGAATGAGTATTTGAAAAATGTTGAATAAGCATTCGAGCAATGTTGAACGTGTATACAAGAAAATGTTAATCACTTATAAAAGAAATGTTTTTGACATACATGAAAATGTAGAGTGAAAATGAAAGCAAACATAAGAAAAAATAAAAATAAAAAAAGGAGAAGAAAAAAGATAATCAAACAAAAAATGGAGAAGAAAAAAGAGAACCAAAAACATAAAGAAGAAAAATTGTTTAAAATGTAGAGTGCATTAAAATGTCTGCAGCACTACATGATTAAGTATGTCACGCCCTAGAGGATTTCATTAACATGGTAGTAGCACACTGTTTGCAGCACTGCCTATCATTCCGGACACCTAGGATCGAATCCTCTTACATCCCATGTTACTTCCCATATGTTTTAAAGTCACGATTGGTGAGGCCCAGTACTGTAGATCCTTAAGCGAGACATACGATAATTTGTTTTAAAGTCGCGATTGGGTCGGTCCAGTACTGTAAATGCTTAAGCGAGACATCCGACTGTGTCTCGCTTAAGGCGAGAAATAGCATTCACGCTTGTTCAGGGCTTCTAGTGCTGATTGCGCAAACAACGCTCGCTTGCGTCGACAACGACCACAGCAGGGCCCAAAGATTAGAGCCCCACAAGACGCGATCGACAACGTCGCCATGATGACCGCGCAGGGGACCTCCCACAGATCCATCGCAATTGCAGAGAGAACAACGACGAGAGGGAGCGGCGACACCGTATATTTTTCATAAGTAAAAATATTCATAGATATAAATAAAGTTCATGAACTTTGAAATGTTCCAGAATTCAAAAAACATTTGTGAATTTGAAAACTATTGAATTCAAAGCTGTTCAAGAATTTGGAAAAAAATCATCAATTAAAAAAATCACAATTTCAAAAATATTAGTGAATTTCTCACACATTTTAAATACACAAAAATTACTCAAAAAGTTATTATTTTTACATTTCCCATGTTTTTTTAAATCAATATCTTCTCTTTTTAAGTGAAATTTTTTTTCTGTCAGAAATTTTGGAAATTTACGAAAAAAATTAATTCATTATTTCTATAAAACAAATAATAATATTTTCATTTACTAAATATATTTTTGAACGTGAAAATGTTTTTAAATTGGGAAACATCTTTTGAAAATGGTGAAGACTTTTTGAAATTCAAGATTACATTCGGAAAATAGTGATTGCTTTTGAAAAATGTATGACCATATACAAAATTACATGGACACATTTTAAAATATGTACATCGTGCATTTTAAAAATATGGACCGTGTATTAAAAATGTTCATTGTGCATCTTTTTAAAAAACACACACAAAAAAATTAAATATATTTTTATGAATGAAAAAAGGGCAATATAGAAAGAATTGAATAAAAAGTAACAAAGGAAGAAGAGAAAAACAAGAAAATGAAAGAGAAAAATGAAAAAATTAAGAAAAAATGGTGAAGATAATAGAAAAAGAACAAAAACCTAGAAAAACCAAAAGAAGAAACTCGATCGACATTTCTAGGTCGTGCTATATAGCGGGGAATCATCCATGAATGCCTTACATGGGTTAAGCTCAATACTAGGGTGCGTCTAATTTTCTCTGGATTTTTCGTTATATATTCAGGGTTTTTTATTTCCTTTTCACTTTTTGTTTCATGTTTTCTGCTTTTATTTTTTATTTTTAGTTTCTATTTTTAATAAAATATTTTCCAATTTCCTTTTTATTTTTCGTTCTTCTGGTTTCCTTTTCTCCCATTTCTTTGACTTTTTTCTGGTTGTCCCACTCTCTTTTCTTTTGGTTTTCCTACCTTTTAGTTTTATTTTTATCTTTAAAATTATCTGTACCATTTTATTTTGCATGTTTCTTTTCATTTAAGGAAATATATATTTTTTGAAAAATGCTTAACATTGTTTATATTAAATGCGCAGACAATTGAAATATTGTAAGAATATTTGAAAAGGCATTAGTAATTTCTGAAATCACTTGATCAAATTTTGAAACGGGTGAATAGTTGTAATTAGATGAATATGTTTCAAAAAGGGTTGTGAATATTAATTTTTTGAGAATCAGCTGTGAATATTTCTAACTTGGCCGCATTGAGCAGTCCCTTTTCAAGCCCCGTGTGGTTGATCCCTGGCCCATCAAACTGGATAGGTGGCGGTTGGCACACTCCCGCCTCAGACTGGTAATGGGGATTACCCAGGCAAGTTTAGGACTCCCATCCCCATACCCATGACAGTCTTCCAATGCCCGTCCCCGTCTGCGGGGATAAAAATATTCTGATCCCCATCCCTGTCGGTTTTTTCTCCCCGTGGGAAAACCCATACACAAATCAATAACAACCTTCGATAACATTTCAATAGGAAAAATAGCATTTCAGCACAGTAAATAATATGTTCTAGCTAGGTTGGGGTTTTCTTAGGGCTTTTTGGCCAAAGGGGTGGGATGGATGGAAATCTGGGTGGCTAAGGGCAGGAATTACATGGTGTCTACTAATTTTAGAACCCACATGTAAGGTCTTCAAGGGTAAGGCGAGTAACGCGTAACGGGCACGGATAAACACTATCCCATTCCCATCCCCGTCTTGTGTGCTGGGCAAGGTATTTTGCCCACCAGCTTCTATGGGCATTAAAGCTGGCACATTCCAGTCTCCTGATAGAGTAATTACACACGGGAACGCGGGTAACGGTTAACCATTTCCAGCTTGACTCCCACCCATTCAGAGCGCTACATTGCAGCGCTCAAGTCATATTTCTTCTCATGAAATGTCACTGACATGAGACGAAACTATGTAGCAGCTACCGCGAGGAATTTTGGTCCCCTCGCCTCGAGATGCCATCTTGCCGTTAGGAGGTGGGGAGCCTTGAATCTTCAAGTATTTTTTAGTATCGTCAACTAGCACTCATGGTAGTCTTTTATGAATAAATTACTCTAGTTCTCTATGGGGGTTTCATTGAGATAAAGAGTTTCAGATCCTCGTAGAGCCGATTATTTAGATAGTGACTATGTTTTTGTGTCATGCTGCTTTTACGATTTGATTTCATGTGGAGTTGGAATCTTTTCATGGCATTATGGTAAAGTTCTTTTGTTCGAGGCCCGAACTTATAGGGGATCGTCCCTACCCAAGCACGTTCATCGCTCTTGACTTCCAATATTTTGGATGGCCGACTCAAAGGAGGCTGTTGGACTGGACCACTGCTGAAACTACAAGGCAGAAACTAAAAGTTTTTTTATCAGGCATTCTGAAGTCAAATGACTACACTAAGGGCATCTTCAAGGGGGACCTTCAAACCTCCACTATATGTCCAAACCACTTTTGTCATCGAACGGGGACCTGCACATATTCGCTTAGCAGCCCGGACGTAAAGATTCAGTATCCAAGAGACAAACATGGGGCTTTGCCGAAGTTCGGACATGCACTTGACCAATCACATGCATGGTTCATCTCTTCTCTCTCTCCTACCAACCACATATGCATGGTGTTGACACCAGATTTTTGGCATGGTCAAAAACTTAATTAATATGGCTTTGTATGGAAAAGTTCTCAACATAATGAAGTTCTGAATTGTTAAAATAAGAAACTTTGTTGTCCAGGTCATTGCCATCCGATCTCATATCAAGGGCTGAAACTATGCTTGAAGTATCAAGATTTTGTGTTTCGAGTGATGTTTGGCCGATTATGCCTCCAAGACAACGTCCAACGATGGACTGCTCTACATGAATTGTCTTCGCCTCGTCAAAGCAACCGATTTTGATATATAAATCTTCTCAATCCGAGTTCATATGCAAAAGTTGCAGTCAACACGGTCCAACCCGACCATTGATCAAAATATGACGCGCGACACCAGACACATGTTGATGGGTGTATGATGCAATGCGTGAGCAATTAGGCCCTCAAGATGCCTTGAATCGAAATATGTTCAACATGAAACTTTTTCGTCTCGTCGAGCCGATTGATTCTGATATATAAATTGTCTCAATCCAAGGTCGTACGCAACCTGGGGAGGCAAAACAAGATCAGATTGAATTTTTAATCGAGAAATCCGAGTGAAAGGTTGTTGTCCGAGTAAAGAGTTGTTGCCCGAGTGAAAGGTAGTCATGCGAGTAAAAAGTTGTCGGCCGAGTGGAAAGTTTGTCGTCCAAGTAAAAGGTTGCTATCCGAGTGAAGAAATCTAGTCGAGCAACCCAAGTGAAGGACCCTAACATCCGACTAGAGAAATTCAAATACAAGTGTTGTCGGCTAATCCGACTAGAAACTGAAGATGGTTCGAATGGTTATCTAGATGGCCTCGGATGGAAAAGTTTTCAACACGGAAGTTGTTCATAACGTCAAAGCTTCTTAGGTCATCATCATCTGAGATAGTATGCGACCTGCAAAATGGCCACAAGTCCTAAATAGTCCAGTCACCTGCATAACCTAGTCCAAGAGAAACTTAAAGATGGTCCCGTGGAGTATTAGAGATGGCTTACTTTGGAAAAGTGATCAACACGAGAGTTGTTCGTCTCATCGAGGCGCACAAATTTGATGTTTGGGCCATCTTGATCGGAGGTCATATGCAAATTCCATTATCCGTGTAAGAAGCAAGACAGAAGTTTGGGCCAGATTCTTTCTGAATCCGAGTTTGACTAGAACTAGGACTCTAGGACGTGAATTAATGTAATTGTTCTTGTAAGGAAAGTCTAGATGAATCATTTGATTGTATGGTATGTCCAGCCGCCTCTTATATATGTTTTAGGCGACGGCTGATTGAACAACACACAATCGAACAAATCAATATGCTACTTTTTCATCTATGTTTTATCTCTTCCTCGTTTTCTGTCTCGTTCTTTGTTGTTCCTCGTGTTTGAGAACTGTGAACCCCAAGACTCTAGGGGCGAGTGAATCGACCTAGGTCAGCCCATAGTCGTCGCACTCCATGACGGGGTCCCTCCCGGGCGAGCGGGGTTTCGGGTCAGCAAAAGCACCTGCTGACTGTTCTGCGTATCGTGTTGTCGATCGGGTCTCCTTTGATGTGAGTGTTGGGAAACGTAGCATACAATTTCAAAAAAATTCCTACGCTCACGCAAGATCTATCTAGGAGAGGCATAGCAAGGAGAGGGGGAGAGTGTGTCCACGTACCCTCGTAGACCAAAAGCGAAAGCGTTAGCTTAATGCGGTTGATGTAGTTGAACGTCTTCGCGATTCAACCGATCAAGTACCGAAAGTACGGCACCTCCGAGTTCAGCACACGTTCAGCTCGATGACGTCCCTCGAACTCTTGATCCAGCAAAGTGTCGAGGAAGAGTTCCGTCAGCACGACGACGTGGTGACGGTGATGGTGAAGTGATCGGCGCAGGGCTTCGCCTAAGCACTACGTGAATATGACCGGAGGAGTAAACTGTGGAGGGGGGTGCCGCACACGGCTTGGAACAATTGATGTGTTAGAGGCGCCCCCCGACCCCATATATAAAGGAGGTAGAGGGGAGGAGGCCGGTCTAGGCACGCCCCAAGTGGGAGGAGTCCTACTTGGGCTCCTAGTCCAATTTGCCCCCCCCTTCCTTTTAACGGAAGGGGAAAGGGGGAAGGAGAGAGAGGAGAAGGAAAGGGGGCGCCGCCCCCTTCCCCTGTCCAATTCAGACTCCTCCTTTGGGGGGAGGTGCGCCACCCCTTGTGGGCTGGCTTGACTCCCTCCTATGGCCCATATGGCCCATATCTTCCCCCGGGGGGTTCCGGTAACCCCCCCGGTACTCCGATATGTACCCGATACATTCCGAAACTCTTCTGGTGTCCGAATACTATCGTCCAATATATCAATCTTTACCTCTCGACCATTTCGAGACTCCTCGTCATGTTCGTGATCTCATCCGGGACTCCGAACAATCTTCGGTCACCAAATCACATAACTCATATATTACAAATTGTCATCGAATGTTTAGCGTGTGGACCCTACGGGTTCGAGAACTATGTAGACATGACAGATACACCTCTCCGGTCAATAACTAATAGCGGAACCTAGATGCTCATATTGGCTCCCACATATTCTACGAAGATCTTTATCGGTCGAACCGTTATGACAACATACGCTATTCCCTTTGTCATCGGTATGTTACTTACTCGAGATTCGATCGTCGGTATCTTCATACCTAGTTCAATCTCGTTACCGGCAAGTCTCATTACTCGTTCTGTAATGCATCATCCTATAACTAATTCATTAGTTACATTGCTTGCAAGGCTTATTATGATGTCCATTACCGAGAGGGCCCAGAGATACCTCTCCGATACTCGGAGTGAAAAATCCTAATCTCGATCTATGCCACCCCAACATATACCTTCGGAGATACCTGTAGAGCATATTTATAATCACCCAGTTACGTTGTGACGTTTGATAGCACACAGGGTATTCCTCCGGTATCCGGGAGTTGCATAATCTCATAGTCAAAGGAATATGTATAAGTCATGAAGAAAGCAATAGCAATAAAACATAACGATCACTATGCTAAGCTAACAGATGGGTCTTGTCCATCACATCATTCTCCTGATGATGTGACCCCGTTCATCAAATGACACCACATGTCTATGGTTAGGAAACTTAACCATATTTGATTAATGAGCTAGTCTAGTAGAGGCTTACTAGGGACACCGTGTTTTGTCTATGTATCCACACATGTATCAAGTTTCCGGTTAATACAATTCTAGCATGAATAATAAACATTTATCATGATATAAGGAAATATAAAGTAACAACTTTATTATTGCCTCTAGGGCATATTTCCTTCAGTCTCCCACTTGCACTAGAGTCAATAATCTAGTTCACATCGCCATGTGATTTAAAACTAATAGTTCACATCTTTATGTGATTAACACCCATAGTTCACATCGCCATGTGATCAACACCCAAAGGGTTTACTAGAGTCAATAATCTAGTTCACATTGCTATGTGATTAACACCCAAAGAGTACTAAGGTGTGATCATGTTTTTCTTGTGAGAGAAGTTTAGTCAACAGGTCAGCCACATTCAGATTCGTATGTATTCTGGAAATTTCTATGTCTACAATGCTCTGCACAGAGCTACTCTAGGTAATTGCTCCCACTTTCAATATGTATCCAGATTGAGACTCAGATTCATCCAGATCGGTGTCAAAGCTTCCATCGACGTAACTCTTTACGACGAACTCTTTATCACCTCCATAACCGAGAAATATCTCCTTAGTCTTCTAAGGATAATTTTGACCGATGTCCAGTGATCTACTCCTGGATCACTATTGTACCCCTTTGCCAAACTCATGGCATGGTACACAATAGGTTTGGTACACAGCATAGCATACTTTATAGAACCTATAGCTGAGGCATCGGGAATGACTTTCATTCTCTTTCTATTTTCTGCCGTGGTCCGATTTTGAGTCTTACTCAACTTTACACCTTGCAACACAGGCAAGAAATCCTTCTTTGACTGTTCCATTTTGAACTACTTCAAAATTTTGTCAAGGTATATACTCGTTGAAAAAATCTTATCAAGCGTCTTGATCTATCTCTATAGATCTTGATGCCCAATATGTAAGCAGCTTCACTGAGGTTTTTCTTTAAGAAGCTCCTTTCAAAAACTCCTTTATGCTTTCTGGAAAATTCTACATCATTTCCGATCAACAATATGTCATTCACATATACTTATCAGAAAGGCTGTAGTGCTCCCACTCACTTTCTTGTAAATACAGACTTCACCACAAGTCTGTATAAAACCATATGCTTTGATCACCTTATCAAAGTGTATATTCAAACTCCGAGATGCTTGCACCAGTCCCTAGATGGATCGCTGGAGTTTGCACACTTTGTTAGCACCTTTAGGATCGACAAAACCTTCTGGTTGCATCATATACAACTCTTCTTTAAGAAATCCATTAAGGAATGCAGTTTTGACATCCATTTGCCAGATTTCAAAAAATGTGGCAAATGCTAACATGATTCAGACAGACTTAAGCATCGCTACGAATGAGAAAATCTCATCGTAGTCAACACCTTGAACTTGTCAAAAACCTTTTTCGACAAGTCTAGCTTTGTAGATAGTAACACTACTATCAGCGTCCGTCTTCCTCTTGAAGATCCATTTATTCTCTATGACTTGTCGATCATCGGGCAAGTCAACCAAAGTCCATACTTTATTCTCATACATGGATCCTATCTTAGATTTCATGGCCTCAAGCCATTTTGCGGAATCTGGGCTCATCATCGCTTCCTCATAGTTTGTAGGTTCATCCTGGTCTAGTAACATGACTTCCAGAACAGGATTACCGTACCATTCTGGTGCGGAACGTGCTCTGGTTGACCTACGAGGTTTGGTAGTAACTTGATCTGAAGTTTCATGATCATTATCATTAGCTTCCTCTCTTGTTGGTGTAGGCATCACGGGAACGGTTTTCTGTGATGATCTACTTTCCAATTCGAGAGAAGGTACAATTACCTCATCAAGTTCTACTTTCCTCCCACTCACTTCTTTCGAGAGAAACTATTTCTCTAGAAAGGATCCATTCTTAGCAACAAAGATCTTGCCTTTGGATCTGTGGTAGAAGGTGTACCCAATAGTTTCTTTTGGGTATCCTATGAAGACTCACTTATCCGATTTGGGTTCGAGCTTTTCAGGCTGAAGCTTTTTCACATAAGCATCACAACCCCAAACTTTAAGAAACGACATCTTAGGTTTCTTACCAAACCACAGTTCATATGGTGTCATCTCAACGGATTTAGATGGTGCCCTATTTAATGTGAATGTAGCTGTCTCTAATGCATAACCCCAAAATGATAGTGGTAAATCGGTAAGAGACATCATAGATCACAACATATCTAATAAAGTACGGTTACGATGTTCGGACACACCATTACGCTGTGGTGTTCCAGGTGGCGTGAGTCGTGAAACTATTCCACGTTGTTTTAAATGAAGGCCAAACTCATAACTCAAATATTCGCCTCCGCGATCAGATCGTAGAAACTTTATTTTCTTGTTACGATGATTCTCCACTTCACTCTGAAATTCTGTGAACTTTTCAAATGTTTCAGACTTGTGTTTCATCAAGTAGATATACCCATATCTGCTCAAATCATCTGTGAAGGTCAGAAAATAATGATAGCCGCCACGAGCCTCTACACTCATCGGACCGCATATATCGGCATGTATTATTTCCAGTGAGTCAGTGGCTCGCTCCATTGTTCTGGAGAACGGAGTTTTAGTCATCTTGCCCATGAGGCATGCTTCGCGAGTATCAAATGATTCATAATCAAGTAATTCCAAAAGTCCATCCGCATGGAGTTTCTTCATGCGCTTTACACCAATATGACCTAAACGGCAGTGCCACAAATATGTTGCACTATCATTATCAACTTTGCATCTTTTGGCATCAATATTATGAATATGTGTATCACTACGATCGAGATTCAATAAACCATTAACATTGGGTGTATGACCATAGAAGGTTTTATTCATGTAAATAGAACAACAATTATCTCTGACTTAAATGAATAACCGTATTGCAATAAACATGATCCAATCATATTCATGCTCAACGAAAACACCAAATTTATTTAGGTTCAACACTAATCCCGAAGGTAGAGGGAGTTTGCAATGGTGATCTTACCAACCTTGGAATCACTTCCAACACACATTGTCACCTCACCCTTAACTAGTCTCTGTTCACTTTGCAACTCCTGTTTCGAGTTACTAATCTTAGCAACTGAACCGGTATCAAATACCTTGGGGTTACTATGAACACTAGTAAAGTACACATCAATAACATGTATATCAAATATACCTATGTTCACTTTTCCATCCTTCTTATCAGCCAAGTATTTGGGGTAGTTCCGCTTCCAGTGACCATTTCCTTTGCAACAGAGGCACTCAGTTTCAAGCTTAGGTCTAGCTTTGGGCTTCTTCATGGGAGTAGCAACTTGCTTGTCATTCTTCTTGCAGTTCCCTTTCTTTTCCTTTGCCCTTTTTCTTGAAACTAGTGGTCTTGTTAACCATCAACACTTGATGCTTCTTTCTTGATTTCTACCTTCGCTGGTTTCAGCATCGCGAAGAGCTCGGGAATTTATCATGTTATCCCTTGCACATTATAGTTTATTACGAAGTTCTAATATCTTGGTGATAGTGACTAGAGAACTCTGTCAATCACTATCTTATCTGGAAGATTAACTCCCATTTGACTCAAGTGATTGTAGTACCCAGACATTTTGAGCACATGCTCACTGGTTGAGCTATTCACCTCCATCTTGTAGGCAAAGTACTTGTCAGAGGTCTCATACCTCTCGACATGGGCATGAGTCTGAAATACCAATTTCAACTCTTGGAACATCTCGTATGCTTCGTGGCGTTTCAAAACATTTTTGAAGTCCCGGTTCTAAGCCGTAAAGCATGGTGCACTAAACTATCAAGTACTAATCATATCGAGCTTGCAAAACGTTCATAACGTCTGTATCTGCTCCTGCAACAGGTTTGTCACCTAGCAGTGCATCAAGGACATAATTCTTCTGTGCAGCAATGAGGATAATCCTCAGATCACGGACCAAGTCCGCATCATTGCTACTATCATCTTTCAACTTATTTTTCTCTAGGAACATATCAAAAAATAAACGGGGAACTACATCGCGAGCTATTGATCTACAACATAATTTGCAAATACTATCAGGACTAAGTTCATGATAAATTAAAGTTCAATTAATCATATTACTTAAGAACTCCCACTTAGATAGACATCCCTCGAGTCATCTAAATGTCACGTGATCCAAATCAACTAAACCATCTCCGATCATCACGTGAGATGGAGTAGTCTTCAATGGTGAACATCTCTATGTTGATCATATCTACTATATGATTCACGTTCGACCTTTCGGTCTCCAGTGTTCTGAGGCCATGTCTGTACATGGTAGGCTCGTCAAGTTTAACCCGAGTATTCCGCATGTGCAAAACTGTCTTGCACCCGTTGTATGTGAACGTAGAGCCTATCACACCCGATCATCACGTGGTGTCTCAGCACGACGAACTGTCACAATGGTGCATACTTAGGGAGAACACTTATACCATGAAATTTTAGTGAGGGATCATCTTATAATGCTACCGCCGTACTAAGCAAAATAAGATGCATAAAAGATAAACATCACATGCAATCAAAATATGTGACATGATATGGCCATCATCATCTTGTGCCTTTGATCTCCATCTCTAAAGCATCATCATGATTTCCATCGTCATCGGCTTGACACCTTGATATCCATCGTAGCGTCGTTGTCGCCTCACCAACTATTGCTTCTACAACTATCGCTAACGCATAGTGATAAAGTAAAGCAATTACACGGCGATTGCATTTCATACAATAAAGCGACAACCATAAGGCTCCTGCCAGTTGCCGATAACTTCTACAAAACATGATCATCTCATACAATAATGTCTATCACATCATGTCTTGACCATATCACATCACAACATGCCCTGCAAAAACAAGTTAGACGTCCTCTACTTTGTTGTTGCAAGTTTTACGTGGCTGCTACGGGCTTCTAGTAAGAACCGTTCTTAACTACCCATCAAAACCACAACGATGTTTCATCAAGTTTGCTGTTTTAACCTTCAACAAGGACTGGCCATAGACAAATTTGATTCAACTAAAGTTGGAGAAACAGACACCCGCCAGCCACCTTTATGCAAAACAAGTTGCATGTCTATCGGTGGAACCGGTCTCATGAACGTGGTCATGTAAGGTTGGTCCGGGCCGCTTCATCCAACAATACCGCCGAATCAAAATAAGATGTTGGTGGTAAGCAGTATGACTATCATCACCCACAACTCTTTGTGTTCTACTCGTGCATATCATCTACGCATAGACCTGGCTCGGATACCACTGTTGGGAAACGTAGCATACAATTTCAAAAAAATTCCTACGCTCACGCAAGATCTATCTAGGAGACGCATAGCCACAAGAGGGGGGAGAGTGTGTCCATGTACCCTCGTAGACCGAAAGCGGAAGCGTTAGTTTAATGCGGTTGATGTAGTCGAACGTCTTCGCGATTCAACCGATCAAGTACTGAACGTACGACACCTCTGAGTTCAGCACACGCTCAGCTTGATGACGTCCCTTGAACTCTTGATCCAGCAATGTGTCGAGGAAGAGTTCCGTCAGCACGACGGCGTGGTGACGGTGATGGTGAAGTGATCCGCGCAGGGCTTCGCCTAAGCACTACGTGAATATGACCGGAGGAGTAAACTATGGAGGGGGGAGTCGGACACGGCTTGGAACAATTGATGTGTGTTAGAGGCGCCCCCACCCCCATATATAAAGGAGGGAGAGGGGAGGAGACCGGCCTAGGCGTGCCCCAAGTGGGAGGAGCCCCACTTGGGCTCCTAGTCCAATTCGCCCCCCCTTTCCTTTTACCGGAAGGGGAAAGGGGGAAGGAGAGAGAGGAGGAGAAGGAAAGGGGGGTGCCGCCCCCTTCGACTGTCCAATTCGGACTCCTCCCTTGGGGGGAGGCGCGCCACCCCTTGTGGGCTGGCTTGCCTCCCTCCTATGGCCCATATCTTCCCCCCGGGGGTTCCGGTAACCCCCTCGATACTCCGATATGTACACGATACATTCTGAAACTCTTCCGGTGTCCGAATACTACAGTACAATATATCAATCTTTACCTCTCAACCATTTCGAGACTCCTCATCATGTCCATGATCTCATCCGGGACTCCGAACAATCTTCGGTCACCAAATCACATAACTCATATAATACAAATCATCATCGAACGTTAAGCGTGCGGACCCGACGGGTTCGAGAACTATGTAGACATGACCGAGACACCTCTCCGGCAATAACCAATTGCGGAACCTAGATGCTCATATTGGCTCCCACATATTCTATGAAGATCTTTATCGGTCAAACCGTTATGACAACATACGTTATTCCCTTTGTCATCGGTATGTTACTTACCCGAGATTCGATCGTCGGTATCTTCATACCTAGTTCAATCTCATTACTGGCAAGTCTCTTTACTTGTTCCGTAATGCGTCATCCCATAACTAACTCATTAGTTGCATTGCTTGCAAGGCTTATTATGATGTGCATTACCGAGAGGGCCCAGAGATACCTCTCCGATACTCAGAGTGACAAATCCTAATCTCGATCTATGCCAACCCAACAAATACCTTCGGAGATACCTGTAGAGCATCTTTATAATCACCCAGTTACGTTGTGACGTTTGATAGCACACAAGGTATTCCTCCGGTACCCGGGAGTTGCATAATCTCATAGTCAAAGGAATATGTATAAGTCATGAAGAAAGCAATAGCAATAAAACTTAACGATCATTGTGCTAAGCTAACTGATGGGTTTTGTCCATCACATCATTCTCCTAATGATGTGATCCCATTCATCAAATGACAACACATGTCTATGGTTAGGAAACTTAACCATCTTTGATTAACGAGCTAGTCTAGTAGAGGCTTCACTGGTACGCGTCGGTGCTATACAAATGGTTTTAACCCCTTTCCGCGACGGCATTTGGAACCGTCGTCAAGTGAGTGTGGGCAATAGGGGCGTCTTTCCCACATGACCCAGAAACCGTCGGGGATAGGGAGCCAACATGCATATACAGTACTCCTACTCGTTTGTGCTCGCATTGCCATCGCAGTTCTGTGGTGCTACGTTTACGATGCGCGACCCATCACAAACGGTTCACTATTATATGACGTGTATGATAAGCATACAATCACACACATTCGCTTGTCCCAAACCGTATGTGATAACTAATTAAGAAGATTAGCTAATCGTCGTATGAGTGTCGGATAGGATTACGAAACGTCGGACCGTCGTAACAATGTCATACACGACAACTATCGCACACGCTATTCTGTGGTGCAACGTTTACGATGCATACTTCATCAGAAACAGTTCATGGTTGCGAATCGTGTACGATAAGGCAACTATCACAAACGTTTAGTTTGCCTGCACCGTTTGTGATATTATCTGACATCGCACACGCTTTGCAAACGGCAACTGTGTGCATGCTTGCACACGTTTCCTCTCTGTGAACTGTCTCAGATTATGGTGTATATCGCAAACGTTTGTGTTTTACCAACCGTGTTTGCTGTAACGACCTGGAGAGCGTAATTTCACCGTAATTTAATTGTCGCTATTTCAAATTGCACCGGATTTGAATTTGAATGTATGCTATAGCTTTATTCATATCCATTAGGTTCAAACAACCAATTCATTATTCGATTCATAGGTACATATGTTCAAGAATTACATAAGAACCAAATAAAGAATGATGAACCATGGTTGTATACTTGTACTATTAAAGACGGTAAAGAAAGAGGCAAAATACATTCTGGTTGCTGAACAAGGTGAAGCGGAATGCCCATATTGTGCCCTCCTCCATGCAGAAGGCACGCACGACTCTAGTCCAACCCCCTTGTGATGGCCGACCGCCCATCCTTCACGGTCTTCATGAAAACATCTAGATAATCATCGTGTTCTGGTAGAAATACTTTAACCTTTGCATGCCCACCAATCATGTAGTTTGAGAGGTAATCTTGAGTAAACTGCTTTGGCAACCACTGCAAAGGAAAAAGATTCAGACATTGTCATCTAACACAACTCATTATGGGCAGTAAAAAGAAGGCTGCAGAGTTCTTACTTACCATCCTGCAGTTCGCTGTTGTCTTGGATAAAGTGTAAACAAATAGTTTAATTGCCATCTTTAGACCCATTTTACTAACAATCTTTATCAGCTTCCTCACTTGATGATGGTTCATCGATATCTCATTGCCCCATACGCACAAAGGGTCGAAGCGCGGATCTTTACCAATGACATATGTACCTAAAAGCACCAAGTTAATATTAGAAGCTAAACAACAGTTGCACAATGATGTAGTACAACACTCTTTTATAATATCTTATAACATCCAATATACTCACATATAAGATGAATTGAAATCTTATATTATGGGCCGGAAGGAGTTTATTGCATTATTACAAATCATCGGCTAATTAACTGCTGATGTATCCATGGGTTACAGGTAGTTTGAGCTAGTTCGGGCTCAAATAGCCCTAAAGTATATCTAAAGATGAGGGCTAGTTTGAGCTAGTTGCATCTATAACCCACCCAAAAAAACTATCCAACCCAAGAGGTGCTAATTGGAGCTAGTTCTCCTAGTGCATTTATTGTCAATCTAACCCTGCCATCCAAACAACTCTTTAGATGGAGTTAGTTCAGGGTTAGTCATGAGATAGAAACTAACTCTAACCTCTAGCTAAGTTGAGTATCCAAACATGGTTGTGTTGTTGTTCTTGCTGCTGCTGCTCTTCTATGTATATCTAGACATCATTAGAAAATTAATGTAACACTCTTCCTTGTTGCTATGTAGCCTAGGATTGCATATTTAGACATTAAGTACAGTGCATGTTGCTATGTAGCCTCAGATATATTACATATGGCCCTAGTTAACCTAACGATAAATGGGTTGCAGATAGATTCAGTTAGAAGTCTGATTCACCGATTAGTCCCTTATCAGCCCCGGCCTATATGGTACCAGCTACCGATATCCTGAACAGTAAGCATATATAAGCCATGGGATGAAACTAACCTCGATGGAAAACAACAGTCGTTCCCAAAATTGTCCTGTGTAGGTACATCAAGAAGCATGTTAAGCACAACAGGCTAAACATCAACCAAAATTATCCATGGCAGACAAAATAATCTCCAAAAGATAGCTTCAGTGTGCAGGTTTAAGCATGCTAGTAAAGCAAAACATGTGGAAAGGTGTGTTAGCTGCAACAGGCCTAACATTTAACAACAAGCAAACAAAGTCATTCAAACTGGTATTGTGCCGGTCTAAGTACACTGATTATTGTTAAATAAAAATGGAAAGGCGTGTTAACTACAAGATGCAGCAACCAAATGTAGTCATCCATAGTGGCATTGTTGAAAGTGGTACTGATGAAATTGAACTGCACAGTTCATACTTGCACATATAGAACATCATGTTGTGAATAACTGGAATAAACAAGGCATACTACGAACAACCAAAGATAGCATTTGAAACTGGACATATGCTAACTACAAACAATCGAACAATCAAAAAACTTTAAAAGAGGCATATGCTAGCTATAACAGGCTTAACAGCAAGCAAATATATGCATTCCTATCGGTATGTTTAAATCTAGATTGATGAAATGTACTGCACAGTAAATAATTGCACATATAGAGCATCACATTGTGAACAACTGAAATAAACAAGGCATACTGCAAACAACCAGATATAGCAATTAAAACTGGACATATTCTCACTACACTACAAAAGGGACTCGACAAAACAAATCATGGGTTTCCCCCTGTGAAGAGGCACGGAAAAACAAAACATGAGTTTCCTCACTTGTCACAGATGGGCTCGTTCCTGTTGGAAGAGCACGGACCCTGGATGCGCTCCATGTTGTCGCAGATGGGCTCCTTCCCCTTGGAAGAGCACGATTGTAGGGTGCCCTCCCTGAAGTCGCAGATGGCCTCTTTCCCCTTGGAAGAGCAGATGGGCTCTTTCCCCTTGGAAGAGCCGGAGAGGGTGCCCTCCTTGTGGTCGCCGTCGATGAGGTCTGACTTGGAAGCTGTGGATCCCAAGCCAGCGTCACAGAACGTGTCCTTCAAAAATGACAAAAGGGGCTCGATGGCAATGTAGGATGGCAAATTATTGATAGTGAGCCAGAGGAGATAGGCGGCGGGGCCATGGATGAGATCGACGGCGGTTGAACCCAAGGGGTTGGGGGTGGGACATTTAACCTGTGACATAGCCCGCCTCAGGTCATCGCTGTCGACGACCTTGGTGTCGTAGCCGGCGTACGCGACATACCCGCATACTCTAGCCCGCTGATTGAGTGACTGCGGCCAGTAATGGTCGTCAGCTTCCTCGGCGATGTCGCGTGAAGAGACCGCGATACACCTCTTTTGGGCCAGTCGCTCCTCGAGCTTCACGGGAAGCGTAGCCGAGCTCAGGCTACGACGCCCTGGAGTGGTGGATGGGGATCTATGGGAAAGGGGGCATTTGGCAGGCGTCATCTAAGAAACTCAGGGCCGCCTGGGTATGGAGATCGATGGGTAAGCTGCACGGGCAAACCGGCAGATGTTGACAATGGAGGCCTTGCGGCGGCGGTGGGGGGGGGACCTTGCTAGGGTTTTGAGTGAGGGAGGGTGAGTGTGTGTGTGTGCGCGCGCGCACGCCCGAGGAGGTTTTGGTGTGTGTGTGTGTGTGTATGTGTGTGTGTGTGTGTGTGTGGAGGGGGGCGGTGGGTGTGTTTGAGGAAATGACACGGGTACTAAATTTTTTACTACGCGGGAGTCAAACGCGGGAGTTAAATGTCGGGGCTATTGAAAATTTTGATGATGGTGCATCGCACACGGTCCAGAGATAACAACCATGTGTTATGAAACAGAAAAACCCTCAAGGCCGGAAGATATTTTTGAGGGATGCAGGCGGGATTGGGAACAAGAAACATCACACACGGTCGAAACACAATAATCGTGTGTTATCAAACAGAAAAAGTTGCAGGTGGGTAGATATTTTTGGGAGGGGAAGCCTCGTGGAGCCCAATGCACACGGTTAGTTTGAGTGAACCATGTCTGTTGCATCATCCGACTTGTCTAATGTTCATACATTTGGCAAAAAATGACGCGAGAGAGGGTCAAAACACGAACACGCTTGCATGTGGACCAAATTTATGTATGAAAAGGGTGGTTTGATTTTCAAATAACTTCGATGTGGCACCTATCTCGCAAAGCGCACGGTATTGCTTGCCCCCACCCCCTCGTGTCGGCACGAAGGGAATCTTAAGCTATGAATGCATGCCCCCTCCCCCCAACCGAAGTTCACCTAGCAAAGTGTGAAGTAGCTAGCAGCCCCCCTCCCTCGTGTCAGCACGAAGGGAATCCTAAGCTATGATTGCATGCCCCCCAACCGAGGTTCACCTAGCAAAGTGCAAAGTAGCTAGCAGCCCCCCTCGTGTCGGCACGAAGGGAATCCTAAACTATGAATGCATGCCCCCCAACCGAGGTTCACCTAGAAAAGTGCAAAGTAGCAGCCCCCCTCCCCCCCACACACTTGGAGTCGGCGGGCCAGAGAGGCATCTCATGAAGATGGATCATAAAACGGACCAAGAATAATCCACCTTGGTCTTACAACCTCTCTCTTGTTGTTGGTCAAAGTGATGGCCGTCCATGTTGTTGAGTCAAACTTGTCTACAGATGACATGCATGGAGCGGCAGCAGCAGCTGTTACTTAGCAAGGTTGAAATGGGCAGGTCGATAGCAATACTTGCGTGCCTTACTAGCTAAGGTAATAGTTAGCTTACTAGTGTAGGTAGTAGGTTGTGACATATGTGCTCACCTCACAGCTACAAAATATACCAGTACTAGGTCGGTTCAGTTAGCTATAAAAGGAGCTCCACCCCGCCGGTTGTAAGCATTCCATTCCAATTAAAGCAAGCCACTTTAGTTTCCTCCTCTACTCGTGAGTGTACCAGCTTCACTACTAGTGTGTGTGTGTGTGAGCAGCACCGTGTGCTCTCCTAGTTTACACTAGCTGTAGTTTAGACTTGGTCTATCCTCGGACAACTAGCTACTCGCTAGTTGGGCTAGCAATTGGCATCAGAGCCTCAGGTTATGCCAAAGCATATGCCGAAAGAAGGCGTCGCTGGCGATGGCTCCAAGACCGTCGGGTAGAGCTCCGCTGAGGAGACCCGTGAGGCGGACGCGCTCGCGCTGCGAGGCAGGCCGGGAGGCGAGCTGGGTGCGCCATGCTCCGTGCGAGATATGGGCATGTCCAGTACCTCCTTCCCTCTCCTCACGCGGACCAACTACCCCAGTTAGTCGCTCCTGATGAAAGTCATCATGGAGGCACGACATATGTGGAAAGCCGTGGATACCGGCGATGTGAGTATGAGGAGGACCGGCTAGCAATGGAGGCGATCCTGCACACTGTTCCACCGGAGATGGTGCTAACCCTTAGCGCCAAGAAGAAGACCAAGGAGGAATGGGACACCATCAAGACTCCGCGCATCGGCGTGGAGCGCGTACAGGAGTCGAAGACCCAGACCTTGCGCCTCCAGTACGAGGAGATCCAGTTCAAGGCCGGTGAACAAGTCAACGACTTCGCCTTGCGGCTGCAAGGTCTCGTCAACAAGCTCACAACGCTCGGAGGTCCCATCGACAACAAGATGGTGATTCTCAAGTTCCTCCACGTCGTCCCCAGGCAGTACAAGCAACTGGCCTGGTCCATCGAGAGCTTGGTGGATCTCTCCACCATGATGATCGAGGAGCTGGTAGGGCGGCTCAAGGTCGTAGAGGAGTGCGGCGACGAAGCCGACAACCGTGCTGGTGGCGAACTACTGCTCACCAGGGAGCAATGGGATGCGCAACTTCAGCAGCGTGGCCACGATGGCTCTTCCGGCAGTGGGGGAGGCGCCCTCACGGGAAGCATAGGTCACGGAGAGGCAGAGGCCGCGCCCAGAGCGGTGGCAGAAATCCCGGTCGCAAGCCAAGCCAGGCAGGGCGAGGCGCTGGCAACGGTGGCAAGTGCTGCTACTGCAACATGCCGGGTCACTGGATTCGGGATTGCCACAGGAGGAAAGTCGACGAGGCAGACGCGGCAATGGCAAACCTCGTCTAGGCTGACGTGGACGGCGGGCCGGCAATGATGCGGGCAAGAGTCGAGCCCGTGCAGGAGAGCTCAACGTCTCCCGCGACCACGGCCCCGACAACCACCCATTTCGTCTAGGAGGCACGGAGCCCGTCCACGGGAACCATCACTCCAGTGACAGGGCACACCTCGACAACGACATTTTCAGGGCCTGTCGACTGGGAGGCGATGAAGGCTCGGTTGTGGGGGAGCCACACGCCGGTGATGGCATTCCCGACAACCTCGGGACTCGACGAGGTCGCGCAAGTTGGCAAGGCAACGACGCATATGGCGGACCATGCTCCGACCATGATGCTGGCGACCATCGACTCCGTGAAGGAGCGCACAGAGACTCAGGTCATCCACACCCCAACGACAAAGTGTTCGGGGTCCATCGTGGGAGATGGCTCCCCGACAACGGTGTGTGCGTGCGGCTACGTCTTCCTCAATGAGGAGAGAGCCGTGAACACACCCACGCTTGCAGGCGGCAAGCAAAGTGAGGGTTGGTTCCTCGACACCGGCGCCACGAACCACATGACTGGTTCGGTCGACGCGTTCGCGGAGCTGGACCGCTCAATCACCGGGAAGGTGCGGTTCGCAGACGGATCCGTGGTGGATATCCACGGGCGCGGGACCGTCATCTTCGCCGACAAAGGGGGTGATCACAGGGCGTTCACAGACGTCTACTTCATCCCGGCGAAGAGCAGCGTCATGAGTCTCGGACAGCTCGACGAGGGCTGCTTCGACATCGACATCCAGCGCGGTGTTCTCACCGTGCGCGACCAGCAGAAGAGGCTACTCATTGAGGTAACCCGCTCGCTGAACCGTCTCTACAAGTTCTTCTTTCGACCCGTGAATCATGTGTGCCTTGCTGTGGGTCATGTCTCCAATGCGTGGCGTTGGCATGCCCGGCTGGGACACCAGCACTTCGACGGGTTGCGGAAGATGGCGCGAGGCAACCTTGTTCATGGGCTACCTCACATCAAGCATACCGACGAGCTGTGCGACGCGTGTCTTGCTGGGTAGCAGCGGTGCCTGCCTTTTCCCGAGAAGGCACGCTATCGGGCGCAGAAACCCCTGGAGCTGGTTCATGGGGACCTTTGCGGCCCAATCACCCCTGCAACGCCAGGAGGGCGTCACTACATCCTGCTGCTCGTCGACGACTACAACAGGTTCATGTGGGTGCAGCTCCTTGCCTCCAAGGACAAGGCAGAGTGAACCATCGTCAAGCAGCAAGCAGCAGCAGAGGTCGAGTGCGGCCACAAGTTGTGCATGCTGCGCACGGATCATGGCGGCGAGTTCACGTCGGCCACGTTCTACAAGCACCGCAACGACAAAGGGGTACAACGTCACCTGACGGCCCCTACTCGCCGCAGCAGAATGGCGTCGTCGAGCGGAGGAACCAAACGGTGCTCGGGATGGCACGCTGCATGCTCAAAGCAAAGCAGGTGCCGAGCACGTATTGGGGGGAGGCCGTGCTCACAGCCGTCTTCATCCTCAACCGCTCCTTCACAAGGAGTGTCGACGGCAAGACGCCTTACGAGGCGTGGTATGGGTGGAAGCCCGACGTACGCTTCCTTCGCACCTTTGGCTGCGTCGGTCGCGTCAAGACAACGCGCCCGCAGCTAAAGAAGCTCAACGACAGGAGCACCCTGATGGTGTTCATGGGCTACGGGACGGGCTCCAAGGCGTACAAGATGTATGACCCCGTCTCAAAGCATGTGCATGTCTCGTGCAACGTCATCTTCGACGAAGACATGCGATGGACTTGGGAGGCATCGGGGGAGCCCCCGGCAAGCAACTCCTTCACCGTAGAGTACCCAATGTACTCTACAACCCCGGGAAGCAAGACCCCGGGAAGTGACACCCTGGGAAGCCCGGGAGGTGTGGATCCAGGAATCGCAACCCTGAGAACACTGTCCCCGGGTACGGTGTCCCCGGACACCCCGGTGTCAAGCAAGGTGGTTCCTAGGAGGCTGTTTGCGACCCCGCCAACGGCGAGGTCAGAGCTGTTCGACACCGACGACAGCGTTGGTGCCCCACATAGGTTCCGACGCATGGGGAATCTTCTCGGTGAGCCCGCGACAACACCGTAGCAGCCTGAGAAGGAGGACTCTGATAATGATGAGGTCCTGCATCTGATGGCCGGCGAGGAGCCGAACACGTTCGCTGAGGCTGAGAAAGAGGATTGCTGGCGCCACGCGATGCTGTACGAGCTGGCGTCGATCAACGACAACACCACTTGGACACTCACCACACTGCCTGCTAGCCATCGAGCCATCGAGCTCAAGTGGGTGTTCAAGGTGAAGAAGGACGCGCATGGCGCCATTGTCAAGCACAAGGCGTGCCTCGTCGCCAAGGGCTACGTGCAGCGTGAGGGAGTGGACTTTGAGGAAGTTTTCGCTCGAGTGGCAAGGCTGGAGTCCGTGCGAATCATCCTTGCCGTCGCCGCTCACCGTGGGTGGGAGGTACACCACATGGACATCAAGTCGGCGTTTCTCAACGACGACCTTAACGAGGAGGTGTACGTCTCCCAGCCACCCGGTTTCGTTGCCAAGGGCCATGAGTAGGGCGTGTATCGACTACACAGGGCCCTGTATGGTCTCCGGCAAGCCCCAAGGGCGTGGAACGCCAAGCTCGATGCTAGCCTCGCATCCCTTGGGTTCTCACGCAGTGCTTCTGAGCATGGCGTGTACTCGCGTGGCACCGCGAACACGCTACTCATCGTCGGCATCTACGTCGACGACCTGGTCATCGCTGGGGCAGAGCCTGAAGAGGTTCAACGCTTCAAGGGAGAGATGCATCGTCTCTTCAGTATGAGCAACCCCGGGCTGCTGCAGTACATCCTCAGACTGGAGGTGAACCAGGAGGGTGGTCGCATCATGATCACGCAGACGGCCTATACCGCCAAGATGCTCGAGTGAGTAGCCATGAAGGACAGCCATGCCGTGCACGCTCCAATGGAGGCACGGCTGAACCTCAGCAAGGATAGCTCAGAGAAGGCGGTGGATGCTATGCTCTACCGCAGCATCATCGGGAGCCTCAGGTACCTCGTGCACACCTGACCGGACATCACGTTCGTTGTTGGGTACCTGAGTAGGTCCACGGAAGCCCCGGCAAGCGATCACCTTGTTGCCGTCAAGCACTTGCTCCGGTACATCACGGGTACGCTCACGCATGGATGCCTGTATCGCCGTGGCGACGGCGAGAGCTTGGTCGGGTACAGCGACTCCGACCGCGCTGGTGACGTGGACTCCCGGAAGAGCACCTCAGGCATACTGTTCCTTCTCGGGAATAATCCTGTCAGCTGGCAATCGGTGAGGCAGAAGGTTGTCGCCGCATCTTCGTGCGAGGCGGAGTACATCGCGACAGCTACAACAGCATGTCAAGGCATTTGGCTTGCTCGCCTTCTCAGCGAGATGCTGAATCAGGACACCACCCCTGCACTCATCTTCATCGACAACAAGTCCGTGATTTCCCTCTGCAAGAATCCAGTGCTTCACGACTGAAGCAAGCACATCAATCTCCGCTATCACTTCATACGTGATTGCGTCGAGAAGGGCACGGTGATCATGGAGTTCATCGGGACTGATGAGCAGAAGGCGGCCATCCTGACCAAGCCAGTTGGTCGTGTCCGGTTTCAAGAGTTGTGCGACAAGGTTGAGGGGGAGAATGTTGAGTAAAACTTGTCTACGGATGACATGCATGGAGCAGCAGCAGCAACTTTTACTTAGCAAGGTTGAAATGGGCAGGTCGGCAGCTTAGTAGTGTAGGTAGTAGGCTGTGACATATGTGCTCACGTCACAGCTACAAAATATCCCAGTACTAGGTCGGTTTAGTTAGCTATAAAAGGAGCTCCATGCTACCTCTTGAGCACTGCGTTGGTTTTCCCTTGAAGAGGAAAGGGTGATGCAGTAAAGTAGCGTAAGTATTTCCCTCAGTTTTTAGGAACCAAGGTATCAATCCAGTAGGAGGACACGCCCAAGTCCCTCGCACCTACACAAACAAATAAAAACCTCGCAACCAACACAATAAAGGGGTTGTCAATCCCTTCACGGTCACTTACGAAAGTGAGATCTGATAGATATGATAAGATAATATTTTTGGTATTATTATAATAAAGATGCAAAGTAAAATAAAAGACAATAAAAATAGCCAAGTGTTGGAAGATTAATATGATGGAAAATAGACCCGGGGGCCATAGGTTTCACTAGTGGCTTCTCTCAAGAGCATAAGTATTACGGTGGGTGAACAAATTACTGTTGAGCAATTGATAGAATTGAGCATAGTTATGAGAATATCTAGGTATGATCATGTATATAGGCATCACGTCCGTGACAAGTAGACCGTCTCCTGCCTGCATCTACTACTATTACTCCACACATCGACCGCTATCCAGCATGCATCTAGAGTATTAAGTTCATAAGAACAGAGTAACACTTTAAGAAAGATGACATGATGTAGAGGGATAAACTCATGCAGTATGATATAAACCCCATCTTTTTATCCTCGATGGCAACAATACAATACGTGCCTTGCTGCCCCTGCTGTCACTGGGAAAGCACCCGCAAGATTGAACCCAAAGCTAAGCACTTCTCCCATTGCAAGAGAGATCAATCTAGTAGGCCAAACCAAACTGATAATTCAAAGAGACTTTCAAAGATAACCAATCATACATAAAAGAATTCAGAGAAGATTCAAATATGTTCATAGATAAACTTGATCATAAACCCACAATTCATCGGTCTCAACAAACACACCGCAAAAGAAGATTACATCGAATAGATCTCCACGAGAATCGTGGAGAACTTTGTATTGAGATCCAAAGAGAGAGAAGAAGCCATCTAGCTAATAACTATGGACCCGAAGGTCTGAGGTAAACTACTCACACATCATCGGAGAGGCTATGGTGTTGATGTAGAAGCCCTCCGTGA
Source organism: Triticum aestivum (assembly GCF_018294505.1). NCBI lineage: Eukaryota > Viridiplantae > Streptophyta > Magnoliopsida > Poales > Poaceae > Triticum > Triticum aestivum. The sequence continues at coordinate 451,970,405 of NC_057814.1, forward strand.
TCAATGCCCCCTCCGGCAGGACGCCGGAAAAGGCCCCAAGATGGGATCTCATGGGTACAGAAGGTTGCGGCGGTGGAATTAGGTTTTCGTGGATGCTTCTATTGGTTTGGGGGTACGTAGGTATATATAGGAGGAAGAAGTACGTCGGTGGAGCAACATGGGCCCCACGAGGGTGGAGGGCGCGCCCAGGGGGTAGGCGCGCCCCCTGCCTCGTGCTCTCCTGGTTGATTTCTTGACGTAGACTCCAAGTCCTCTAGATCACGTTTGTTCCGAAAATCACGTTCTTGAAGGTTTCATTCCGTTTGGACTCCGTTTGATATTCTTTTTCTGCGAAACACTGAAATAGGCAAAAAACAACAATTTGGGCTGGGCCTCCGGTTAATAGGTTAGTCCCAAAAATAATATAAAAGTGTATAACAAAGCCCATTAATCATCCAAAACAGAATATAATATAGCATGAAGCAATCAAAAATTATAGATACGTTGGAGACGTATCAAACATCCCCAAGCTTAATTCCTGCTCGTCCTCGAGTAGGTAAATGATAAAAACAGAATTTTTGATGCGGAGTGCTACTTGGCATAATTTCTTTATGTAACCCTCTTAATTGTGGTATGAATATTCAGATCCGAAAGATTCAAGATAAAAGTTTAATATTGACATAAAAGTAATAATACTTCAAGCATACTAACTAAGCAATTATGTCTTCTCAAAATAACATGTCCAAAGAAAGTTCATCCCTACAAAATCATATAGTTTAGTCATGCTCCATTTTCGTCACACAAGAATGCTCTCATCATGCACAACCCCGATGACAAGCCAAGCAATTGTTTCATACTTTAGTAATCTCAAACTTTTTCAACCTTCACGCAATACATGAGCGTGAGCCATGGATATAGCACTATGGGTGGAATAGAATATAATGATGGGGGTTATGTGGAGAAGACAAAAAAGGAGAAAGTCTCACATCAACGCGGCTAATCAACGGGCTATGGAGATGCCCATCGATTGATTTTAATGCAAGGAGTAGGGATTGCCATGCAACGGATGCACTAGAGCTATAAATGCATGAAAGCTCAACAAAAGAAACTAAGTGGGTGTGCATCCAACTTGCTTGCTCACGAAGACCTAGGGCATTTGAGGAAGCCCATTGTTGGAATATACAAGCCAAGTTCTATAATGAAAAATTCCCACTAGTATATGAAAGTGACAAAACAAGAGACTCTCTATCATGAAGATCATGGTGCTACTTTGAAGCACAAGTGTGGAAAAAAAGGATAGTAGCATTGTCCCTTTTATTTTCTCCCTTTTTTTTGGGCCTCCCTTTTTTTATTTGGCCTTTCTCTTTTTTTCTTCTTTTTTTATTAGGACAATGCTCTATGAATGATGATCATCACACTTCTATTTATTTACAACTCAATGATTACAACTCGATACTAGAACAAAGTATGACTCTATATGAATGCCTCCGGTGGTATACCGGGATAGGCAATGAACCAAGAGTGACATGTATGAAAAATTATGAATGGTGGCTTTGCCACAAATACGATGTCAACTACATGATTGAGGGAGTCCTGGATTAGGGGGTCCTCGGACGGCCGGACTATACACTTTGGCCGGACTGTTGGACTATGAAGATACAAGATTGAAGACTTCGTCCCGTGCCCGGGTGGGACTCTCCTTTGCGTGGAAGGCAAGCTTGGAAATTCGGATATGTAGATCTCCTCCCTTGTAACCGACTCTGTGAAACCCTAGCCCCCTCCGGTGTCTATATAAACCGGAGGGTTTAGTCCGTAGGACAAGAACAATCATAATCATAGGCTAGCTTCTAGGGTTTAGCCTCTACGATCTCGTGGTAGATCTACTCTTGTAATACTCATATCATCAAGATCAATGAAGCAGGAAGTAGGGTATTACCTCCATCGAGAGGGCCCGAACCTGGGTAAACATTGTGTCCCCCGCCTCCTGTTACCATCCGCCTTAGACGCACAGTTCGGGACCCCCTACCCGAGATCCACCGGTTTTGACACCGACATTGGTGCTTTCATTGAGAGTTCCACTGTGCCGTCATGATAAAGGCTTGATGGCTCCTTCGATCGTCGGCACCGATGCGATCCAGGGTGAGGTTTTTCTCCCCAGACAGATCTTCGTATTCGGCGGCATCGTACTGCGGGCCAACTCGCTTGGCCATCTGGAGCAGATCGAGAGCTACGCCCCTGGCCATCAGGTTAGGTTTCGAAGCTTAAACTATACTGCCGACATCCGCGGAGACTTGATCTTCGACGGATTTGAGCCCATGTCAGGTGCGCCGCAGAGTCACGACGAGCATGACTTAGCTCTGCCGTCGGACGGTGTTCAGAAGATCACACCTGTGGCTACTCCGGCCCTCAATCCGGAGCAGATCGTGCCGTCCGAGGACGGGTGGATGGACCCCGCCACGGAGGCCACACACTCAGCGGCGATAGAGCCCAATACTGACTTTACTTCCTATGAGACCTGTGTTGCCGGACCCTTGGATTCGTCCCCGGCCACGGGCTCCGAACCGCCTGTGTCTGTGCCTATCGAATCTGATTGGGCACCGATCATGGAGTTTTCCTCCGCGGATATCTTTCAGCACTCGCCCTTGAGCGACGTGCTAAATTCATTAAGGTCTCTCTCCTTGTCAGAAGGCCCTTGGCCGAACTATGTCCGGCTTGAGTGGGAAGCGGACGACGAAGAAATTCGTTCCCCACCCACCACCCACTTAATAGCCACTATCGACGACTTAATCGACATGCTCGATTTTGGCTCCGAGGACATCGACGGTATGGACGACGATGCAGGAGAAGAACAGGAACCACCGCCCACAGGGCGCTGGACTGCCACCTCATCATATGATATATACATGGTGGAGACCCCCAAAGAAAGCGATGGCAATAAGACAACGGAGGATAATCCCCTCGAGAAGCAATTTAGGCACCAGCGTCATCGGCGCCGCTCTAAGCCCCGCCATAGCAAAAGCAGCAATACCGGCACAAGAGACAATAATGCTGCGTATAGTACCAAAGACAAAGACAATCCCCTCCAGCTAGGCTTCGAGCGGGAGGATGGTCAAGCTAGCCCTAAGGAACAGGCGACCGACGGAGAATCAGAGGATGACACTTACATGACGAGGTGAGCCTCGGCGACGAAGAATTTATCGTGCCCGAGGATCCCGTCGAGCAGGAGCGCTTCAAGCGCCGGCAGCCGAGGACCGAGGTCCTGGCAGCCGAGGAATACGAACTCGAACGCCCAACCAAAAGTTACCCAAAGCGCAGGTTGCTACCCCAACTCGAAGAGGAAGCATTAAAGCCTACACTACCAGCGTATGATGCGGCTGACCGGCCACCTCGTGGCCGAGACAAAGCGGCATATCAGCCCGAAGCCCAGCCCGCACCCCGTCGTCAGTCAAACAAAAACACCAAGGCCCGGGGCAACATGCAGGACCTGCGAGACGTATTGGAAAACAAAGCAGGACATAAAAGATCGATCTACGGATCACAGGGGCGTGCCCCAACGCGTGACGACGATCGTCACGTCGGATATACTAAAAGCAAATCCGGCCGGGCCGAATACAGCAGACAAGAACTGCATCGTGATATAGCCCGGCACAGAGGCGCCACACACCCCGTATGCTTCACTGATGAAGTAATGGATCATGAATTCCCAGAAGGGTTCAAACCCGTGAACATTGAATCATATGATGGTACTACAGACCCCGCGGTATGGATAGAGGATTTCTTCCTCCACATTCACATGGCCCGCGGGGATGATCTACACGCCATCAAGTATCTCCCGCTAAAACTCAAAGGGCCGGCTCGGCATTGGCTGAATAGCTTGCCGGCAAACTCCATCAGAAGTTGGCAGACGCATTCCTGGACAACTTCCAGGGCACTTATGTGCGACCACCGGATGCTGATGATTTAAGTCACATAACACAACAGCCCGGAGAGTCAGCTAGGAAATTCTGGACTCGGTTCCTAACTAAAAAGAACCAAATTGTCGACTGTCCGGACGCTGAAGCCCTAGCGGCATTTAAACATAACATCCGTGACGAGTGGCTCGCCCGACATCTCGGCCAAGAGAAGCCAAAATCCATGGTAGCCCTCACGACACTCATGACCCGCTTTTGCACGGGCGAGGACAGCTGGTTGGCCCGTAGCAACAACACAGCAAGCAACCCTGGCACATCAGAGGCCAGAGATAGCAACGGCAAACCCCGACGCAACAAACACAAGCGCCGCAAAAATGGTGAAAACGCCGAAGGTACGACAGTCAATGCCAGATTTAGTGGCTCAAACTCCGGTCAGCGGAAAGGGCCACTCAAAAATGACAATTCGGGTCCGTCCAGTCTGGACCGCATACTCGACCATCCATGCCAAATTCATGCCCCCCAGGAACACCAGCCAATCATACCAACAAAGAATGCTGGGTCTTCAAACAAGCCGGCAGGTCAGGCGCCAAAAACAAAGATAAGGGGTCTCAAAGCGATGATGGCGACGAGGAGCCCAGATCAACGAATACAGGAGGGCAAAAGAAATTTCCCCCGCAAATCCAAACGGTGAACGTGGTAAATGCCACCCACACTCCCAACCCGGACCGGATGCGCACCCTTAGGGATGTCGACTTAACGGAACCAGTCGTCCCACAATACAAACTAGGGCCGATCACCTTCAACCGAACGGATCGTCCGGTTAACACCAATCACGGCAATCTAGCCGCACTAGTTCTCGACCCAATAATTGACGGGTTCCACCTCACACGAGTCCTTATGGACGGAGGCAGCAGTCTAAACCTGCTTTACCAGGAAAAAGTGCGCAAGATGGGCATCGATCATTCGGTGATCAAGCCCACTAAAGCCACCTTTAGAGGTATTATACCAGGCGTGGAGGCCAGCTGTACAGGCTCCATCGCCCTTGAGGTAGTCTTTGGATCACCAGACAATTACCGTGCCGAAGAGTTAATCTTCGACATCGTCCCCTTTCGCAGTGATTATCAGACACTGCTCGGACGAACCGCGTTCGCTCGATTCAACGTGGTGCCACATTATGCCTACCGTAAGCTCAAGATGCCCGGTCCGCGCGGCGTCATCACGGTTAATGGCAAGGACGAACTTTCCCTCGGTACCAAACAGTATACTGCTGCTTTAACAGTAGAAGCAATGAGCGGAACCTTTCAATCGAACCTCGAGTCAATGGCCAGGCTCCCGGACACCGCCAAAGGACTCCGAACTACTTCGCGGCAGGATAGCCCGGCTCGTCCAGAGCTCAATTAAACACTCCGGCGAAGGCCAAGACAGGCCACATACCGCGGCTCAACCGCTCTACGGCACACAAACATTTCTTACATTTTCTTTGCAGGTTCACCTTTGCGTAGACCAAGACTGGCGACATGGAAGCAGCTCGAACGCGCAAGGGAATCCTTAGATATTCCACGTGATGACCATCCGACTATACTCCGGATCCGCACATAGCTTCTTCCCCCCTAGTCTCAGCAGGTTCCACAGTCATATTTCCTTTTTATTACATTACTTGTACTCATACGCATCAACGTACTATTCAAATACAACATGTGGATTTATGTGACAACTTATCTGCTGTTATTTCTTATTGAAATTCTTTTGTCAAGTGGCATCAGTACACCGCGATATGCCTTAAATATGCCAGGGGCTTCGCTTTACCCATAATATGGCAATAAAGTCCGAACACCTTCATGGAAGTTCGGCACCCCGAACTTATAGCATTATATGCATTAGCTCCGAATCATGTCTTGGGTCAAATGTTGGGTTTGCCCGGCTCCCATGTTTTGCTGCTGTACGTTCCGCTATATTGGCTAAGGCGGCACAGGGAGAACTATTGCGATTGTGTCCCGGTTCTTCCGGACGAGCACCTCAGTAGAGAAGCCGAAAACTGACTGTCAAGATACGGCGAGAGCTGGTCAGCTGTTCGAGAGGTTGTAAAATCTTTAAGGATTTCTCCCGCATAATGCCATAACCAATGCAGCGTGCGATGGATCGGTTTTTCTTCCGATCAGGTGCTTATAGAGCCCCTCGTGCGGTCTTCCGAACACCAGGGGCTGCGCCTACCTTCCTTTTCTAAAGCTCCTATGGCTAAGTGAGAGTGATAAAGCCCTATAGTCTGATTGCCTGGTTCGTTGTGCTGAACACCTCCTTCGAAGGACCCAAAACTGGGATAAAGAGTGATCAGGTTTATCCCGAACACCCCCGTACTTCCTACGTGGGGGCAGAAGCCGACGACTGGCCAACTCTCAGGATTAATATATAAAACGGCCGCGCAGGAGGATAAAACAGGCAATAAATAATAGAAATGACCTTGTTCAACATTACAAAGGACAACATGATTGTATTCATGGAAATATAATGTCCTTGGTGCATTGCTCTGCCGCAAGGCAGGATCCTTTCAGGACACTTTCATAATATAATTCGGGCTTGCGGTGCTCCTTCCCCTCTGGCGGTCCCTCGGTCATTAGCTTTTCAGCATCCATCTTCCCCCAGTGCACCTTTGCACGGGCAAAGGCCATTCGCGCACCCTCTATACAGACCGACCGCTTGATGACGTCAAGTCGAGGGCAGGCACTCACAAGCCGCTTCACGAGCCCGAAGTAGCTGCTTGGAATCGGCTCGGCGGGCCATAGCCGGATAATCAAATCCTTCATGGCTAGTTCGGCCGCCCTATGCAGTTCGATCAGCTGTTTCAGTTGATCGGCAAAAGGCACCGGATAATTCGGTGCCAGATACTGCGACCAGAAGATCTTATCCGCAGTGTTCCTTTCTTCGGCTCGGTAGAATTGGGCGGCATCAGATATGCTGCGGGGCAGCTCTGCAAATACCACTGGAGAAATTCGAACTCAAAATTAGAAACATGATTTTCTCCTCAAATACTTGCTTTACATGGAAAAAAGCCTTACCCGCCGCGATCTTCCTCGCCTCTTGGATCTCCTCAGGGCACCTAGGGTTCCCCCCCGGGCATCGCATGCGGCCAGATGAACCCTGGTGAGTTCGGATTCTTTCTCCGTTAAACTCTGCTCCAAGGTCTCGCATTCCTTCATGGCCTCTTGAAGCTCTTGCTCAGCTTCAATAACCCTGGCCTCGTGCTTCTCACGAAGAGCCTGCTCTGCGGCTTCCTTTTTCTCGGCCTTGGCCACAACCTTCTTAAGAGCCTCGACTTCGGTCATCGTCCCTAGCGCAAATCATGAAACATATTTTATCATACTGGAAATTAGTTCGCACTGAACGCGAACAGGGCTTGTGCATACCTTGTTTATCTTCCAACTTCCTTTTCAACTGGCCAAGTTCTTCTTTGGCCCGCTCCAGACTTCGATTCAATCCGGAGACCTCCGCAGTATGAGAGGCAGCAGTCGCTATAGACGCCTGCTTATAAAAAAAGAGAGATAGATGTCATCAAGTGAGTCTTCCTGCGAACATAAATTTGATCCTCTGTCCGGTTCTTTGTTTCACCGAAGGTTGTATCAAGGGCTACTATCCATACTACGACACTCTTCGAAACCTCATAAAACATACGTCAAAGCCTCTTATAAGGCTGATACAGGCTTCATTTAGTCCACTCTCAGCAGACTGAATCTTCTCAATCACCGCACCCATAAGGACACGGTGTTCATCGACGATGGAGGCGCTCTTCAGCGCCACCAACAAAGCATCCATCACCTCTGGTTGGACAGAGGTTGCCGGTGGAACAGGCATGCCCCCTCCAGCCGAGGGAGGCCGCTTGCTTGATTCTGGAGCCGTATTGGTCTCCGAAATTGCGTCCGGCTGAGGGCCGAATTCAAGATGGCCCCCGCCGTCGACTCCCATGGGAATCTTCTCCCCCATGTGTCCGGCCCCTGAAGTTTGACCTCCAGGCGCCGCCTTCACGATCTTTTCCTCCCCTCCTTGGCCGGGGTCCTTCTGGGACGAAACCTCGGTGTTATTCACATATTTGGGGGAAGGGACCTTCGGGGGCGTCCCGCTCTCCATAACATCCGAGCTCAGCAAATCCTCTGACGAGGATTGTTCGGTGCGGGACCTCGCCGGACTACAAAAAGTATGGCTCAGGTTAAAATATTATACCATGATGAGTCTGGACGCATAAACGTGTTCGGATTTTATATACTCACGAGTTCACCAGGGGCTGGGCCCCGGGATCCCACTCCGGGCTGCTGTCGGCAGCAGTAGTGGACTCCTCCGGAAGAGGAGTTTTTCCCCTTTTAGGCGACTCGGCCTCCAAGTGTATGGAGGCCGTCCTCTTCTTTCTTCCCCCACTGGGGATTCGTCTTCCTCCTCCTCCTCGTCCTCTTCGGAGGCAGAACGGGCATTGGAGCCTTCGGATATTGTGTCCAAAGTGCCGCGGCGACGAAGGCCGCCCCGGGTCTTTTTGGCCTCCTTCTCGGCCTTCTTCTTCGGCGCCTTGTAAGGCGCCGGGACCAGCATCTTCCTCAGAAGTGGGCCGGCCGGTTCTTCGGGCAGCGGGGCCGGACAGTGGATCCACCCCGCCTTCTTCGTCCAGCCCTAGGAGAGTTGTGGAAAACACATTAAGCATTTCCCTTGGGTTATGCGAATAAAACGTATAATGACTTACCGAGCTTGCAGGGCGGGACAGTTGGTACCCGCGGTCCTCGGCTGAGTCCGGCCATGATTTGCTGGACTTGAAAATCACCTTCCAGAGGTCTTTGTGCGAGGAGCCAAAGAGCTCTCGCAGGGTCTGGTGCTTAGCCGGATCGAATTCCCATAAATTAAAAGTCCGGTGTTGACAAGGCAGGATCCGGCGAACTACCATCACCTGGACTACATTGACGAGTTCGATATTCTTGTCTTCCATATCCTTAACACGCGTCTCGAGCACCGATAGTTCATCGGACGAAGACCAGTTCAGGCCCTTCTTGGGCCAGGACGTAAGCCGCAGAGGGGCTCCGGGTCGGAACTCGGGAGCAGTGCCCATTCCGCGCCGCGCGACTCAGTGATGTAAAACCACTGTTGTTGCCACTCTTTGACGGAATCATTAAAAGTACCTGTTGGCCATGTGACATTGGGCATCTTGCTCACCATAGCGCCCCCGCACTTGGCGTGCTCGCCGCTCACTACCTTGGGCTTCACATTAAAGATCTTCAGCCATAAGCCGAAGTGTGGCGAGATGCGGAGAAAAGCCTCGAACACGACGATGAATGTCGAGATGTTGAGGAAGGAAGATCCCGTAATAATACATGATGCCGTGAACGAACGGGTGGAGGGGAAACCCTAGCCCGTGGACAAAATGAGGGAGGAATACAACCCTCTCATGGGGCTCCGGAGTAGGAACGATCTGTCCCGCCGTCGGGAGACGGTGGCTGATTTTCTTGGCCAGATACCCGGCCTCCCGAAGCTTTTTGATATCCTTCTCCCAGACAGTAGAGGCCATCCACTTGCCTCCTGCTCCGGTTCCTGACATTTTCGGAAGATCTTTGTGGGCGGAGAAGATGAACGCTCGGGCGCTGGAGCTCGAGCGAAGGGGAATGGATCAGGAAGAAGAAAGTGTGGGTGCAAAAGGGAGTCCTTATCCCTTATAAAGGCAGCATGAATTCTGCGCCTCCCCACTTGCCTGGTAAACTCGCTTATTCCCCAAGCGCCGTGATTGATGGCGCGGTTGGGTTACCCACACCCGTATTGATGAGAATCCCGTGATAAGGGGACACGATCTCTGCTTCGACAAGACGTGCCAAGAAAACCGCGTCGCAATATGTGCAGTAGCTGGTTGAGAAAAACGGTTCGAATAATGACCGGGCCGTGGCGTGATGTCACGCTATGAAATTTGTCAGCAGATTAGATTTGTGGGATATTGTACTCTCTACGGTGGTATGTGGAATTTGTTTTGCAGAGCCAGACACGATCTTTGTGTTCAAAATCCTCTATGGAGTATTCGGAGGAGGAACCCGCCTTGCAATGCCGAAGACAATCTGCGCGCCGGACTCATCGTCATTGAAGCCTGGTTCAAGGGCTACTGAGGGAGTCCTAGATTAGGGGTCCTCGGACAGCTGGACTATATACTTTGGCCGGACTGTTGGACTATGAAGATACAAGATTGAAGACTTCATCCCATGTCCGGGTGGGGCTCTCCTTTGCGTGGAAGGCAAGCTTGGCAATTCGGATATGTAGATCTCCTCCCTTGTAACCGACTCTGTGAAACCCTAGCCCCCTCCGGTGTCTATATAAACCGGAGGGTTTAGTCCGTAGAACAAGAACAATCATAATCATAGGCTAGCTTCTAGGGTTTAGCCTCTACGATCTCGTGGTAGATCTACTCTTGTAATACTCATATCATCAAGATCAATGAAGCAAGAAGTAGGGTATTACCTCCATCGAGAGGGCCCGAACCTAGGTAAACATTGTGTCCCCCGCCTCCTGTTACCATCCGCCTTAGACGCACAGTTCGGGACCCCCTACCCGAGATCCACCGGTTTTGACACCGACAATGATCATGCAAAGCAATATGACAATGATGAACGTGTCATGATAAACGAAACGGTGGAAAGTTGCATGCTAATATATCTCGGAATGGCTATGGAAATGCCATAATAGGTAGGTATGGTGGCTGTTTTGAGGAAGATATAAGGAGGTTTATGTGTGACAGAGCATATCATATCACGGGGTTTGGATGCACCGGCGAAGTTTGCACCAACTCTCAATGTGAGAAAGGGCAATGCACGGTACCGAAGAGGCTAGCAATGATGGAAGGGTAAGAGTGCGTATAATCCATGGACTCAACATTAGTCATAAAGAACTCACATACTTATTGCAAAAATCTACAAGTCATCAAAAACCAAGCACTACGCGCATGCTCCTAGGGGGATAGATTGGTAGGAAAAGACCATCGCTCGTCCCCGACAGCCACTCATAAGGAAGACAATCAAAGTACACCTCATGTTTCAAATTTGTTACATAACGTTTACCATACGTGCATGCTACGGGACTTGCAAACTTCAACACAAGTATTTCTCAATTTCACAACTACTCAACTAGCACAACTTTAATATCACTACCTCCATATCTCAAAACAATCATCAAGCATCAAACTTCTCTTAGTATTCAACACACTCATAAGAAAGTTTTTTTACTAGTCTTGAATACCTAACATATTAGGATTAATTTCCCAATTTAAGGAATTTACCATGCTGTTTAAGACTCTCAAAATAATATAAGTGAATCATGAGAGAATAATAGTTTCTATAAAACAAAACCACCGCCGTGCTCTAAAAGATATAAGTGAAGCACTAGAGCAAAAACTATATAGCTCAAAAGATATAAGCGAAGTGCATAGAGTATTCTAATAAATTCCGAATCATGTGTGTCTCTCTCAAAAGGTGTGTACAGCAAGGATGATTGTGGTAAACTAAAAAGCAAAGACTCAAATCATACAAGACGCTCCAAGCAAAACACATATCATGTGGTGAATAAAAATATAGCTCCAAGTAAAGTTACCGATGGAAGTAGACGAAAGAGGGGATGCCTTCCGGGGCATCCCCAAGCTTTGGCTTTTTGGTGTCCTTAGATTATCTTGGGGTGCCATGGGCATCCCCAAGCTTAGGCTCTTGCCACTCCTTGTTCCATAATCCATCAAATCTTTTACCCAAAACTTGAAAACTTCACAACACAAAACTTAGCAGAAAATCTCGTGAGGTCCATTAGCGAAAGAAAACAAAACACCACTTCAAGGTACTGTAATGAACTCATTATTTATTTATATGGGTGTTTAACCTACTGTATTCCAACTTCTCTATGGTTTATAAACTATTTTATTAGCCATAGATTCATCAAAATAAGCAAACAACACATGAAAAACAGAATCTGTCAAAAACAGAACAGTCTGTAGTAATCTGTAACTAACGCAAACTTCTGGAACACTAAAAATTCAGCCAAAATAGGAAGACCTAAATAATTTGTTTGTTGATCTTCTGCAATTGGAGTCAATATCATATCACGTTCTTGTAATTTTTAACAATTGTTTTCGTGAACAGAAAGTTTCTGGAATTTTCAGCAAGATCAAATAACTATCATCCAAAAAGATCCTATAGGTTTAACTTGGCACAAACACTAATTAAAACATAAAAACAAATCTAACCAGAGGCTAGATCAAAGATTTATTCCTAAACAGAAGCAAAAAGCAAAAAACTAAAAATAAAATTGGGTTGCCTCCCAACAAGCGTTATCCTTTAAAGCCTTTTAGCTAGGAATTGATAATTTTAATGATGCTCACATGTAAGACAAGAATTGAAGCGCAAAGAGAGCATCATGAAACACGTGACAAACACATCTAAGTCAAACATACTTCCTATGCATAGGCATATTATAAGCAAACAAATTTGCAAGGCAAGCAAAAACTAGCATATGGAAGGAATAAGAAAGTGACGATAGCAATCTCAACATGAAGAGAGGTAATTTAGTAACATGAAAACTTCTACAATCATATTTTCCTCTCTCATAATAATTACATGTAAGATCATATTCAAATTCAACAATATAGCTATCACATAACATATTCTCTAGATGATCCACATGCATGCAAAGTTGACACTCTTCCAAAATAGTGGGACTATTATAAACTAAAGTCATGACCTCTCCAAACTCACTTTTATCAAAAACTTCATAAGATTGTTCAAAATCCAAATATGTGGAATCTAAAGTTGACACTCTTCCAAACCCACTTTCAATACTATTGCAAACATTATTATCAATCTCAAATTCATCATGGGGCTTAAGTAAATTTTTAAGATCATAAGAAGATTCACCCCAATCATGATCATTACAACAAGTAGTAGACATAGAAAACTTAGCATCCCCAAGCTTAGCGTTTTGCATATTATTAGCACAATTGACATCAAGAGAATTTATAATAACATAATTGCAATCATGCTTTTCATCGAAGGAACTATCAAGTATGGGTGCAATAGTAACGATCTCATGTTTAACATAAGGAATTATAGCAAATTCAAATTCATAAATATTGGCATCATGGCCACAAGAATAGCAAGCATCATGTTCATCAAGGGATATTTTAATCAAATCATCGGAATCATAATTATCTATAGATTCATGCATATCATTATTTTCTTCCTCCATAGACTCCTGCAAAATATTAGCCTCTTCTTGGACAGCCGAGGAGTCCTCAATATATGCTTTAACATAGGCATTGCAAGCATAATTATCATAACAATATTTAAGTATGGCAAAATTTTCAGAATTGTAAAGAGTAACATCATACGTTTCAATCAAAGAAGCAATTTCATAAGCACTCTTAAAAGCAACAAATTCTTCAATTTGTTGAACTTCATAGTAATTGTAGCGACCCGACCTCAAACGGTCAAGTCTCTGTGCTTCAGTGTCATCCCTAGATCGGTAATGCTGACACACACAGTACTCGAAGGATTTATAGCAGAGTAGCAATCACACACTTATTACATCGAATGTCTCAAAAGAGAACTTATTACAATAAATATAGCTTAAGGCCATCTAACACGATAACAGCGGAAGGCTTGGAAGATAAAGTGAGTCCACCAACTCCAACGGCATAGCTGAGTGCATGACAACGACCTATCGCACCTTTACTCGCCGTCTGAAAAGTTCTCAACATAATACGTTGCAGCCTGAAAATGGGTCAGCACATGGAATATGCTGGCAATATAACACAGTAGAGCAATGAACAGATAATGCTATCACTACATGCATATATGGCTGGTGGAGGCTCTATGGTTATATGATTTTGCGAAAAGCCAATTTTTTCCTACAACAAAGGAATAAGTTTTATTTAACTATCATGGTAGTTGAAACATCATTGAGAATGGTACCCCCATCTCAATCCCAATTAAAGTTATTTATTAACCCAACAGATTAATTTAGAGTGATGAGATACAATAGGAAAATCCAAGTACCAGATACTCAAGATGTCCATAACCGGGGACATGGCTAACCATGATTAGATTGTACACTCTACAGAGGTTTGCACACTTTTCCCCACAAGACTCGATCGCCTCTGTTGGATTTCTCGCACTACATGGTGTTTGAGAAATGGATGACCGAGACATAGTCTTTCAGAAGTATTAACTCTTTACTCCGGGTGGACAGTTACACCTACTTTCCCTCTACATCTACTAGCCCACCACTGAAAGAGGTCACACAACATACTCAACTATGCCAGAGCCCATAATGGCTTGTGGCTGCACACGGAAGTTTCTAGCATGAATAATCTCATGATCCCTTTGAGCCTGGGTGGCGGACCATAGGATGATCACACGGATACCCCAGGATCTCCTAGGACAACACTGGATTCCCCAGGTGCCCAAACAAGCAATCCACACAGATGTGTATTAAAGTTGCCACCTTAAGTTGAACCATTAATTAACAACTCACATCTATCATGGAATACTCCCAAACCCAGTCCACGTCTACGAGCATAGCATGTCAATATAAGCATAACGTAGAAGTAACTCCCAAGGGTTTGATAATAAAACAGGTAATAGGTTCTACCTCAACATCTACTTCCCAAACCCACAAGTTAAGAGATCCTACTCATGCAATGTGCGAGGGTTGTATCTAATGCATAAAAACTGGGTAATAAAGGGGTATGATCAATGTGTTACTTGCCTTGCTGACGATCCGCAAAACCTAGTGACTCGTAGTAGCACGCTTCGCACTCCGGGAATTCTATCGCAAACAAACAATAGCATACATAAGCAATCAAGCAAAGATGCACGGGTAAAACTCAAATAAGAAGATCTAACTAGAAAGTTCAACTTAAGAACTCCGGTTTGCAAAAAGAATCAAATCAAACGGAGCAACGAAACTCAAACGGCGAAAGAAACAAGATCCGTTTACTAATCTGGACTAGAGTCAAATTTTACAGTACCAAAATCTTGTTCAAGTTGGTTAAACAGAAAGAGGGCTTCGAGACGAAGAACTAGGCGCTTGAATCGCCTAATTCCGATAAACGAGCGAAAAGATAAACTAGAACGAAAATCGGATCAGAAATCGCGTTCGAAAATAATCGCGAAAAATCCAAGAAAAAGAAAAACCGACGAACAGGCTAACGAACGAATGTTCGCTGTCTGTGACTAATGGGTAAACGGCGTTCGTTTAAACGAACGAACGTCCGCAAAATAAATAAACCGACGGAAAAACCGATCTAAAGAAATAAACCGAATTTAAAAAAACGGATCTAGATCTAGGGTTTACCAAAATAAACCGACGAAAGAAAAAAAATGGCGGCGGCTCCAGCGAAGTCGGTGGCGGCGGCGGCGGCGCGGGAACCGAGGCGGCGCGGCTAGGGTTTGGGCGCGGGCAGCGGCTGGGCTAGGGCAGCGCGGGGTGGGCTGCAGCTCGGGGTGGGCTGCGGCGCCTTATAAAGAGGGGCGGGGAAGTCCGGGCCGGACACGGCCCGTAGGTCGGTTTGACTTTTTTTAATAATTCCGCACAGAGAAACAAGGAAAAAGAATACTAAACGGACTCCAAAAATCCCGAAATAAATTTTCCCCGTCCTCTAAAAATATGCCGGACAAGGTGAACATTTATTTGGGCCTATAATGCAATTTTGAAAAACGCGTATTTTTCCTATGCAAATAAAATAGCAATAAAATCCGAATAAAATTGAATATTTGATTTTAATATTTTTCCTCCAATATTTCATTTGTTTTGGAGAAGTCATATTATCTCCTCTCATATATTTTAATATGAAAATATTTTCGGAGAGAAAAATAATTAAAAAAATGATCCTCGTTTCGATATTTGATAAAAATTTCAAATATGGAAACCGTGAAATCCCCAACTCTCTCCGTGGGTCCTTGAGTTGCTTAGAATTTCGAGGATCGCAAATCGAAATGCGATAAAATATGATATGCATGAATGACCTATGTATAACATTCCAAATTGAAAATTTGGGATGTTACAGTAATTATAAACACCCTTAGCATATGAAGATACGATTCCATTATTACTAAACTCACATTGGTAGGGAAGGTGTTTCTTAAGGTTTTCAGAGCAACAAGTAAAATCATAAATTTCACAAAGATTCCAAGCATAACACATCAATCTGTTTATTTGATCCCATAAGAGTCTCCCCTTTTCAGACAAACGGTGACGCACAAAATATGTGCTCACGTCACAGCTACAAAATATCCCAGTACTAGGTCGGTTCAGTTAGCTATAAAAGGAGCTCCATGCTACCTCTTGAGCACTGCGTTGGTTTTCCCTTGAAGAGGAAAGGGTGATGCAGTAAAATAGTGTAAGTATTTCCCTCAGTTTTTGAGAACCAAGGTATCAATCCAGTAGGAGGCCACGCCCAAGTCGCTCGCACCTACATAAACAAATAAAAACCTCGCAACCAACACAATAAAGGGGTTGTTAATCCCTTCACGGTCTCTTACGATAGTGAGATCTGATAGATATGATAAGATAATATTTTTGGTATTTTTATAATAAAGATGCAAAGTAAAATAAAAGACAATAAAAATAGCTAAGTGTTGGAAGATTAATATGATGGAAAATAGACCCGGGGGCCATAGGTTTCACTAGTGGCTTCTCTCAAGAGCATAAGTATTACGGTGGGTGAACAAATTACTGTTGAGAAATTGATAGAATTGAGCATGGTTATGAGAATATCTAGGTATGATCATGTATATAGGCATCACGTCCGTGACAAGTAGACCGGCTCCTGCCTGCATCTACTACTATTACTCCACACATCGACCGCTATCCAGCATGCATCTAGAGTATTAAGTTCATAAGAACAGAGTAACGCTTTAAGAAAGATGACATGATGTAGAGGGATAAACTCATGCAATATGATATAAACCCCATCTTTTTATCCTCGATGGGAACAATACAATATGTGTCTTGCTGCCCCTGCTGTCACTAGGAAAGGACACCGCAAGATTGAACCCAAAGCTAAGCACTTCTCCCATTGCAAGAAAGAACAATCTAGTAGGCCAAACCAAACTGATAATTCGAAGAGACTTGAAAAGATAACCAATCATACATAAACGAATTCAGAGAAGATTCAAATATTGTTCATAGATAAACTTGATCATAAACCCGCAATTCATCGGTCTCAACAAACACACCGCGAAAGAAGATTACATCGAATAGATCTCCACGAGAATCATGGAGAACTTTGTATTGAGATCCAAAGAGAGAGAAGAAGCCATCTAGCTAATAACTATGGACCCGAAGGTCTGAGGTAAACTACTCACACATCATCGGAGAGGCTATGGTGTTGATGTAGAAGCCCTCCGTGATCAATGCCCCCTCCGGCAGGACGTCGGAA
The DNA here is from genome assembly GCF_018294505.1 of Triticum aestivum. NCBI lineage: Eukaryota > Viridiplantae > Streptophyta > Magnoliopsida > Poales > Poaceae > Triticum > Triticum aestivum. The sequence continues at coordinate 451,987,721 of NC_057814.1, forward strand.
AAGGCCCCAAGATGGGATCTCATGGGTATAGAAGGTTGCGACAGTGGAATTAGGTTTTCGTGGATGCTTCTGTTGGTTTGGGGGTACATAGGTATATATAGGAGGAAGAAGTACGTCGGTGGAGCAACATGGGCCCCACGAGGGTGGAGGGCGCGCCCAGGGGGTAGGCGCGCCCCCATGCCTCGTGCTCTCCTGGTTGATTTCTTGACGTAGACTCCAAGTCCTCTGGATCACGTTTGTTCCGAAAATCACGTTCCCGAAGGTTTCATTCCATTTGGACTCCATTTGATATTCTTTTTCTGCGAAACACTGAAATAGGCAAAAAACAACAATTTGGGCTGGGCCTCCGGTTAATAGGTTAGTCCCAAAAATAATATAAAAGTGTATAACAAAGCCCATTAATCATCCAAAACAGAATATAATATAGCCTGTAGCAATAAAAAATTATAGATACGTTGGAGACGTATCACTCCACCCCGTCGGTTGTAAGCATTCCATTCCAATCAAAGCAAGCCACTTCAGTTTCCTCCTCTACTCGTGAGTGTACCAGCTTCACTACTAGTGTGTGTGTGTGTGTGAGCAGCATCGTGTGCTCTCCTAGTTTACACTAGCTGTTGTTTAGACTTGGTTGATCCTCGGACAACTAGCTACTCGCTAGTTGGGCTAACACATGCGACCCCGGAGATGGGCCAGCTCGCCAATAATCACGCAAGTAGCTAGTTCCCGAAGACAACCACTGCATGCGTCTGGCCCAAACATATGTATGGAGAGGTTTGTTTTTTAGTACATGATGGAACAACTTTGATGTGGCACCGTGATTTCAAACTAGAAATCACCACACTGAGTGAGGGTTAGGTTGACGATGCATATGTAAGTTACACCACACTTCAAGCCGACGACGGGGATTCATGCATGCATCCGTGCATAGTATATGCGCTCAAACTTAATTAAGTCTGAATCTCACCATGACCTATACTATGATAACACGAACCAAATGAAGAATCTGCCATGGAAGTGATCATGGATGTCCACGCGGGCCCATGAATATATAGGCTTGTCGCCGATAACCACGCAAGGGAGTGCACCGTTCGAAGGCAACCACTACATGCATATGTATGGAGGTGATGCGTGCATGCATGTTTGAATACCATTTCACAACATTGATGTGGCGCGTGCGTTGAAAATTGTACACTCCCCACACAGAGCGAGATCGGTTCATGACGTGTCGTTGTACTAGCCACTTCAACTCGATGAGAGGGATTCATGCGTACACATGCATGTGTGTGTGCTCAAACTGTATATCATGCATGTCATCCCATAGCATGACCTATATATATATACCATATTACAAGCAAAATAATAATAATCCCCTCCTAAGTCAAATTAACCTCTCTCGTTGTCAGCCAAAAAGTAGTGATGGACCAAGCGGGCCCACAGATGGAAAGCATCGATATCGCTAATAACCGCTTAAGTGGGTGCGAGAGGACAACCACCATCGCTTTGCATGTGGGCCAAAAATATATATGTTGAATACCCAAAATGCACAACTTCGATGTGCCACATGCCTCAAAAACCGTAAACCATGCACCCACACAGAGCGAGGTTCATGAAGCATACTACATATGATGGTCTCCTTCCCCCCTCTTTGATGCATACTATATGCTCCTACCGTAATACGTACAACCCAAAAAGAATCCTCATAGATGGTGAAATTAATTAACCTCTCCCGATGTAGGTCAAAGTGATGCATGCATGCATCGACGATGGCCTCATGGGCCCATAGATGGAAGCGTCACACGTGAGTGTCCTAGCTAGGATAACCACCGCCTGCATGCATGTGGCCCAAAGAGGTGTTGTGTGTTGTTTGAATAGCCAATTTCACAATTTTGATGTGGCACGTGCCTCAGAAACCAAAAAGTCCAGACACTGAGTGAGGTGTACTTGTTCAGGGACGCGTACATATAGTATATATGCTAGTCCCCTCCCACCTCTTCGACGCGTACTATATACCACCATAACACAAACAAAAAAGATTCTACCTTGCTGATCAAATTAACCTCACTGTTGGTTGTTCGTCAAAGTGATGGACGACGACCTCACGGGCCCACAGAAAGCGTCACACGTGAGTATCGAGTGTCGTGTAGGACAACCATCGACTGCATGTGGCCAAAACATGTATGTATGAAAGGGTTGTGTAATGTTTTAAATAACGAATTCACGACTCTGATGTGGCACCGGCCTGCCTAACAAAACGGCCAACCCACACGGTGGCTCACAACTCGTAGTGTACTGCGAGGCACCCGCCACCCCTAGACGCACACACCCACACACACACACCGCGAATCCACCGCAACTACGATGCATGTTATATTAATTATCCCGCGGTGAACATATGTTACCAAAGGAGTGACGTTTTAATTTAAAAAAACAAAGATCATTAAGACGTTTTAGTACATTAATTGATTGATTTTCTACGGGTATAATGTGCAAAAATCAAATTTGAGCTACATGCACACGTGACAGTGCACCTAAATGGATTGCAAAAACACATGTGTACTCACTGGGTGCATGTTTACTCCTTGTGCAACAAATTTCAAACATTGAGAATTTTCATTTTTAAATTCTAGTACATCCAAAACTTATCGTGTTGTCATATGGACACCAATACAAAGTGGCATTGTACTTTTTTTGTCAAATTTGAGACCAGTTTTGATGTAATCATTATCTAATTACAAACGGGAGATTATTAATAATTGGGAACCAATATCCCAAATGGATTATTTATTCGAACCGTGAGCGTTAGACCAACAATGGATACGTGCCATGTTTCGGTTAAGCAATAAAGCGGCAACATTAATCATCCAAATAGAAAAACAATATATGTGCCGCCGCGTGACCCATGTGCTGTGCGAGCAGGCGTGAGTTGACGGGACGCATGCGAGCAGTCCGCCGCGCAGGCAGACCGGGAGGCGTGCGTGCAGGTGTGAGAACTGACGGAGGCGTGCTTGCTGCGCAGTGTCATCGGGAGGCGTGCGAGTAGCTGTGTGAAACGACGGTAGGCATGCTAGCAGTCCAGTGCGCAGGCTCACCGGGAGGCGAGCCAACGGTTGGACCGCCGCTCGCCTCTCTCACACTACTCCCACTACTCCATATTAATGGTGCGCCCGAGCGGCCGCACCCCCATCCTCGCCACACACACAATCCTCTCTCTCCGCTTGCATCCTCGACGCCGCTCTCACTCCTCAAAGCCGTCAGTGTATGAGGATGCCGCCGAAGCATCCCATCGGAGGGAGTGGCGACATCGGGGCTGCTAAAGCATTGGAGCACGGTGTGGAGATGGATAAAAAGGTTGCCGTCACCGCCGGCGAGTTATCGCTGCACCCTGACATCGTCGACGGCGTCGAGCTTCCATAGCCGGAGGCGGAGTTCCACACCGACTCTGGTGACGACCCCGGCGACGACTCCGACGACCACTCCGGCGACGACTGCGACGATGACGGACAGCTGGTTAGTCATCTATCCCCATTTATGTGTCAAATAGATCATAGGGTTTCTCTGGTTACTCCTGCCCCCCCCTTTTTGGAATAGAAATCCTATGGTTATGTTCTCCCAATCCATGAAATCTGAGTAAGTTCCATTAGATCCGTGTAGTGTATTGATTGTTTGAATGGTACAAGTGATAAGTGATTAGTTGTTACATCCGTGCAAATGATTTCTGCTAGTAATCTGACTAGGGTGCCAGGACTTGGCAATTGATTTTGAATGACCTACATATGTTTGTGCCATTATTTTCTTCAAGATTTGTCTGTACATAGACGACTGTGCTTAAAAATCGAACCATAATCTCTGGATATGTATAAATAAATAGCCATAAATTCCTAATCCTACTTCACGGCATGTAAACATTGATTTGATGCCAAATTTGTCTTACTATTTGTAGAGGTGTTGTCTGACAATGTGGACAACGAGGATGAAGATGGCCAGAGGAGGTACAAGAGGCAAATCCTAAGGGAGCTTTATGCGGGAAAGCCTAACAGGCGTATTAGGACCTGAAGCGGCGGATATCGATGCCCATTTTGCAACCACAAGCTTCATGACGCGTATCTAAGTGTTCTGGAGCATGCAAGAGGACGGGCCGTTGGCTCCTTCAAGCAGAAGTATTCTCGCTGGGTGGCGCACGACGCGTATGCCAAGTACATGCAGAAGCTTCAAGATCGTGCCGGCATGTGAGATGAGATGTCGGATTGAACTATGTACGCTTGAGTATGCTTAATGACGGTTGAACTATGTACTTATGGTTGAACTATGCTTGTATACGTGTACGCTTATTATCTATGTCTGAGTATGTTTAATCTATGTTTACTTATGTCTAACCGTGGGATATGGATGCAATCAATTCGGTTGATGGAATCTACCTCCGTCTTGGTTAATTGGTCCCCTTTGTAATTTGTGTTAAATTTTGACCAAAGGTTTAACTGACAAAATGTTAGTCCAGGTCAGCAAAAATTATATTGTTGGATGGGTATTTGAGCATAGTGTTCAATGATATAATTTTTGGTGACATGCATAAACATTTCTTAGTTAAATATTTGGTCAAAATTTGGTAAAAATTACAAAGGGGACCAATAAACTAGGACGGAGGTAGTACGTCAATCACACATGGTTCCCAAAATTGGAACCGTGTGCAATGACTTCCATTTTTCCTGTTGCGTCAATCACACACGGTTGGCTCTAGCAAACAGTCGCCTCCAAAATTCTTTGTGGGATAGAAAACCCTCACAACCCAATTCAAAAAAGAAAAAAGAAAACCCTCACCATCCCCACATCACAAAAACCCTCACCCCGCCCGACACCCCCTTCGGTCCCCGTTCACACCTGCACAAGCTCCTCCGTGTCTATGCATGGCACCGTCTATCACGACGGTAACCACTTAGCTCGACGCCTGTCGCTGCCGCCAGGCTGCCGGCAAAGCCCACCGCATTCACTACAGGAATCACCTAGTTTGCCGTCTGGCGAGTACAGACGGCAAAGAGCGAAATACAGACGGCAAAGAGTTTGCCATCAGCGGGCTGACGGCAAACATAGACGGCAAAGAGGGTCGCGGCAAAGGCTGCTTTGCCGTCAGCTTTTCATCGGGCAGACGGCAAAGAATTTGCCGACAACCAACTACAGATTTGCCGTGTGCCGTAAAAACAGCAGACGACAAAGAAAAGTTTCTTTGCTGTTAGCAAGAATCTTTCTTTGCCGTCATCCTCACAAATTACAGACGGCAAAGAATTTTGTTTATTAAAATAATCCAAACCCATAGTCCAAATACAGAGGACAATAATTAACACCACACCACAGTATACATCAACACTTCATTCCAACAAACTACGACGAATGACAAATTTCACAATAAAAGACTACACAGGATACATCATGACTTGCAGATCCAAGGCATAACTGCTCTATTCATTAGATGAACGGATTACACATGAAAATGTTACATAAGAGCGGTGACTATTATAGTAGCCCGAGATCCAGCAACCACCCCCTGTGTCTATGCTCGCCGGAGCAGCCGCACCACCCTCCCTTCCCCTTCCGTTCATACTGATTCCTGAGGAGCTGCCGCCGCTCCTGGAGGTGGGAAGCGGTGCAGCGTCGAGGGATGGGGCCGAGGCCAGCGGAGGCACGCGGGGGCGACGTGGCCGTGGCCGGGGCCGGTAGAAGCCGGCGGGGGGCGACGGGGCCGGCGGCGCCATGGGCGAAGCAGAGGCCGGCGGGGGGCGATGGGGTCGGCTGCGCCATGGGCGAAGCAGAGGCCGGCGGGGGGCGATGGGGCCAGCTGCGCCATGGGCGAAGCAGAGGCCGGCGGGGGGCGACGGGGCCAGCGGCGCCCTGCACGAAGCAGTGGTGGGCGAAGGGAGACGGGGTCGGCGACGCCATGGGCGAAGTAGAGGCCGGCGTGGGCAAGAGGCGACGGGGCCGGCGGCGCCCGGGGCAAAGGGCGAAGGCGACTAGGTGGCGTGTGTCGGCGGGCCTGTGGGGGCAACGGTGCGGGGTCCGTTAGCGGCGTGGTCGAAGGGGAAAGTGGATGGGGCCGGCGGCGAGGTGGTGGCTGGCGAGGCCAAGCGAGGTGGTTGCGGGCGCCGGCCTTCTCAATCTGGATCGAACAGAGAGAGAAACGAGAGAGAGAGAGAGAGATCGTGGTGGGGGTGGGCCGTCGGGTGGATAAGGACAGCAGTGGGGTGCGGGTGGGCGCGTGGGTGCGTGGGGCGCGGGTGCGCGGGGCGGGGGGGGGGGCACGTGGGGATGTGTGGCTCTATCCTGCCATGTCATCGTTCCATGTGATCGATCCGTGTGTTGTGCTTCTTCTTTGGCGTCTGCGTTTTTTAATACAGACGGCAAAGAGCATACTTTGCCGTCTGTAATAAAAAACGCAGGCGGCAAAGATCTTTGCCGTCTGTGTTTTCTATTAGAGACGGGTGCCGTCTATATTAGAAAACGCAGACGGCAGTGTTTTTTAATACAGACGGCAAATAATGCTCTTTGCTGTCTGTATTAAAAAATGCAGACGGCAAAGTCTTCTTTGCCGTTAGTTTTTCTTTGCCGTCTTCCGATGACGGCAAATCCCCTCTTTGCCGTCTGCTCGACGAAAAGCTGCGGCAAAGTAGCCTCCTCACGGCAAATTAGCAGTTTCCTGTAGTGATTTCGCCACTTCCGCTTGCCGCCGCCTGTCGCCATCGACTTTCTCGACGCTGTTCGCGGTCGACCCAGCTCTGCTCGGTCGGGAAATCTGTCGTACTGAGGGTTCTTTATCATGGACAACAAGGTAACTAATTTAATGAGATATTATCTCATCTCTTATCAAAGTTCATCTGCCTCCTTTAATTACCTAGCCGAAATCGCTGTTAATTCATTTTTATTCGAACTGATTAGTGGTTTTTCTTCCTTTCATAGAGTGTACAGTGGACGGACACATCAGGACCTTGCGGCCTCCGCCAGACATTCCATCTCACCGTACTAGATGACTTGAGGATGCACGCGGTATGTTCAATCTCACCCTAAATCGGCTGGCATGTCCTACTTTACTGAACATATTCTAAATATTACTACATTTGGATAAAAGGTGCCACATGCACCATATACGTCAAAGGGGATTTTCCCATCTTCTTTATATATTAGGCAAATTAATGATGTATTGTTCTTTCGATTACTCTCATATTTCCAAGACATCATGTTACCCTATCTGTTTAATTATAGATTTTTGTCCTTCGATTTCGACAGCTGTACAGTTCTTTCAATTTGGGCCCATATTTGCATGTTAGCATATTTTCTTTAACAATCCTACCATTTTCTGCAGTGTGGCCCTTGCTATGCAATAGAATCTGTAGTGCACAATTTTTACCTTTACATAAATGAAGACTGCAGGGATGTCATACTGCACACAAACCATGGATTTACAATCATTGCTACTGTAAGACTTGATGAACGTGGTGACTCCTATTTTGGCACTGGCTTTTGGAAAGAAATTTCTAAGTTTTATGAACTGAAAGCTGTCACTAGAATTGCAATGCACATAAAAGGGCCTGGTCATGAGATATATGCTAACTTGCCCGACGATATCATCCGTCCAGACTTTGTTCGAAGTATGTTTTCTTTTCAACTATCTGCATGTAGACTTACCCAGCAATATCAAATGAATTGTGTAGTATTTAAGCAACCAATTGTTATTCCCTTTTCTTACTATATTCCTACCTAATAACTTCTAGTTACCAATACACTTTTCTATTGCCCTGTTTTAACTAAATATTCCCTGTACTCCCATTTCTATCAGAAATCGCCGCTGACAAGGGGACTCCGGAGGTGGAGAACGGGGCTGCCAACAAGCCGAGGCAGGGCGAGCTAGAACCGCAAGCGACTCCAGCAGGCCTAGACTTCATCAGCAGCCTCCTTGATGATATGTTGACAGTCATCATCTCCCTCCTCCCAATCAAATATGGGGCGCGGACAATCGTCCTTTCCGGACGGTGGCGCCCCCTATGGAACTCCAGCCCTCTCGACCTCATCGACAGCCACTAGCTCTGCCATGGCTATCGCAAAAGCTTGGATGCGTTCTCCAAGATCCTCGGCAGTCACCTTGGCCCAACCAGAGGCCTTAGAATGGGCAAGTTCCATTCCAACGGCAAGGACCAAGCCAAGCTTGACGACTGGTTCCGGTCCCCCACCCTAGATTAGCTCGAGGAGCTCACTTTTGATGATGGGCATATGCGCTCGCTGCCAATGTTCGTGCTCCGCCTCGCGCCCACGCTGCGCGTCGCCAAGTTCAGGAACTGCCATCCCCCCTTAATGACGCGCCCGCTCTTATTCTACCACGACCGAAGCACCTCGACCTCGTCGCCGTCTGCCTCTCAAATGGTGACATGGAGGGCCTGCTCCGTGGCTGTGCTGCAGTCGAGTACCTTCGTCTTCAGGCAATCAATGGGTTGAGTACCTTCCACATCACCTCCAGGACTCTCCCGGACTATTTATGTGTGTTGTTGGTGCGGCAGGAAGACATCACAAGATGTGTACCACGGTATGGTCATTGAGGACACACCTGCACTTGAGAGATTACTTGTAGTTGATCAAGAAGGTCCAACAAGAATCAATGTCATTTCTGCACCGAAATTGACAGTTGTGGGCTACTCGTCTGACAAATACTCCGAACTTGTTATTGGATCCACACCCGTTCAGGTATAATAGCCGCCTTCTACCTCTCCTTCTACAAATTAATATTATTTCTAATTTTGAAGATGTTTGTTCGTTTGTCATTCAGAAAATGGTTCTGACAAGCTTGACCCCGAAACTGCGCACAGTGAAGGTCTTGGCACTAGAATCTATCGGCCCCAACCTAGAGCAAGTTGTCAGTTTCCTGAGATGCTTTCCGTGCCTGGAGAAGCTATATATCGAGGTGATGTTCCTTTCTTGTTAAATGTTAACCATAAGGGAGTTCAATTTGTGACACCTTTTTCCAAGTTTACAATGACAATGTACTATGATTTCCGAAGGATTCTTTTTGAGGATTTCAGTACATACATGTGCCCCCCATATTGGTTGCTTGATCCATATGGTTACAATCAATAAGCATATCTCCTTTGGATTCATTTGTACTAGTTTTCTTAGGGAACTTTTCATCCACTCCAACCTCTTGTGAAGCAGGCTATATTTTTCTAGAATGTAATCAAATGCCCATGTTAATCATGTCAGATCGAAGATGGCATGTTAGTGCATTTTACAAATCCTGCAAACCAAATAGGCCTGTAGTAGTGTCCAAAACTGCATGTAGGAACTAACACATTTTCTTCTTTTGCAGATAAGAATAGGCCCACTGGTGGATAATGTGATACAATATAACAATCAAGTCGAATGCCTAGATCTGCATCTCTTAGAAATTACTTTGAACTCCTACCGAGGGACCTTACCGGAGATTATATTCGCTAGGTTCTTTGTTGTCAGAGGAAGGGTGCTGAAGGTAATGAGGTTTGCCCTACATTTATTTCGCAAAAATGAATGGTTTGTTGATCTGCGTCGGCGCCTGCGGCAGAATGGAATAGGCTCCAAAAATGCTGAACTTCATTTTGGAACTTCAGATGAGAGAGTAATCGGAAGTCATCATGTCAACCCCATACATGACTTCTCAGTGGCTGGCCCCTTTGCAAAAATTGTGAGGTTTCAAAACCAGACTTAGAAGTGGTAATATTAGTTTGAACCCCTCTGATATCCATGTTGTCAGGACCCCGATCCTAAGTCACACCGATCTAGCATGTAACACATCATATCACTTTGCGGCCTCATGCACGGTATTCCCACGGGTGCCACCTTACCTGGCCCGGGACCGTTTGCGCCTTTTGGCTCACGTATATGATAGTGTCGCTAGCATCCTTATGACAGAGAACCCGGGCCAACATGACTAGTCGTAAACCCAAAGTGGCACTAACTTACAGGGACATGCATACATGACCCAGCAACGAACGCGTCGGTCGTCAGCGAGTGAATTCATGCTGTAGCAACTGGGCTAGCAGGACTCCGAGAATCCGGGCTGTAGCAGGCTAACAGGACTCCGAAAGACATCGCGTGACATTTCCCCAAAGGGACAGACACATGATCGAAGAAGGACACATGCCGGCCAGTCTAAGTGTTCCGGAGCAGTAGCAACTGGGCTAACAGGACTCCGGTAAACCGGGCTGTAGCAGACTACCATGGCTCAGTGGAAGCACCAGACTACATTTCCCCATAAGAGAGGATACCAAGGATAGACAACTAGGTTGTCGGATCCCACACATACCAAGCATTTCAATCATACACACAATATGCTCGATATGTGTAAATACAACATGGCATCACAACATGACTCTACGACTCAAAGTATTTATTCAACAGGCTCCGAGGAGCGAGATATTACAAACATGGGTCTCATGACCCAACATTCAGAGCATACAAGTCAAAACACACGCGGAGGCTTAAAATGTCCGAGTACAGACATCTACAAATGAAAAAGGCTGAGAAGCCTGACTATCTAACAGATCCTGCCGAGGGCACAAGATCGTAGCTGAGGTATCAAGCTAAACGTCGAAGTCCACATGGAACTACTAGCGAGACTGAAGTCTCTCTGCAAAAACATAAATTAAGCAAACATGAGTACAAATGTACCCAGCAAGACTTACATCAGAACTAACTACATATGCATTGGTATCAACAAAGGGGGTGGTGGAGTTTAACTGCAGCAAGCCAGCTTTGACTCAGTGGCTATCCTGAACTACGACCGCAAGTAACTCTTTTGAGGTGGCGCACACGAGTCCACATATTCACCATATCAATACACCACTATGGGTCCGCTCCCATCTCCCTACGAGAACGCCATCCATAGCACTCATGCTTATCTTGTGCATTTTTGAGTATCCACTTTCACTTGTCTATGAACTGTACAGGCAACCCAGAAGTCCTTTACCGCGGACGCGGCTATTCGAATAGATCATTTATAACCCTGCAGGGGTGTACTTCTTCACACATGTTTCCACCACTTAGCGTTTGCACATGACATGTGCTCGGCAGACTTCAAGCGAAAGCCGACGTGGGTGTAGACCACGACCTGACTAACCACACAAGTCTCTAGTCCAGGTTTATCGCCTATTCGGGTTCCATCCGCGAGGAGATCCGACCGGGGTTTCGCTCACAGCCCCAAACGATGTGTGCAGGGTTCCCGAGACACCAAACGGGCACCTGGTACACCATGCCACGGTGTATCTACCGCATCATAGCCCACCCCTAGGGTCAGCGCTACGCACGGCCTCCAAAACATATCCTACAAACACCAGAAACTAGTTGCAACTCCTGGACAGAGATCAAGTTGATTAATAAGTCGAGAGGGGTCGAGTTACCAGAACCCAATGTGTGGTAGTAACTGTTCATGGATCACAAACACAGAACTCAGTTCCTGAGGACGGCTGCAATGAGACAACCCACCATGTACTCCTACATGGCCTCTCACCGCTACCTTTACCAAATCGTGTTCACACACTTAGCTCACACACAGTAGGACATGTTCATCACCATTCCAATTCATCCCCGATGAATCAGACCTGACTCAATTCTAAGCAGTAGCAGGCATGACAAACAAGCATGAATGTGTAGGCACATCAGAGCTCAAACAACTCCTACTCATGCTAGTGGGTTTCATCTATTTACTGTGGCAATGACAGGTCATGCAGAGGAAAAGGGGTTCAACTACCGCATCATGTAACAGTTGAATCATTGTTGTCCTAATGCAGTATAAGAGAGCAGAAGCGAGAGAGTGGGATTGTATCGGAATGAACAAGGGGGTTTTGCTTGCCTGACAGAGTGGTCGAGGGGTACTGCACTTCAACTGGACACTCACGGATATCCTCGGGAGCAGAACCTACCACGGGGATCACACCGGTAACACAATCAATACATTGCAATATGCAACAATATGATGCATGCATGTGGCTTGGCAAATGAGTGTGTTGGGCTAATGCATCTATAACCAGATGGGTTTGAGCTATTTTGAACCAAAGATTCAAAGTTCAAACTCATTTGTGATCTTAAATAGTGCTTTATCATGTTTTGCACTGAATAGCAAGTTAACTTGTTTAAACATGCATGAAACCTGTACAGATGGATAGATTGGATTTTTCTAATCATTTTTCATATATAATTTATTTCATTTGGAGTTACAGATGATTTTATATGATTTTTAGAAGTTTTGGATATTTTCTGAATTAAATAAATCATTTCTGATTTATTTGAAATCCCGGAAAATATTTACTGCATCAGCACTACGTCATGCTGACCTCAGCACGTCAACAGGAGCGGTCCAGGTCAAACCTGACCAGTGGGGTCCACTAGTCAGTGACCCAGGGTTGTTCAGTGACAATGACAGGTGGGTCCAGTCAACAGGCACGTTAGCACAGTCAATGCTGACGCGTGGGTCTAGGGTAATTAGATTAAACTTAATCTAGTTTAGTTAGCCAGTTAGTTAGGATGTGGGCCGGGATGTCAGTTTCACCGGAGGTTAATTAATGGCGCAATTAGCTGCTAATGGCTGTGCCACGTCGGCACAGCCGGAGTTAGCCGCCGGCGAGGTCAGTGACGGCGGAACGGCTCGGGTTTCGCCCACGGGCGACCAAACCCGCGGCGGAGGGCATCTACGCGTTGCTCGTGCTCGTCCGCATCGAGCAGTGCAAGCAGCAGTGGCTAGGGCGGCCCGTAGCAACGGCAACGGCGACAAGTGCGGTGGCCGGAGCTCGGTGGTGCACGAGCGCAGGGCTACGGCTCGCCCTCGAGGGAACCAGGTAGCTAGGCCGCATCTAGGGGGCCCTAGGAGCATGGTGGACTGCACAGCTGGGCCTGGTAAGCTCAGAGGTGAGTAGGAGGTCGGCCATTGCGGACGGCGGCCTCGGGAGCTCATGGGGCGGCGGCTAGAGGAAGCTAGCGAGACGGGGAGGTGAGGGGAAAAGCTCAGGGACTCACGGTGATGTCGGTAGGGTGGTCAGTGGGCCAGGGGACGACCTGGAGACGGTGAATCAGGGCCGGCGATCTTCGGTGCCCGTCGGTGAAGACGACGGCGATGGCGTCACTGCAGGGCTCCCGACGTTGCTTGGCGCGGTGAGGAGGAAGAGTAGGTCGAGGCGGAGCTTTGGGATGCGTCGGGGAGGTGAGGCGGTGGCTGTGGCCGCGGCAACGGCGAGCGGCGGCGACGGGCTTGTTCGGGAAGAGAGAAGAGTGGGGAGGGGAGAGAGCTGCGAGGAGGGAGGAGGTGCAGAGGGTTGAGGGGGGTGCGTGGCGCCCTCGGGTGAGTCCAGCGACGAGCGGACAAGCAGGAGGTGGTCGGCGCGTGCGCATGCGCGTCGGGCACACGCCCTTGTCCTACTGTCTCGAGGAGGAAGTTGATAGGGGAGGGCGCTGGTGGGTTGGGCCAAAGCTACAGTGCTGGGCCGCACAGATGGGCTGCAGGTAAGCCAGGTGAGTTTTGTTGTTCTGGTTTAATTTCTGTTCTGTTTTCTATTTCTTCTGCAGCTTTTAGGGCTTTATTAAAAATACTTAGGCACACTCAAAAATCATGAAACTGGCTCAAGCCCACTGTTTGGAATATATCCAACAGTAAACATTTAAGTTTATGATTATTTGGACATTTAAAATATTATATAGCATTTAAATGCCCAAATGCAAATAGAGTATGATTTAATTCAGTGACCCTATGATGTCCTAGAAAAGTGTGCACCATTTTTGTCAGAGGTTCTAGACCAAGGCAAAGATGATGAACATTTTAGAAGGGCATTTCAGGTTCATTGAAAAAGATTTTAGTAAACCCTAGTTGGATTAAGGGGGTGCTGGGGGTTTCTGTCATCCCCATTTCAAGTTTCTGAGAAATTTAAACATGATGCACACATGAAGGGCTAGCCTAGTGCAAACCAGATCTAGGGATGTGACACATGTCCAGCGGATCAGCGCGAGCGTTTGCAGCTGATGAGCTGAATTTCATTTCTAATATCAGTTTGAACCTTGTAATCTTCAAATTTGAGCCATATAATGCTAGAATTCGAACCTTGTAATATTTCTAGCTTTTGTGGTACAATAATGGTCGTCAGCTTCCTCGGCGACGTCGCGCGAAGAGACCGCGATACACCTATTTTGCGCCAGTCACTCCTCGAGCTCCACGGGAAGCATAGCCGGGCTTATGCTGCGATGCTCTGGAGTGGGGGATGGGGATGGGGATCTATGGGAAAGGGGGCGTTTGGCAGGCGTCATCTAAGAAACTCGGGGCGGCCTGGGTATGGAGATCGGTGGGTAAGCTGCACGGGCAAACCGACACATGTTGACAATGGAGGCCTTGCAGCGGCAGCGGCGGGGACCTTGCTAGGGTTTCGAGCAAGGGAGGGGGGTGTGTGTGTGCGCACGTCCGAGGAGGTTTCGGTGTGTGTGTGTGTGTGGAGGGGGGCGGGGGTGTGTTTGAGGAAATGACGCGGGTACTAAATTTTTTACTACGCGGGAGTCAAACGCTGGAGTGAAATGTCGGGGCTATTGAAAATTTTGATGATGTTGCATCGCACACGGTCCATAGATAACAACCGTGTGTTATGAAACAAAAAAAAGCTGCAGGCGGGTAGATATTTTTGGGAGGGAAGCCTCGTGGAGCCCAATGCACACGGTTAGTTTGAGTGAACCGTGTCTGTTGCGTCATCTGACTTGTCTAATGTTCATAAATTTGGCGAAAAATGACGCGGGAGAGGGTCAAAACACGAAGACACTTGCATGTGGACCAAATTTATGTATGAAAAGGGTGGTTTGATTTTTAAATACCAAATGCAACTTCGATGTGGCACCTATCTTGCAAAGAGCATGGTATTGCTTGCCGCCACCCCCCTCGTGTCGGCACGAAGGGAATCCTAAGCTATGAATGCATGCCCCCTCCCCCCAACCACGTTCACCTAGCAAAGTGCGAAGTAGCTAGCAGCCCCCCTCCCTCGTGTCGGCACGAAGGGAATCGTAAGCTATGAATGCATGCCCCCCCGACCGAGGTTCACCTAGCAAAGTGCAAAGTAGCTAGCAGGCCCCCTCGTGTCGGCACGAAGGGAATCCTAAACTATGAATGCATGCCCCCAACCGAGGTTCACCTAGCAAAGTGCAAAGTAGCTAGCAGCCCCCCTCGTGTTGGCACGAAGGGAATCCTAAACTATGAATGCATGCCCCCCCAACCGAGGTTCACCTAGCAAAGTGTGAAGTAGCAGCCCCCCCCACACACACACTTTCAGTCGGTGGGCCAGAGAGGCATCTCACGAAGATGGATCGTAAAACGGACCAAGAATAATCCACCTTTGTCGTACAACCTCTCTCTTGTTGTTGGTCAAAGTGATGGCCGTCCATGCTGTTGAGTCAAACTTGTCTACGGATGACATGCATGGAGCGGCAAGAGCAGGTGTTACTTAGCAAGGTTGAAATGGGCAGGTCGGCAACAATACTTGCGTGCCTTACTAGCTAAGGTAATTGTTAACTTACTAGTGTAGGTAGTAGGCTGTGACATATGTGCTCACGTCACAGCTACAAAATATCCTAGTACTAGGTCAGTTCAGTTAGCTATAAAAGGAGCTCCACCCCGCCGGTTGTAAGCATTCCATTCCAATCAAAGCAAGCCACTTCAGTTTCCTCCTCTACTCGTGAGTGTACCAGCTTCACTACTAGTGTGTGTGTGTGTGTGTGTGTGTGTGTGTGTGTGAGCAGCACCGTGTGCTCTCCTAGTTTACACTAGCTGTAGTTTAGACTTGGTTGATCCTTGGACAACTAGCTACTCGCTAATTGGGCTAACAATTGGCATCAGAGCCTCAGGTTATGTCGAAGCATATGCCGAAAGAAGGCATCACCGGCGACGGCTCCAGGACCACCGGACAGAGCTCGGCTGAGGAGACCCGTGCGGCGGATGCGCTCGCGCTGCGAGGCAGGCCAGGAGGCGAGCTAGGTGCCTCACGCTCCGAGCGAGATGTGGGCATGTCCAGTACCTCCTTCCCTCTCCTCACGCGGACCAACTACCCTAGTTGGTCGCTCCTGATGAAAGTCATCATGGAGGCGCAACATATGTGGAAAACCGTGGATACCGGCGATGTCGAGTATGAGGCGGACTGGCTGGCGATGGAGGCGATCCTGCGCTCCGTCCCATCGGAGATGGTGCTAACCCTTGGCGCCAAGAAGACAACCAAGGAGGCATGGGAGACCATCAAGACTCTGCGCATCGGCGTGGAGCGCGTACGGGAGTCGAAGGCCCAGACCTTGCACCTCCAGTACGAGGAGATCCGGTTCAAGGCCGGTGAACAAGTCGATGACTTCGCCTTGCGGCTGCAAGGTCTCGTCAACGAGCTCGCAATGCTCAGAGATCCCATCGACAACAAGATGGTGATTCTCAAGTTCCTCCGCATCGTCCCCAGGCAGTACAAGCAACTAGCCTGGTCCATCGAGAGCTTGGTGGATATCTCCACCATAACGATCGAGGAGCTGGTAGGGCGGCTCAAGGTCGCAGAGGAGCGCGGCGAGGAAGCCGACAACCGTGCTGGTGGCAAACTACTGCTCACCAGGGAGCAGTGGGACGCGCAGCTTCAGCAGCACGGCCGCGACGGCTCTTCCGGCAGTGGGGAAGGAGCCCTCACAGGAAGCAGAAGTCGCGACAGTGGCGGAGGCCGCGCCCAGAGCGGTGGCGGCAATCGCGGTCGCAAGCCAAGCCAGGCAGGGCGAGGCGCTGGCAACGATGGCAAGTGCCGCTACTGCAACATGTCGGGTCACTGGATTCGGGATTGCCACAGGAGGAAAGCCGACGTGGTAGACGCGGCAACGGCAAACCTTGTACAGGCTGACGTGGACGGCGGGCCGGCAATGATGCTGGCAAGAGTCAAGCCCGTGCAGGAGAGCTCCGCGTCTCCCGCGACCACGGCCCTGACAACCACCCATTCTGTGTGGGAGGCACGGAGCCCGTCCACGGGAACATTCACTCCAGTGACAGGCCACACCTCGACAACGACGTTTTTGGGGCCTGTCGACTGGGAGGCGATGAAGGCTCGGGTGTGGGGGAGCCACACCCCGGCGATGGCATCCTGGACAACCTCGGGACCCGACAAGATTGCGCAAGTTGGCGCGGCAACGACGCATATGGCGGACCATGCACCGACCATGATGTTGGCAACCATCGACTCTGTGTAGGAGCGCACGGAGACTCAGGTCATCCACACCCCAACGATGAAGTGTTCGGGGTCCACCGTGGCAGATGGCTCCCCGACAATGGTGTGTGCGTGCGACTACATCTTCCTCAACGAGGAGAGAGCCGTGACCACACCCACGCTTGCAGGCGGCAAGCAAAGTGAGGGTTGGTTCCTCGACACCGGCGCCACGAACCACATGACTGGTTCGGTCGACGCGTTCCGGAGCTGGACCGCTCAATCACCAGGAAGGTGCGGTTTGCGGACGGATCCATGGTGGATATCCACGGGCGCGGGACCGTCATCTTCGCTGACAAAGGGGTGGATCACAGGGCGTTCACGGACGTCTACTTCATCCCAACACTTAAGAGCAACGTCATGAGTGTCAGACAGCTCGACGAGGGCTGGTTAGACATTGGCATCCGGGCGCGGTGTTCTCATCGTGCGCGACCAGCAGAAGAGGCTGCTCATGGAGGTAACCCGCTCGCCGAACCTTCTCTACAAGTTCTTCTTTCAACCCGTGCATCATGTGTGCCTTGCCGTGGGTCATGTCTCCGGCGCGTGGCGTTGGCATGCCCGGCTAGGACACCAGCACTTTGACGGGTTGCGGAAGATGGCATGAGGCAGCCTCGTTCGTAGGCTACCTCACATCGAGCATGCCGATGAGCTGTGCGACACGTGTCTTGCTGGGAAGCAGCGGCACCTGCTTTTTCCCGAGAAGGCACGCTATCGAGCGCAGAAACCCCTAGAGCTGGTTCATGGGGATCTTTGCGGCCCAATCACCCCTGCAACGCCAGGAGGGCGTCGCTACATCCTGCTGCTCGTCGACGACTACAGCAGGTTCATGTGGGTGCTGCTCCTCGCCTCCAAGGATGAGGCAGAGCGAGCCATCGTCAAGCAGCAAGCGGCAGCAGAGGTCGAGTGCGGCCACAAGCTGCGCGTGCTGTGCATGGATCATGGCGATGATTTCACGTCGGCCATGTTCTATAAGCACTGCAACGACAAAGGGGTACAACGTCACTTGACGGCCACCTACTCGTCACAGCAGAACGGCGTCGTCGAGCGGAGGAACCAAATGGTGCTTGGGATGGCACGCTGCAAGCTCAGAGCAAAGCAGGTGCCAAGCACGTATTGGGGGGAGGCCGTGCTCACGACCGTCTTCATCCTCAACCGCTCCTTCACAAGGAGTGTCGATGGCAAGACGCCTTACGAGGCGTCGTATGGGAGGAAGCCCGTCGTACGCTTCCTTCGCACCTTTGGCTGCGTCGGGCACATCAAGACAACGCACCCTCAGCTAAAGAAGCTCGACGACAGGAGCACCCCAATGGTGTTCATGGGCTACGAGACGGGCTCCAAGGCGTACAAGATGTATGACCCCGTCTCAAAGTGTGTGCATGTCTCGCGTGACGTCGTCTTCGACAAACACGTCGATGGACTTGGGAGGCATCGGGGGAGCCCCCGGCAAGCAACTCCTTCACCATAGAGTACCAAATGTACTCTACAACCCCGGGAAGCAAGACCCTGGGAAGTGACACCCCGGGAAGCCCGGGAGGTGTGGATCCGGGAATCGCAACCCCGAGAACACTGTCCCTGGGTACGGGGTCCCCGGACACCCTGATGTCAAGCAAGGTGGTTCCTAGGAGGCTGTTCGCGACCCTGCCAACGGCGAGGTCGGAGTTGTTCGACGCCGACGACAGCGTTGGCGCCCCACACAGGTTCCGACGCATGGGGAATCTTCTCGGTGAGTCCGCGAAAACACCGCGGTAGCCCGAGAAGGAGGACTCTGATGACGACGAGGTCCTGCATCTGATGGCCGGCGAGGAGCCGACCACGTTCGCTGAGGCTGAGCAAGATGATTGCTAGCGCCACACGATGTTGGACGAGCTAGCGTCGATCAACAACAACACCACTTGGACACTCACCACACTGCCCGCTAGGCATCGAGCCATCGGGCTCAAGTGGGTGTTCAAGGTGAAGAAGGACTAGCATGGCGCCATTGTCAAGCACAAGGCGCGCCTCGTCGCCAAGGGCTACATGCAGCATGAGGGAGTGGACTTCGAGGAAGTCTTCACTCCAGTGGCAAGGCTGGAGTCCGTGCGACTTATCCTTGCCATCGCCGCTCACCGCGGGTGGGAGGTACACCACATGGATGCCAAGTCGGTGTTTCTCAACGACGACCTTAACAAGGAGGTGTACGTCTCCTAGCCACCCGGTTTCGTTGCCAAGGGCCACAAGCAGGGCGTGTATCGACTACACAGGGCCCTGTATGGTCTCCGGCAAGCCCCAAGGGCATGGAACGCCAAGCTCGATGCTAGCCTCGCATCCCTTGGGTTCTCACGCAGCGCTTCTAAGCACGGCGTGTACTCACATGGCACCGTGAACACGCTACTCGTCATCAGCATCTACGTCGACGACCTGGTCATCGCTGGGGCAGAGCCGGAAGAGGTTGAACGCTTCAAGGGAGAGATGCATCGTCTCTTCAGTATGAGCGACCTTGGGCTGCTCCGGTACTACCTCCGGCTGGAGGTGAACTAGGAGGGTGGTCGCATCATGATCACGTACACAGCCTATGCCGCCAAGATGCTCGAGCGAGCAGGCATGAAGGACTGCCATGTCGTGCATGCTCCAATGGAGGCACGGCTGAACCTCAGCAAGGATAGCTCAGAGAAGGAGGTGGATGCTACGCTCTACCACAGCATCATTGGGAGCCTCAGGTACCTCGTGCAAACCCGACCGGACATCACGTTCGTTGTTGGTACCTAAGTAGGTTCATGGAAGCCCCAACAAGCGATCACCTCGCTGCCGTCAAGCACCTGCTTCGGTACATCACGGGTACGCTCACGCATGGATGCGTGTATCACCGTGGCGACGGCGAGAGCTTGGTCGGGTACAGCGACTCCGACCACGCTGGTGAAAGGACTCCCGGAAGAGCACCTCAGGCATACTGTTCCTTCTCGGGAATAGTCCTGTCAGCTAGCAATCGGTGAGGCAGAAGGTTGTCACCGCATTTTCGTGCGAGGTGGAGTACATCGTGGCAGCTACAACGGCCTGTCAAGGCATTTGGCTTGCTCGCCTTCTCGGCGAGATGCTGAATTAGGACACCACCCCTTCACTCATCTTCGTCGACAACAACTCAGCGATTTCCCTCTGCAAGAATCTAGTGCTTCACGACCGAAGCAAGCACATCAATCTCCGCTATCACTTCATACGTGACTACGTTGAGAAGGGCACAGTGATCATGGAGTTCATCGGGACTGATGAGCAGAAGGCAGACATCCTGACCAAGTCACTTGGTCGTGTCCGGTTTCAGGAGTTCCGCGACAAGATCGGCATCATCAACATCAAGCTCCTTCGACAAGGTTGATGGGGAGAATGTTGAGTCAAACTTGTCTACGGATGACATGCATGGAGCGGCAGCAACAACTGTTACTTAGCAAGGTTGAAATGGGCAGGTCGGCAGCAATACTTGTGTGGCTTACTAGCTAAGGTAATAGTTAGCTTACTAGTGTAGGTAGTAGGTTGTGACATATGTGCTCATGTCACAGCTACAAAATATCCCGGTACTAGGTCGGTTTAGTTAGCTATAAAAGGAGCTCCACCCCGCCGGTTATAAGCATTCCATTCCAATCAAAGCAAGCCACTTCAGTTTCCTCCTCTACTCGTGAGTGTACCAGCTTCACTACTAGTGTTTGTGTGTGTGTGAGCAGCACCGTGTGCTCTCCTACTTTACACTAGATGTAGTTTAGACTTGGTTGATCCTCGAACAACTAGCTACTCGCTAGTTGGGCTCACACATGCGACCCCGGAGATGGGCTAGCTCGCCAATAATCACGCAAGTAGCTAGTCTTCGAAGACAACCACTGCACGCGTGTGGCCCAAACATATGTATCGAGAGGTGTGTTTTTTAGTACACAATGGAACAACTTCGATGTGGCACCGTGATTTCGAACTAGAAATCCCCACACCGAGTGAGGGTTAGGTTGATGATGCATATGTATGTTACACCACACTTAAAGCTAACAACGGGGATTCATGCATGCATGCGTGCATAGTATATGCGCTCAAACTTAATTAGGTCTGAATCTCACCATGACCTATACTACGATAACACGAACCAAATGAAGAATCTGCCATGGTAACCTATCTTGTTCTCGGTCGAGGTGATCATGGATGTCCACGCGGGCCCATGAATATATAGGCTTGTCGCCGATAACCACGCAAGGGAGTGCACCCTTCGAAGGCAACACTACATGCATATGTATGGAGGTGATGCGTGCATGCATGTTTGAATACCATTTCACAACATTGATGTGGCGCGTGCGTCGAAACTCGTACAATCCCCACACAGAGCGAGATCGGTTCATGACGTGTCGTTGTACTAGCCACTTTGATTCGATGGGAGGGATTCATGCGTACACATGCATGTGTGTGTGCTCAAACTGTATCATGCATCTCATCCCATAGCACGACCTATATATATACAGTCTTACAAGCAAAAAAATAATCCCCTCCTAAGTCAAATTAACCACTCTCGTTGTCAGGCAAAAAGTAGTGATGGACCAAGAGGGCCCACAGATGGAAAGCATCGATATCGCTGATAACCGCTTAAGTGGGTGCGAGAGGACAACCACCATCGCTTTGCATGTGGGCCAAACATATATATGTTGAATACCCAAAATGCACAACTTTGATGTGCCACATGCCTCAAAAACCATACACCATGCACCCACACAGAGCGAGGTTCATGAAGCATACTACATATGATGGTCTCCTTCCCCCCTCTTCGACGCATACTATATGCTCCTACCATAATACGTGCAACCCAAAAAGAATCCTCATCGATGGTGAAATTAATTAACCTCTCCCGATGTAGGTCAAAGTGATGCATGCATGCATCAACGATGGCCTCGTGGGCCCACAGATGGAAGCGTCACACGTGAGTGTCCTAGCTAGGATAACCACCGTCTGCATGCATGTGGCCCAAAGAGGTGTTGTGTGATGTTTTAAGCCAATTTCACAATTTTTATGTGGCACGTGCCTCAGAAACCGAAAAGTCCCAACACTAAGCGAGCTGTACTTGTTCACGGACGCGTACGTATAGTATATATGATAGTCCCCTCCCACCTCTT
Organism: Triticum aestivum; assembly: GCF_018294505.1. NCBI lineage: Eukaryota > Viridiplantae > Streptophyta > Magnoliopsida > Poales > Poaceae > Triticum > Triticum aestivum. The sequence goes on from NC_057814.1 coordinate 452,010,072, forward strand.
CGATGTGTACTATATACCACAATAACACAAACAAAAAAGATTCTACCTTGCTGGTCAAATTAACCTCACTGTTGGTTGTTCATCAAAGTGATGGATGACGACCTCACGGGCACACAGAAAGCGACACACGCAAGTATCGAGTGTCGTGTAGAACAACCATCGACTGCATGTGGCCAAAACATGTATGTATGAAAGGGTTGTGTAATGTTTTAAATAACGAATTCACGACTCTGATGTGGCACCGGCCTGCCTAACAAAACGGCCAACCCACACGGTCGCTCACAACTCGTAGTGTACTGCGAGCCACCCGCCACCCCCCAGACGCACACACCCACACACACACCGCGAATCCACCGCAACTACGATGCATGTTAAATTAATTATCTCGCGGTGACATATGTTACCAAAGGAGGGACGTTTTAATTTAAAAAAAACAGAGATCATTAAGACGTTTTAGTACATTAATTGATTGATTTTCTATGGGTATAATGTGCAAAAATCAAATTTGAGCTACATGCACACGTGACAGTGCACCTAAATGGATTGCAAAAACACATGTGTACCCACTGGGTGCATGTTTAGTCCCTGTGCAACAAATTTCAAACATTCAGAATCTTGATTTTTAAATTCTAGTACATCCAAAACTTATTTGAAGTTCATGAAACTTATCGTGTTGTCATATGGACACCAATACAAAGTGGCATTGTACTTTTTTTGTCAAATTTGAGACCAGTTTTGATGTAATCATTATCTAATTACAAATGGGAGATTATTAATAATTGGGAACCAATATCCCAAATGGATTATTTATTCGAACCGTGAGCGTTAGACCAACAATGGATACGTGCCATGCTTTGGTTAAGCAATAAAGCGGCAGCATTAATCATCCAAATAGAAAAATAATATACGTGCCGCCGCGCGACCCGTGTGCCGTGCGAGCAGGCGTGAGTTGACGGGACGCATGCGAGCAGTCTGTCGCGTAGGCAGACCGGGAGGCGTGCGTGCAGGTGTGTGAATTGACGGAGGCGTGCGAGTAGCTGCGTGAAACGATGGTAAGCATGCCAACAGTTCGGTGCGCAGGCTCACGGGGAGGCGAGCCATCGGTTTGACCGCCGCTCGCCTCTGTCACACTACTCCCACCACTCCATATTAATGGGGCGCCCGAGCGGCCGCACCCCCATCCTCGCCACACACACAATCCTTTCTCTCCGCTTGCATCCTTGACGCCGTTCTCACTCCTCAAAGCTGTTAGTGTATGAGGATGTCGCCGAAGCGCCCCATCGGAGGGAGTGGCGACGCCGGGGCTGATAAAGCACCGGAGCACGGCGTGGAGATGGAGAGAAAGGTTGCCGTCGCCGCCTGCGAGTTATCGCTGCACCCTGACATCATCGACGGCGTCGAGCTTCCACAGCCAGAGGCGGAGTTCCACACCGACTCTGGTGACGACCCCGGCGACGACTCCGACGACCACTCCGGCGACGACTCCGACGACGATGGACAGCTGGTTAGCCATCTATAACCATTTATGTGTCAAATAGATCATAGGGTTTCTCTGGTTACTCCTGCCTCCCCCTTTTTGGACTAGAAATCCTATGGTTATGTTCTCACAATCCATGAAATATGAGTAAGTTTCATTAGATCCGTGTAGTGTATTGATTGTTTGAATGGTACAAGTGATAAGTGATTAGTTGTTTCATCTGTGCAAGTGATTTCTGCTAGTAATCCGACTAGGGTTAGTGTTCGTGCTAATAATTCCTAGCTAGGACTTCACAAGTGATTTTGAATGACCTACATATGTTTGTGCCATTATTTTCTTCAAGATTTGTCTGTATATAGACGACTGTGCTTAAAAATTGAACCATAATCTCTGGATATGTATAAATAAATAGCCATAAATTCCTAATCCTACTTTGTAACACCCCCGGATGTAACTTGCCATATTTGTAACTCCGACTCTTGCCATTTTCGGCTATGTGTTATGTTATTCCCTCCGTGGTCGGGTTTTATTTTTCGTTTTGCATTTTGTTCATGTCATGCATTTTCATATCATGTCATCATGTGCATTGCATTTGCATACGTGTTCGTCTCATGCATCCGAGCATTTTCCCCGTTGTCCGTTTTGCAATCCGGCGCTCCTATCTCCTCCGGTGCACCCCTCTTGTTTTCTTTCGTTTGCGGGTGTCAAACTTTCTCGGAATGGACCGAGGCTTGGCAAGTGGCCTTAATATACCACCCGGAGACCACCGGTCAAGTTTCGTTTCATTTGGAGGTCGTTTGGTACTCCAATGGTTAACCGGGCATCCGCAAAGTCCATTTGAGTGTCCACCAAAAAAACCCCTCAAAACCAGCACAAAACCCACCAAACTCTCCTCCATGCTCTAGGTCGTTCGATCACGATCGTGTGGGCGAAAACCGCACCTCATTTGGAGCCTCCTAGCTCCCTCTACCTATTTATATGTGAGACCTCCCGTATACGAATCTCAGTCCAAACCCTAGCTTCGCCCCTCCGCGCGTCGGACACGTCCGCCCGGCGCCGGACGAAATTCCTGCTCTGCCGCCGCCACGTGTCGCCGTCGCCCGCGCCGTACTCCGCGGCCCGCCCGGCCCGCAGCTGGCCCGCGCGCCCGCCGCCGCCCGCCTCCCGTGCCCGCGCCTGCTCCGCGCCGCCGCCGCCGGCTCGGCCCCGCCTCGCCCCGCCGCCGGCCGGCCCCGCCGTGGTTCGCCGCCGTCGACCCCGCGCCCGCCGGCGCCCCTCGCCGCCTCTGGCGCGCCACCGCCGCCTCCCTCCACAGGCGCCGCCTCCTCCCTCCGCAGGAGCTTCGGCCTCCTCTCCCATCATCTATTGCCGCCGACGAGGGCGAGCTCGAGGAGCTCCCCCGATCTGGATCCAAACCTATGTACAGTTGACTTTCTCGCCCCCCATATTTTCTCCAAGTCCTCTAAATTCTACAGCATATGCCTCTGTTCAATAGTGCCATAACTCCTTGCATGTAGCTCCGTTTTGCGCGTGTGATATGTCAAATTGTTCGTCTCGTGAGGCTCTTTATTTTGTTCTAGTGCACCATGTTCATTAGAGGTCATCTTGATGCCCAAATCTCTGTTGGAAGAGGGCTAGTTGCTGTTATCTGCTGGTTCTTAACAGAACTTGGAGATTTGTCATTTTTGTATCTTTTATTCTGTGCATTTTATGGGCATGAGCTCTACATGTTTTTTGTTGTATGCCATGCCATCTTTCCAAGGGTGTATGCCATGTATTTTTGTGATCTCTGCGGTGACTAGCACAAGCATGCAAAGTAGGCCCCGTAATGTTTCTGATTTCAGGGACTTCTGTCTTTGTCTGCTGTTATTTTGTTGCCATGTAAACTTGATGCTACAGAGAGATCCATGCATATTTTGGAGATGTTCAGTAAGGATGTTTTGTAGCTATAGTTGTAATTGATCCATTCCTGCCATTTTTTGCAATTATGGAGGGCCATAGCATGACTCAATCTTACTCTACTTTTGCTAAAAAATATTTCTGGCAGATTCTTAACATGATATGCAATCTTGCCAAGCTTATTGTAGTTAATCCATACATGCTATGCTTTTGTTCTTGCCATGGACAGCTTCATAAACATGCCATCTTGCTGTAGGTAAGATTTTCTTGTCATGCATTGCTCCGTAGTGAGTGTATCAAGCTCACAAAGAGGCCTACATATTATTGTTTCTGCCATGCTCTGTTTTCTGCAGTCTGAAACCTGATAACGAAACTTGCTATGTTTACATGCTTGCCATCATATCTTCTGATCCTTTCTGGCTTATGGTCATTAAGGGACTTTTGTCATATGTATTTAGTAGAACACTTTCATGCCTTGTTTTGCTATGTTAAGTTCCTGTAGCATGTTGATTTCGTGCTCTGAACATTGCTACCTGATGCTATTTTCTGCCATGTCCAGTTTTTCACTAAGTCTGTGATCCTGTTATCTTTTGCACTTTTGCCATGCTTGTTTGAGCTTGTTATGTTGTGAACTAGCAGTAGCTCAGTGTTCATCTTTTGTCAAGCATCTCCTGTAGATTACTTTCATATGCTTTGTTGCTATGTTGGAGTGCTGGATCATTGCTGTTTGTTGCATTTTAAGTGCTATCATGCTGTTAATCGCAGATTCGTGTCATTCTTGTTTTGCTTGCCATTTGCAAACCGTGCATCCGTTTCCGGTGATCTTTATATCGATTTCGACCGAAATCATCTCATCTTTCCAGTGGCATGCTTGGTTTGCCAAGTTACTGCCATGTTCATCATTTTCCTTCCGGAGCACGCATATGCATCACATATCATATCTTGCATATCATACATGTTTTGCATCATGTTGCTTGTGCATTCCTTGTGATTGATTGTGGTTCCGTTGCTTGTGTTCTTGTCTTGGGTAGAGCCGGGAGACGAGTTCGTGAACGAGGAACCTGTTGAGTACGCTTACGAGGATCAAGCTTTCGACAACTCTGAGAACCTTGCAGGCAAGATGACCACCCCTCGAAATCACTTCTATCTTTGCTTTGCTAGTCGTTCGCTCTATTTCCATGCTCCGCTACCTGTCACTTGCTATATCATGTCTCCCATTTTTGCCATGTCAGCCTCTAACCATCCTTTCCTAGCAAACCGTTGTTTGGCTAAGTTACCGCTTTTGCTCAGCCCTTCTTATAGCGTTGCTAGTTGCAGGTGAAGTTGAAGTTTGTCCCATGTCGGAACATGGATATGTTGGGATATCACAATATCTCTTATTTAATTAATACATCTATATATATTTGGTAAAGGGTGGAAGGCTCGGCCTTATGCCTGGTGTTTTGTTCCACTCTTGCCGCCCTAGTTTCTGTCATACCGGGATTATGTTCCTTGAGTTTGCGTTCCTTACACGGTCGGGTGATTTATGGGACCCCCTTGACAGTTTGCCTTGAATAAAACTCCTCCAGCAAGGCCCAACCTTGGTTTTACCATTTGCGACCTATGCCTTTTCCCCCGGGTTTTCTAGAGCCCGAGGGTCATCTTTATTTTAAACCCCCGGGCCAGTGCTCCTCTGAGTATTGGTCCAACCTGACAGTCGCCGGTGGCCACCAGGGGCAACTCTGGTCTGGCCTATCGGAATCTTGGACAATCCGTTGTGCCCTGAGAACGAGATATGTGCAGCTCCTATCGGGATTTGTCGGCACATTCGGGCGGTTTTGCTGGTCTTGTTTTACCATTGTCGAAATGTCTTGTAAACCGGGATTCCGAGACTGATCGGGTCTTTCCGGGAGAAGGTTTATCCTTCGTTGACCGTGAGAGCTTATGATGGGCTAAGTTGGGACACCCCTGCAGGGTATTATCTTTCGAAAGCCGTGCCCGCGGTTATGAGGCAGATGGGAATTTGTTAATGTCCGGTTGTAGAGAACTTGTCACTTGACCCAATTAAAATACATCAACTGCGTGTGTAGCCGTGATGGTCTCTTCTCGGCGGAGTCCGGGAAGTGAACACGGTCTGTGTTATGTTTGACGTAAGTAGGAGTTCAGGATCACTTCTTGGTCATTGCTAGAAGACGACCGTTCCATTGCTTCTCTTCTCGCTCTCTTTTGCGCAAGTTAGCCACCATATATGCTTATTGCCGCTGCAGCTCCACCTCATTACACCTCCCTTTTCCTATAAGCTTAAATAGTGTTGATCTCGCGGGTGTGAGATTGCTGAGTCCTCGTGACTCACAGATTCTACCAAAACAGTTCCAGGTGCCGACGATGCCAGTGCAGATGATGGGGTCGATCTCAAGTGGGAGTTCGACGAGGAACGTGGTCGTTACTATGTGTCTTTTCCTGATGATCAGTAGTGGAGCCCAGTTGGGACGATCGGGGATCTAGCATTTGGGGTTGTCTTATTTTCGGGTATATTGGAATTGTTTCGATGGTTTTGTGACGAGAACATTGTTCTTGGTGCCTCCTGTCATTTAGGGGTTGTGGCAGTGTCCCGGGGAGTTGAGCTCCGAGGTGTTGTCGTCACAATTTTATCGGTCTATATGTTTGTATTTTGGATGATGTATGATATTATATTCATGTATTGTGTGAAGTGGCGATTGTAAGCCAACTCTTTATCCCATTCTTGTTCATTACATGGGATTGTGTGAAGATGACCCTTCTTGCGACAAAACCACTATGCGGTTATGCCTCTAAGTCGTGCCTCGACACGTGGGAGATATAGCCGCATCGTGGGCGTTACATACTTCACGACATGTAAACATTGATTTGATGCCTAATTTGTTTTACTATTTGTATAGGTGTTGTCTGACAATGTGGACAGCAAGGATGAAGATAGCCAGAGGAGGTACAAGAGGCAAATCCCGAGGGAGCTTTATGCGGGAAAGCATAACAGGCGTATTAGGACCTGAAGCGGCGGCTATCGATGCCCATTTTGCAACCACAAGCTTCATGACGCGTATCTAAGTGTTCAAGCGCATGCAAGAGGATGGGCCGTTGGCTCCTTCAAGCAGAAGTATTCTCGCATGGTGGCGCACGGCGCGTACGCCGAGTACCAGCATAAGCTTCAAGATCGTACCGGCATGTGAGATGAGATCTGGGATCGAACTATGTACACTTGAGTATGCTTAATGACAGTTGAACTATGTACTTATGGTTGAACTATGCTTGTGTACGTGTACGCTTATTATCTATGTCTGAGTATGTTTAATCTATGTTTACTTATGTCTAACCGTGGGATATGGATGCAATCAGTTCGGTTGATGGAATCTACCTCCATCTTGGTTTATTGGTCCCCTTTGTAATTTGTGTTAAATTTTGACCAAAGGTTTAACTGACAAAATGTTAGTGCAGGTCAGCGAAAATTATATCGATGGGTATTTGACCATAGTGTTCAATGATATAATTTTTGGTGACATGCATAAATATTTGGTCAAAATTTGGAAAAAATTACAAAGGGGACCAATAAACCAGGACAGAGGTAGTACGTCAATCACACACGGTTCCCAAAATTGGAACCATGTGCAATGACTTTCATTTTGCCTGTTGCGTCAATCACACACGGTTGTCTCTAGCAAACAGTCACCTCCAAAATTCTTTGTGGGACAGAAAACCCTCACCACCCAATTCAAAAAAGAAAAAAGAAAACCCTCACCATCCCCACGTCACAAAAACCCTCACCCCGCCCGCCACCCCCTTCGGTCCCCGTTCACACCTGCACAAGCTTCTTCGCGTCTATGCATGGCACCGCCTATCACGGTGGTAACCACTTAGCTCGACGCCTACGGCCGCCGCCAGGCTGCCGGCAAAGCCCACCGCATTTCTCCACTTCCGCTTGACGCCGCCTATCGCCATCAACTTTCTCGACGCTGCTCGTGGTCGACCCAGCTCCGCTCGATCGGGGAATATGCCGTACTGAGGGTTCTTTCTCATGGACAACAAGGTACTAATTTAATGAGATATTATCTCATCTCTTATCCCAGTTCATCTGCCTCCTTTAATCACCCGGCCGAAATCGCCGTGAATTCATTTTTATTCGAGCTGATTTGATGATTTTCTTCCGTTCATGGAGTGTACAGTGCACGGACACATCAGGACCTTGCGGCCTCCGCCAGACATTCCATCTCACCGTACCAGATGACTTGAGGATGCGCGCGATATGTTCAATCTCACCCTAAATCGGCTGGCATGGCCTACTTTCCTGAACATATTCTAAATATTACTACATTTGGATAAAAGGTGCCACATGCACCATATACGTCAAAGGGGATTTCCCCCCTCTTCTTTCTATATTAGGAAAATTAATGATGTATTATTCTTTCGATTACTCTCATATTTCCAAGACATCATGTTACCCTATCTGTTTAATTATAGATTTTTGTCCTTCGATTTTGACAGCTGTATAGTTCTTTCAATTTGGGCCCATATTTGCATGTTACCATATTTTCTTTAACAATCCTACTATTTTCTGCAGTGCGTCCCTTGCTATGCAATAGAATCTGTAGAGCACAATCTTTCCCTTTACATAAATCAAGACTGCAGGGATGTCATACTGCACACAAACCATGGATTTACAATCGTTGCTACTGTAAGACTTGATGAATGTGGTGACTCCTATTTTGGCACTGGCTTTTGGAAAGAAATTTCTAAGTTTTATGAACTGAAAGCTGGCACTAGAATTGCACTGCACATAAAAGGGCCTGGTCATGAGATATATGCTAACTTCCCCGACAATATCATCCGTCTAGACTTTGTTCGAAGTAAGTTTTCTTTTCAACTATCTGCATGTTGACTTACCCAGCAATATCAAATGAATTGTGTAGTATTTAAGCAACCAATTGTTATTCCCTTTTCTTACTATATTCCTACCTAATAACTTCTAGTTACCAATACACTTTTCTATTGCCCAATTTTAACTAAATATTCCTTGCACTCCCATTTCTATCAGAAAGCGCCGCTGACAAGGAAACCCCGGATGTGGAGAACGGGGCTGCCAACAAACGGAGCCAGGGCGAGCTAGAACCGCAAGCGACTCCATCAGGCCTAGACTTCATCAGCAGCCTCCCCGATGATATGTTAACAGTCATCATCTCCCACCTCCCAATAAAATATGGGGCGCGAACAACCGTCCTTTCCCGGCGGTGGCGCCCCCTATGGAACTCCAGCCATCTCGACCTCATCGACACCCACGAGCTCTGCCATGGCTATCGTAAAAGCTTGGATGCGTTCTCCAAGATCCCTTGTTAGTCACCTTGGCCCAACCAGAGGCCTTAGAATGGGCAAGTTCCATTCCAATGCAAGGACCGAGCCAAGCTTGACGACTGGTTCCGATCCCCCGCCCTAGATTAGCTCGAGGAGCTCAGTTTTGATGATGGGCATATGCGCCTGCTGCCAACATCCGCGCTCCGCCTCGCGCCCGCGATGTGCGTCACCAAATTCAGGAACTGCCATTCCCCCCCTTAATGACGCGCCCGCTCTTATTCTACCACGACTGAAGCACCTCGAGCTCGTCGTCGTCTGCCTCTCAAACGGTGACATGGAGGGCCTGCTTTGTGTCTGTACTGCACTCGAGTTCCTTCCTCTTCAGGCAATCAATGGGTTGAGTACCTTCCACATCACCTCCATGACTCTCCGGACTATTTATGTGTGTTGCTGGTGCGGCAGGGAGACATCACAAGATGTGTACCACGGTATGGTCATTGAGGACACACCTGCACTTGAGAGATTACTTGTAGTTGATCAATAAGGTCAAACAAGAATCAATGTCATTTCTGCAACGACATTGACAGTGGTGGGCTACTCGGCTGACAAATACTCCAAACTTGTTATTGGATCCAGAACCGTTCAGGTACAACAGCCACCTTCTACCTCTCCTTATACAAATTAACATTATTTCTAATTTTGAAGATGTTTGTTCGTCTGTCATTTAGAAAATGATTCCGACAAGCTTGACCCCGAAACTGCGCACAGTGAAGGTCTTGGCACTAGAATCTATCGGCCCCAACCTGGAGCAAGTTGTCAGTTTCCTGAGATGCTTTCCATGCCTGGAGAAGCTATATATCGAGGTGATGTTCCTTTCCTGTTAAATGTTAACCATAAGGGAGTTCAATTTGTGACACCTTTTTCCAAGTTTACAATGACAATCTACTACGATTTCTGAAGGATTCTTTTGGAGGATTTCAGTACATACATGTCCCCCCCATATTGGTTGCTTGATCCATATTGTTACAATCAATAAGCATTTCTCCTTTGGATTCATCTGTACTAGTTTTCTTAGGGAACTTTTCATCCTCTCCAACCTCTTGTGAAGAAGGCTACATTTTTCTAGAATGTAATCAAATGCCCATGTTAATCATGTCAGATCGAAGATGGCATGTTAGTGCATTTTACAAATCCTGCAAACCAAATAGGCTTGTAGTAGTGTTCAAAACTGCATGTAGGAACTGACACATTTTCTTCTTTTGTAGATAAGATTAGGCCCAGTGGTGGATAATGTGATACAATATAACAATCACGTCGAATGCCTAGATCTGCATCTCTCAGAAATTACTTTGAACTCCTACCGAGGGACCTTACCGGAGATTATATTCGCCAGGTTCTTTGTTGTCAGAGCAAGGGTGCTGAAGGTAATGAGGTTTGCCCTACATTTATTTCACAAAAATGAATGGTTTGTTGATCAGCGCTGGCGCCTGTGGCAGAATGGAATAGGCTCCAAAAATGTTGAACTTCATTTTGGAACTTTAGATGACAGAGTAATCGGAAGTCATCATGTCAACCCCATACATGACTTCTCAGTGGCCGACCCCTTTGCAAAAATTGTGAGGTTTCGAAACCAGACTTAGAAGTGGTAATATTAGTTTGAACCCCTTTGATATCCATGTTCAGCGGATCAGCGCGAGCGTTTGCAGCTGATGAGCTGAATTTCATTAGTAATATCAGTTTGAACCTTGTAATCTTCGAATTTGAGCCATATAACTCTGGAATTTGAACCTTGTAATATTTCTAGATTTTGTGGTATAATCGTTGAAATGGCATAGTATGAGACTCGTATATTGGTAGCACTATTTTGACCTTAATATGCAATGGTCTTAGATTTTATTAACCATTCTCGAATCTGTTTACCTTGTCGATCTCACAGCACACGATCTGTATAGCTAACTCGACTGTGATCTTCGACATTATTGCACACAGTTGGTTTCTTCCATCGTGTGCCCTGTAGAGTGCAGAATTAATTATCGCACTCGCTGTCCATCATCACCCTTCTGTGTAACTTTAACCTCATCACCACGGGTAAACTTATGACCGGAGTCATTCCACACACTTTGTTTTTACAAAGCTTTTTGCCGATAAATGCCCACGATTTGTCCCTCTTCTAGCTGATGCGTGGCCAAACTAGCCGGGCGGGAAGCTTGCGCGGTAGCACGGGAACAGGCTCACCGACGATACATTTGGCGCCTCTTCAAGCCCACGCGTGGTCAAACGAAACGCGTGCAGTGCGGTGTTGTCAAGCGTGCACTGGAATCCTCCGCTATGATCGCCATGAGAAGACGTGATGATTACACGCCGGCCGGCCCCCATTTATTACAACGGCCATTTAACCCTTGTGTCTCTTCAACCTTTCGATCGCGCCCCACCATTGCAAGAAGCACAACCACCATGAGTCTTAGAGGGTATCTTGCGTGGCTCCAATGGCGCTCCGAGCGGCTGCCGACGACGAGCAGCAGATCACCATGCGTGTTGTGGTGGACACCCATAGAATGTTCATGGACCTCTCGGTGGTGTCCACCAACGACCCGGTCTGGGTGGAGCACTCCATCCACATCATGGAGTTGTTGCTTGCCGAGGAGAAGTACAGGGTGGTCGGGTTCGACCTCGAGTACACCCGCGCTCGTGCCGGGTCTCGTCCCAAGGTCGCCGTCACCTAGATGTGCGTGCCCCACCATGTCCTCGTCTACCACTACTGCCTGGCCACAAGGCCTTGCAAGAATTTCACCAGGTTTGTCAACAACCCCCACTACATGTTTGCTACGGTGCACATCACCAACGATGTAAAGGTGCTCGAGAATTCGGGCATCGCCTGCCAGAATCTTGTCGACATCCAGGGCCAATACAAAATCTGGGGTAGCAAGGAGCATGAGAAGGACTCATTGGTTCACCTCGCCGAGGCCATCATCGACCCCTACTATAGAGACATGACGGATTCGTGCAACAAGGACAAGCATGCCCAACACTTGGCCTGGATGGAGAAACTCGACAAAGCTCACGTCATGTACGCGGCCAAGGAGGCGTACACGAGCTACGACATGTACAGGCGGATCGCTGACATGAGGAAGTGCCTCCTTCCCCAAAACGGTCGGGATCCAGCCAGAAGCAGAGCAATGGCAAGCATCCTCGCCACAATAAGTAGATGATTAGATAGTCATTTCTCCTAGTTTAGTATGCATGTAATTGCTTACTTTGGTGTGTGGAAATGTTATGTGTGTAGTCACTTGTGTAATTGTCTGCTTAATTTGGTTATGCAATGTTTTCTTTTTAAGTATATATGTTGATGCTCTGTAGATAGAGCGTAGATGTTGTGCGGACAAAGAAAATCACATTGCACACGGGCTGAACAATGGAACCCGTCGGTGATGTTTTCATCAATCACTCACAATTGTATACCAGCAATCGTTTGCTCACAACACACACGTCTTGTTAGCAGCAATCGTCTGTGTTGTTATCGGTCTTCGCACACATTTCCGATTACAGACATGTTTGCCGTGTATCACACACATCTTGTTAAGTTGAACCGTTTCTGTTCTCTTGTCTCAACGCAAATAGTTCATCCGAGTGAACTGCATGCCATATATCGCACACACCTTGATCTGGCTGACCGTTTCTTTTATGTTTCCTAATCACAAACAGTTCATCCGAGTGAACCGTATGTTGTATATCGCACACACCTTCATCTGGCTGCCCATTTCTTTTGTTCCTCCTCATCCCAAAGAGTTAATTGAACTGAACTGTATGCCCTGCATTGCACACGCAACTAAAATCTGAACTGTGTTTGATTCATCCTCCATCGCAAACGTTTTGCACCCTTTTTGACAGGTTTTTTTACAGCACCGTTTGCAATTATTGCATCGCACACAGTTTCGTCGAAGTGTCTCTGATCGTAGTGTCGCGTTAGCAGCATCCTGTAGTAGTGCTTACTAAGGACACTTTGTTTGGTCTATGTATCCACACATGTATCAAGTTTCGATTAATACAATTCTAGCATGAATAATAAACATTTATCATGATATAAGGAAATATAAAATAACAACTTTATTATTGCCTCTAGGGCATATTTCGTTCAGTGAGCTGAGGTGCATTGCCCCCAGTATCAAAGGTACATGGTGACGTGTTCGTGTATCAAAACAATTTTTTCTGCTCTCAACCACACATGCATGGTCTCTCTCTCCTCCCAACAAGGCACTAAACCATAAATGTCCCACCACATGCATGGTCTCCACCTACTTTTCTCCTTCCAATCGGATACTTTGTGGTTAGCATTGGATGGCTCCCTCCCGCATCATGTTCGCGAACCACGTCCGGACATAAAAACAGACATATACCATGGATATTTGAGGGTCTTTGGAGATGCCGTAAGTGAAAGATCGAGGATGTCGCCTACAAGGGGGTGATGAATAGGCGCTTTAAAATAATTATGATTTAGGCTTGAACAAATGTGGAATAAACCTAACGGTTAATTTGTCAAGCACAAAACCTACAACAACTATGCTCGCCTATGTGCACCAACAACTTATGCTAAGCAAGATAAACAACTATGTGATAGCAAGATATATAACATGAAACACTATGGCTATCACGAAGTAAAGTGCATAAGTAAAGGGCTCGGGTAAGAGATAACCGAGGCACGCGGAGACGACGATCTATCCCAAAGTTCACACCCTTGCGGATGCTAATCTCCGTTTGGAGTGGTGTGGAGGCACAATGCTCCCCAAGAAGCCACTAGGGCCACCGTAATCTCCTCACGCCCTCGCACAATGCAAGATGATGTGATTCCACTAAGGGACCCCTGAGGGCCACCGAACCCGTACAAATGGCAACCCTTGGGGGCGGTCACCGAACCCGTACACTTTGGCAATCCTTGGGGCAGTCACCAGTACCAGTCAAATTGCTCGGGGCGATCTCCGCAACCTAATTGGATACCCCGACGCTTGCCCAGAGCTTTACACCACAATGATTGAGCTTCGAGCACCACTAACCCTCTAGGACGCCCAAGCACCCAAGAGGAACAAGCTCAAGGGTACCAAGCACCCAAGAGTATAAACTTCTCAACTTTTAACTTCCACATATCACCGTGGAGAACTCCAACCGATGCACCAAATGCAATGGCAAGGGCACACGGAGTGCCCAAGTCCTTCTCTCTCAAATCCTACCAAAGCAACTAATGCTAGGGAGGAAAATGAGAGGAAGAACGAAGAAGAGAACACGAAGAACTCCAAGATCTAGATCCAAAGGGTTCCCCTCACATAGAGGAGAAAGTGATTGGTGGAAACGTAGACTAGATCTCCTCTCTCTTTCCCCCCCAAAACTAGCAAGAATGAGGGTTTGAGAGATAGCAAGCTCAACGAAGGTCAAAAATGGGGGGAGAACACGAGATCAAAGGATAAGGTTCAATGGAGAAGAAGGCACCCTTTTATAGGTAGGGAAAAATCCAACCGTTATGTGCTCAGCCCGCACCACGCGGTACTACCCTCAAGGGAGCGGTGTCGGTGTCAAAATCGCCAGATCTCGAGTAGGGGGGACCCAAGCTGTGAGTCTAAGGATTAATGGTAACAAGGGACAATGGGGACACGATGTTTACCCAGGTTCGGGCCCTCTTAATGGAGGTAAAACCCTACATCCTGCTTGATTGTATTCGATGAGTATAGGGGTTACAAGAGTTGATCTACCTCGAGATCGTAATGGCTAAACCCTAGCTGTCTAGCCTATGATTATTCTGATAGCCTCTATAGACTAATCCCTCCAGTTTATATACACATCGGGGGGGCCTAGGGTTACACAGAGTCGGTTTGCAGAAGAAAGAATAGTACATCCAGACACCAAACTTGCCGTCCACGCATACAGGAGTCCAACCCGGACACGGGAGATGGTCTTCTGCTTTTATCTTCATGGCCCATCAGTCCAGCCCATACCGAATAGACCGGACACTTGAGGACCCCCGAATCCAGGACTCCCTCAGTAGCCCCCGAACTTGCCTTCAATGACGACGTAGTATCCGGCTTATGTCTTCGGCTTTGCAAGGCGGGTTCTTCTCCATACTTCGGATTTATGACAGTCCGGTTTTGACCTCCATATGCTGCCTTTATGATTCCCTTCCTGTTGTCGCCTCAATTTTCACGCTTCGGGTGAATGCGAATGGTCCATAATTTTTACAAATAACCCCTTTACTACGCACGGGCGACATCTATATAAGGAGGTTAGATCCCCAAATGCCATCCCACATCATGCTAAGAGCATCGGAGCAAACCACGAAAAAAATTCAAAACATGGTGAGCGCTCCTAGCTCTTCCTTGCACCCGCATGGCCCTCAAGACGGTGATTGGCGCAGCTTCTCAGTGTCTCACCATTAGCTGAAATGACTTCAGACGCAGGGATATCTTCCTCTCGTAGATCTAGTCCCTGTGCGAGCGGGATTGGCCTCGATTGGCAATGACGTGCTAGTAGAGAACTTCCCCAACCCTAGCAAGGAGGAGAGGGTGTGTTTCATCCCGTTTCTTCTGAGGGGCTTAGGATTCGGGGGTCCTCAAAGGTCTATTGGAGTTCTACGAGATCCAGCTACACAACCTCACACCAGGTTTTATCCTGCACATCTCAGGTTTTGTCGCTCTCTGCGAACTGTTTTTCGGTTGTGAGGCTCATTTTGAACTATTGAGAAAGTTCTTTTGCCTCGTCCCTCGTCATCGAGGGGGACCCATACATGAAGCGGGCGGTGCCGAAGTATGGCGCATAGCCGGATCAGGTTACCTCATCAGAACTCTCAAGGAGGTATCCCAAGAATGGTCTTCGGAATGGTTTTATATTTAAGACGTTCCCCATCCAGACCAAGTTCGGCGTGGACTCCCTGAATTTTCCAGTGCTCCTTTGAAGAAACGCCTCAATTGGCGCCCCCGGAGTCCCAAGGAAGAAGACAGTGCGGAAGTGAAGAGGTTGGTCAACAAGGTCAGATTACTTGCTCATTCCAAACTCTCGATAATCGAAATCATGTCCATTGCGATAAAGCGATGTATCCTGCCCCTCCAGTCCAGAGTGACCCCTTTATGGTGTTACAACGGAGAGGACGCCGCATCTCGCTATAGGCGCAAGGCCCGGATACCCCCGCTGAACTGGCCATCATCCTAGCCGATCTTTATAAGGGGTAGAAAGAAGACTTCCTCCGTTTAAATTGTCAGGAAGGTTTTTCCATGTACAACCCCATTGAATGGGTAAGGTTTTGATTATCAGCACTATCTTACCTCTTTATCAAGATATGCTAATCAAATTATTCTGGCTGTCGTAAAGCAGACATGGAGGAAGGTGGTCGAGAACATTCATTGCCCCTCCCAACAGCAAGAAGATTATGCTCGCAGCGAAGACCCCGGCTTCCGTGATGATCCGGATATATTCATAGTGTTTGATGATGGAGTCTTCTATCCAGCGAGTCTTGATGGCTCGGACATGGCTATTATGGCTGACTACCACCGCCTTTTCCCTTTCACCATTGTAATTATTCGAAAAGCATCCTCAAAGAAGGAGCCCCCACTTGCATCTCACCCATCACACTGAATTGCGCTTTGTAGGATCGGCCCTCAACGCGCCGCACTCCATCGAGAGCGGCCTCCAGGAAGGCAGCATCTACGCAGGGCGAGCGCTCAAAATGAAAGGAAGCCGGAAGCACTGCCGAGCCCCCTCTTTCATCAAAGAGGTATAACTTTGGACATGTGCCTAGGTATATAAACCAGATTGTCATACTTCTCCTCCCATCTTTATTTCAGGAGGAGCACACGGCAAACCGTGTCTAAACGCCCTGCCAGCCGAGCATCACCTAATCCGGCTCCGGACTCGTCAAGTAGGATGAGGGCTGACACGAAAGCAGTGCCAGATCAACCCCTTCACGAGGATTCAAATGACGTATCCATCACAAATTCCGAGGTGGAGAGCGTGATGAATCATCAACGACTAAAAGAGGCCATGCGGGCTCCTGTTTTTACAGAGCAGGAATTTACTGCCCTCAGCTCTGTGGATGCATATATCCGAGCTGCCCGGGACGAGCTTGCTGGAGTTACACAACTGTTTTAAAAGGATATGCAGGTAATAGTGTGTGTAAATTTAATAGATATATGCCAGTAGCCCCAGAGACATGAAGTAGTTGAGCTAACCGATTTAAGGATCGTTATGACCGCAGGTTCTCAAAGAGAAGAACAATGCGTTGTCCCAGGAGCTTAAGACAAGCCAGACAAAGCTGAATGCTGCCACCACAGAGCTAGAGGAAATGAAGAAAGCCACAATGACCATTGATCAAAAGAACAAACTTGAGGAGGAAAAGGATAGACAAGCCGAAGAGATAAAGAGCTTAAAGGCTCAGTTATCGGATGCGCAAAAAGAGAATAAAAAGTTGAAAGGCGGCATATTCGGTATGACCTTCTTAGCCCTCCAAGGGATTCATAGCATCCCGTAATTCGGATTGTCATAATGCTATTGTTGCAGGTCTGTTAACCGGGCGGCCTGAAGAAGAAGTCTTCGGATTTCAAGGCGATGTGCTAAAAGAGCTGCCGGTGGTGCATGAGCGGGCCCGGAAAGCCATGAGAAGTATGGTCAAGGCCTTATGGCCATCTGATACCCCTCCAGAAAGTATGAAGGGGTTGGCGAACTTGTGCAAAGGTGCACGGCGCCGGTTTGAGCTATGGAAGGCGTCCGCATGCCGCGAAGGTGCACAAGAGGCATGGGCGATGCTGAAGACACGCTACACCAAGCTCGATCTGAATCATATGGCCCGAGTTGGACCTCAGGGACCGGACGGAAAAGAGATTCCCGTGAACTTGGTATATGACCAAGTGATGATAGCTGCGAAGTATTTGCAAGAAGACCATAGTTTAGACAGTCTTATAGATGGCATAGATAAAGAGTAGGCATTCGATTCAATGTATCAATGTATATTACCATCGAACTTTATCGCCAACCGAACATAGCAAAATTTGTCATCGCAGGCCTTCGACTTCAACCTCCGAACCAACAAGGTTGAGTGTGTCCGGATATAATGGAAGAAACATTCCTTGTGTTCGGAAACCAGGCAATCCAACCATATTGCTCAAACAGACAAAATTTGTTCGAATAGTTATGTTATATTACTATTTATCGTAAGAAAAAACTTCTAGGGAAAATAGTTTCGTTAAGGGTTCATTTCCTTGGGTTGGCATGCTTATGCATGCCTAGGCTTTGATCTGAATTATGGGGAGCCCGACCTGTATTTGTTAGAAGAAGTACATAAACATAAACAATCTGTCGTTTCTTGCTGACCAAATATTCTCTTCAGAATGCTAGCTTTCGGCTTCACCCGTCTGAGGTACAGATCCGGATTACCCGGTTGTAACAATCGCAGAGGTACTCCCTTTACACCCTAGCCGAACAATCGGGAACGTAAGGTATAAACACAGGAGCAAGGCAACCCAACTTGGCAAAAACTTAAGTCATAGAGGTCCATATAATGGCAAAAGATGTATAGAGCAAACGACATAGGCAATGAAGCAACAAGCTTGTTTAGTAATAAGCTTCATCGTAGAAGCCCCCAGTTATAATGGGATGTATACATTTAAAGATGTGTACCCCAAATAGTTCGGTAGATCCGAACATACCCTGGGATATAAAAAGGAAAAATAAAAAGAAAAGGAGAAAAAAGGAGCCTAGTCAAAGAAAAATAGAAACGGGTGCGGCCGAACTATCCGTAGAATCGTCGGAGCCGAGCTGCGTTCCATGGATTTGGCTCAAGGCGATTATCCGATGCATTACGAAGGCGATAGGCCCCTCCTGTGAGAACTACATCTATGATGAAGGGACCCTCCCATTTTGGTTTGAGCTTGTCCTTCTTCTTCTCCAGGAGATGCAAGACAAGGTTGCCGATGTTGTATGTTTTGGCCCGCACTTCTCTGCTTTGGTATCGCCTGGCCTGTTGTTGATAAAATGCGGAATGAGCTCGTGCAATGTCACGCTCCTCTTCAAGGCCATCCAGGTCGTCCTGCCGATCGAGCTCGGCTTCTCGCTCTTCGTACATGCGCACTCGAGGTGAGTCATGAATAATGCCGCAGGGCAAGACAGCTTCTGCGCCGTACACCATGAAGAAAGTTGTATATCCGGTCATGTGGTTAGGCGTAGTCTGCAGCCCCAGAGCACGGAATCAAGTTCCTCAACCCAGTGCTTATCCGACTCCTGTAGGGAGCGCACCAATCTAGGTTTAATGCCGCTCATTATTAGGCCATTAGCCCGTTCAACCTGACCATTGGTTTGAGGGTGGTAGAAGGATGCATAGTCGAGCTAAATGCCCAAGTTAGCGCACAGGTTTTTCACCCCATTGGCTGTAAAATTGGAGCCATTATTAGTGATGATGTTGTGCGGGACACCATAGCAGTGTACCACGCCGCATATAAAGTCGATCACTGGCCCTGCTTCAGCCGTTTTACTGGCTTGGCCTCTATCCACTTAGTGAATTTATCCACCATAACCAGCAAATATTTCTTTTTGTGGCTTCCCCCTTTAAGGGGTCCGACCATATCGAGCCCCCATACCGCAAAAGCCCAAGTGATGGGGATTGTTCTTAAGGCAGTAGGAGGCATGTGACTTTGATTCGCGAAAAGCTGACATCCCACACAACGTTGGACCAAGGCTTGTGTGTCTGCTCGGGCTGTTGGCCAGAAAAATCTTGTCCGGAAGGCCTTGCTTACGAGGGCCCAAGCTGCGGCGTGATGGCCGCCTAGACCAGCATGTATTTCAGCCAAGAGTTGCCGTCCTTCCTCTTCGGGGATGCACCTTTGGAGAACTCCGGTAGTGCTTTTCTTGTGCAGTTCACCTTCGTGAACTTTATAGACTTTAGAACGCCGAACTATGCGACGAGCCTCATTTTGATCATCCGGAAGCTCCTGCCTATTGAGGTAGGCCAGGAAGGGTTCGGTCCATGGAGCAATAACAGCCATGATCTCATGAGCAGAGGGTGTTATTTTGGTAGCCGAACCCTCGATGATATCTGTATTGTGTTCGGCTACTGCGGGCGTGACCAGGTCCGTACTAGCATCTCTGCTCTCGTCCTGCCATACCACGGATGGCTTCAAGAGCCTTTCCACAAAGGTGTTAGGCGGGACGGGGTCGCACTTGGCGCCCATGCGAGCAAGGATGTCCGCTGCCTGGTTACTGTCTCGAGCGACGAGTTGAAATTCAAGCCCCTTGAATCGAGCTGATATTTTTAATACGGTGTTTCGATATGCTGCCATTTTTGGATCTTTTGCATCAAACTCTCCATTTACCTGAGATATTGCGAGGTTGGAGTCGCCGCGCACCTCTAGGCGTTGTATTCCTGTCGGGTGGTTGGTGCGACATATGCCAAGGGATGGCTTATCATTGTGGGAGCCAATAAAACGTCGCCGGTGCCTGGAAACGGGATGAGGCGAAGGCATGCACGCCGGCGGAACTTACCCAGGTTCGGGGCTCTCCGAGGAGATAACACCCCTAGTCCTGCTCTGCGGGGTCTCCGCATGATCACTAGATCGATGAAAGGTAGCTACAATCGCTCCTAGAGCTGTTGAGATAAAGGGAGGAGAAGAATAAGGCTAGCTCTTGCTTCTCTCTATCTATGGTGTGTGTGTGTGCTATGCTTAGAAGCAAACTATGCTCAGAGGCCAACCCCTTGCATGGGTGCTCCGGGGGGTTTATATAGGCCTACCCCCCGGGGGTACAATGGTAATCCGGCTGGGCTCTGGTCCCAGCCGTCAGTGTCTACGCTCGCCGGCTTCTCCGCCGGCTGCTGGGTCCCGCCGGCTGCTGGGTCCCGCCGGCTGCCGGCTACTTGGTCGACAGGCCGGCCCCACCGCCTAGGGTCTTGTCGGCGGCTGCTTACTGTAGCCGCGCCTCTGATGACGAGGGCTTTGTCGAGGTAAGCGTGGCTACAGTGGGCCGGCTGGTGGGCTCTCACTGTAGCCTTACCTCGTCTTGTCTCCTTAATGGGGCTCCTGCTTCGAGGAAGGGAGTAGCCGGCCTCTGGAGGCCGGCTACGCTCTCGGCCGACTGGGAAAGGCCGAGCCGCCTTATCGCCTCTCTCTGGCTGAAGGGGCCCGCCGTCCTTGGGCCGTACAGGAGTCGGTCGTGGATGACGTCGAGGCTGGCATGGCTACAGTGCCGAGCCGCACGGGAGACGGCCGCCCCGTACGGCCTCCTGTAGCCACGCCTGCCTCGGGCTTCGGGGGTAGTGGGCCGCACTGTGGCCACACCCCGTCTTGTCGCCGTTATGTGGGAGTGGCTTGGAGTGGTTGTGGTCTCGGCCGGCTCTTTGGAGTCGGCATCCTTCTTGGCCGGCTTCTTGGAGTTGGCCACCCTGTAGTCATCCTGGGGAGGAGTTGGTGAGGCTGGGTCGCCTTTCGGGAGTCGGCTTCAGAGGTAGCCGGCCAGGGAAGGCGGCCCAATGCTCGGAGTGCTTGGAGGCCCGAAGGCCTGATAATTTTTTCAGAAGAACCAGGGGCAGTCAGTTAGGCTACCCGTGGCCATTTACTCCGACAGTAGTCCCCGAAGCTGATTGGGCTTCGAGGTGGAGTGGGGGTTGAGAAGCTCGATCAACTTCCTATCGTGACAAGCCAGCAGCTGGGAGCCGGCCTTGGTCAGGCGCGCCGCCTGAGTCGAAATCTTCTGGAGTCGGAGGGCGGGAACCCGCTGGCACGTGCACCGGGCCGCGAGCCGGCCACGGGCCGTCGGCGAACCACGTGGCCGGAAAGCCTGCCAGCCCACGTCCGCGCCCCGGCCCAGGCGCGGATCCTTTGTATCCCGAAACCGCCCGCACGTTCCGTGCGGCAGTTTCGGCTCGCATTTATGCGCAATAATCGCGAGACGTGGGGGGAGTGGGCGCAGTTAATCCCACATCTCCCCCCCACGTCCGGCCTCTTCGGCCTCGTGAGGCTATAAGTAGGGGGAGGTGGAGGGCGGCAGGCCCTCGCACGCTCCTCCTACTTCCACTGTCTTCTTTGCTCTAGCCAGTTCTTGCGACAGCGCCTCGCCGCCACGCTCTTCCACCGCACGCTCCTCCGCCGCCGTGCTAGCTTTCGCCATGCCTCCCACCGTAGAGCGGTTTGGCGGGGATTGGGACGGCTCCAACATCCATGACGACCACGTCGACTTCCTCCGCGACACGCGGCGGCTGCCCAGCGCGGACAAAGTGGAGGTCCGCCTCGTGCCGGAGAAGGAAATCTCGCCGAGGCCGCAGGAGGGCGAGGGGGTGGTCTTCCGCTCGCACTTCTTGCACGGCTTCGGCCTGCCAGTGAGCGCCTTCTTCCGCTCCTGGCTCGACTTCTATCAGCTCCGGCCGCACCATCTCACCCCCAACGCGGTGGTGCTGCTGTCCGCCTTCGTCACCCTGTGCGAGGGCTATCTCGGCGTCCTCCCCACCCTTGAGCTCTGGGGGGAGTTCTTCCAGTCGAAGCTGGGCACGCGCAGTAAGGGCGTGCCGGCTCATACTGGCGCCTTCATCGCGTCGCGGAGATCGTCTGCCGACAACCCCTTCCCCGTCATCACGCTGATCCAATCGGTGAAGAAGTGGCAGAAGTCGTACTTCTACGTGCGGAACATCGCTCCACGGGGCGACTACATCAACCTGCCGGCTTACGTAGCCGGCCCACCGGCGGGCAGGCTGCCCCAGTGGTCCTTCCGGGCTGTGACGCTGTCGCCGGCGGGAAACGCCGCCATCGCCCGACTGCGGGTGATGGTCCAGTCGGAGGGCTTGACGGGGCCCGACCTTCTGGCCGCGTTCGTCACGTGCCGGGTCCTTCCGCTCCAAAGCCGGCTTCATCTGATCTGTCAGATGACCGCCAGCTCGATCCGAGCCGAATGTGCACCAAGGAGATGCCGCGCCATGAGGTCGCCTACATGGTGAACTACCTTGCGAACTACGAACTCACCGAAGAGTGGCAGTTCGGCAAGGAGCCGTATAGCCGAGCCAATCCGCCGCCTACGGTATGCTCTCCCTGTGTCTTTTCCTCTCTCTTCGTTGCCGAGTTCCTCTGGGCCGACTCTAACTTAGTCGGCTTGTTCTTTGACAGAGTCCTCTTCTTCGGCCGGCCGGCGGGTCAGACACGGAACGCCGCTTCGTCCCCGACCGGACCGAACACGACCTAGAGGACCCGACCTGGGGGCGGTCCATATGGACGACGACGTCGAGCCGGGCGGAGGCCAAGCCGGCGGCGAAGCAGGCGGCTCCGGGTTCACTGCCACCTTTGACGACTGGCCGGACGAGGATGAAGCCGAAGCCGTCCCGCGCCGCCAGCCGGCATCTGGATGCGGCGCGGGCTCCTCCGCCGTGCAGCCTGCTCGGGGTGGAGGTCAGAAGCGTCGCGCCGCCCAGGGCTTGTTCGGCAGCCGAACAAAGAAACCCAGAGGCGGGGCGGCAGCCACCAGGCGGGAGGAGGCGGCCGCGAAGGCGGCTCGTTTCCGCAAGGTGGTGAAGCAACCGCAGACCGTGTCGGCGTAAGTCCGAATCTTTTCTTTGTGTACTCTCTTTCTTTCTTTTCTTTGGTGGTTCTTGAAACCTTTGTCTTTTTCTTCGACGATCAGAGCTCCGTTGTCACTTGAGCGGGCGGCTGCCGGCTCCGTCGTCGAGTCGCCAAGGGGCTCTGGGAGCACCACCCGCCGCGTGGACCCCCGCGCCGACCTCCAGGAGGCGACGGAAAGGAACGCGCGGGAGGCGCGGGAGGAGCAGGAGGCACGGGAGGCGGAGGCACGGAAGGCGGCCGCCGCCCAGGCGGCACGGGAGGAGGAGGCGGCGAAGGCACTCGCCGAGGCCGCAGCTAGGGCCCAGGCTGAGGCCGCGGCGGCGGCGGGGGAGGTTTTGATGGTCACCCCGTTGCGCGCCATGGCGCCTGGGGACACGGAGCCCTCGCCAGGAGGAGCCAGCGGCGACCAGCCGGGGCTGGGGGGAAGCGGCAACGACGTCATCATCTTGGAGAAGGCGCCGGAGCGGACCCCGCCAACTGGGGCGGCCCAAGGCGGCTGGCCTGATCCGCCGCCTGCACAGTCGGCGGAGGGCGAGCCGACCGCGAGGGCTGAGGTGGCGGTCCAGGTTCCGCCAAGCCGGCGCGCGGGGAAGGCCGCGTCGGAGCCGCAGAAGGCCGCGTCGGAGCCACAGCCGACCGTAGGCTCCAGCTCATCGGCCTGAGATGCGGAGGCGGCCAACGCTACCTCGGGGTGGACACCAGGTGGAGGGACGGCCGTGGTGAACGTGGCTGCGCAAGACGTCCGGACCCGGCTCCAAAGCCAAGCCGCGGCGCTGAGGCAGTTCACCGATGAGTTCCTCGCGACGCGGGCGGCCATCCGGGTTAGTATTCCCATCTTGTTCTTGATTTCTCTTCTTGATCTTGATTTCTTCTGTGGGGGCGTGTCAGCGCACCCACTGGGTGTAGTCCCCGAGTTCCGAGTCGGCTGCTGAGCAGGCGGCTTGGAACTTCTTGGAGGATTTGCCTTTGCTGTTCTTGTTCTTACTTTGGTCTTCTGTCCATCTTGCAGGACTACCACAACCTCCGAGCGGCCGCCTTCAACTCCCAGGCTCGGGAGCTGACTTAGAAGACCGCCGACCTTACTGAGAGCTGAGGTATGTGACTTGATCTTTATCTCATGTGGGGGCGCATCAGCGCACCCACTGGGTGTAGTCCCCGAGATTCGGGCCGACTACTGAGCAGTCGGGTCGGATCTTCCTTGACGATTTCTTACTGTTCTTCTTCTTCTGCCGTCTCTGCAGCGGCCAACGCCAGTCTGAGGGCACAGCTGGGGGAGTCCCAGACTGCTCTTCGTGCCAAGGATGCCGAGCTCGCCGCCTTGGTGCAGGAGCGCGACCGCCTGGTCAAGAAGCTGGCCGACCAGGAGGAAGGCCACAAGGCGGCGCTGAAGGCTGCGCAGGATCGCGAAGCCACTCTCCAGGCCGAGTTCGAGACGGAGGCAGCTGGCTGGGCTGAGGCCAGGCAGACTCTGGTCTCTGGCTACGGCCAGATCGAAGATCTGGTTGACGGTAAGCCGCCTACCTCTCCGTCCTTTCTTGTCGTCTGCCACTTTGGCTTGCTTTCTGATTTTGGTGCTCTTCTCTTCCTTTCTTCTTCTTCGCGCAGAGTATTTCCCTGGCTATTCTACTGCCGCCAACCAGACCATCGAGGCCCGTCGCCAGGCGCGGAGGCAAGCCGGCTTTGAAATCTCGCCAACCGCCGGCCGCTCGCTAGAGGAACAGCTCCTGGCGATCCAGGCTCGCATCCAGCCGGCTCACCGGCTGCTCCGCCGGCTTCAGCGTGCCGGGGCGCAGGTCTTGGCCGCCCTCTGGCCCGGCCAAGCGGTCCCTCGCACCCCCGGTCGGACCGCCGACTGGCTGGAGGTGGCAGTCGGCCGCTTCGAGGCTTGGAAGGCCTCGGCGGCTCGCTCCGGCGCCAGGCGGGCGCTGGAGTTCGTCAAGGCCTGGTATCCCGGCCTGAGCCTGGACCAGCTGGCTACCTGGCGGCAGCAAGCCGACACGGAGCTGGAGCCGGTGCGGCCGGACATCATTCGGCGGGCTTCGGCGATCGCCGACTACACCGACACCAGCGTCTTCGCCCCCGAGGTGGACGACAATGGAGTCGCCCAGCCGGAAGAGTGGTTCGGGCTGGACCCGGCGTACGGCGAAGACTCGGCGGAGGAGATCGACTCCAGCGACGAGGGTGAAGAAGAGGAGGAGGAAGGTGAAGACGCCGAGCCGGCTGGTGGAGCAGCCGGCCAGCCCCAGCCTGACCGCACCTCCAGCACCACGTCGCGCGCCTCCACGCCTCCTGCCGCAGGTGGTAGTCAAGCCGGGGCCCGCTAGTCGGCCACTCCTTCAGCCGGCGAGGCTGCCTTCACCGACCAGCTCGACCCTCATGTTGCGCCTTAGTCTGCCGTTTTTTGCTTTTCCTGTCTTGTTACTCTTTAGAACAATGTTTGGTTAAATTCGCACAATTCCACCCACTGGGTGTATTCGAACTTATGTCTGTTGCCGGCCTGTTGGCGGCTTTATGTATATATAACTTATGCATTTGGTCTTTCCTTGTACTTTTGCTTTTTGTCCTTCTGCTTTTTTCCTTTGCCGCCCTCCCTTGGTTGCCGCCTCCCCAGTCAAACAGTTGCTCTGCAATCTGTAGCCGGGGGAGTGCCTGGCCGATTGGGGAGGGGGAAGTACTTTAGCTCTACTGGACTAAAGCTAAGTTTTTTAGGAAGCCGGCCAGCCGGCTGCTCTGGTAGCCGGCAGGCATGTTTGGAGGCCGTCTCTTTGCTATATAGGTTAGTTGTTCCTTAGCCGTTTTTCGTGTGGGCGTCCTTTCTATCTTTCCTCTTGCTAGTCGGACAGTCAGTTCTTTGAGCTACGACTTTCAACAAGATAGGACTTGGGAGCCGGCGCACTACTTTTCTGACTTTTAGGAAAAACTTTCGATATAGCTCAAGGCGGCCAGTCCCCGGGACGACTAGTCGAACCCGGTGCCGGACAAAAATTCAAAATGTAATAATACATTCATGGATATGACACTCATCATTCATAGATAAATAAAAGGCAGTCCCCGAGTACTGTTCGGGGGGCCTGTTGGTTTGTACTTAATACAAAAGGGGAGCGTGATACATACTGCTTTTCAGCTGTAAAATCGTCTTAGGAGGTTTGCGTTCCATGGTCGCTCCGACTCCTTACCGGAGTCGTCTCTCTTGCGTGCTCTTGGTTTTTGCACGTCGATCAAGTAGTAGGAGTCGTTGCCGAGTGCCTTGCTGACGACGAAGGGGCCTTCCCAAGGGGCCGAGAGCTTGTGCTGGCCGGCTGTTCGCTGGATCAGCCGGAGCACAAGGTCGCCCTCTTGGAAGGATCTTGGCTTGACCTTGCGGTTGTAGTAGCGGCGCAGCCCTTGCTGGTAGATGGCGGACCGGCTGAGGGCTAACAGCCGGCCTTCTTCCAGTAGGTCGACGCCGTCTTCTCTTGCTTCTTTGGCTTCCTCCTCCGTGTACATGGTGATCCGAGGCGAGTCGAACCCGATGTCTGTTGGGATGACAGCCTCGGCACCGTACACGAGGAAGAATGGAGTGAAGCCGGTTGACTTGTTGGGTGTAGTGCGCAGACTCCAGAGGACAGCCGGCAGCTCTTCGAGCCAGCAGCCGGCCGATCGCTCCAGTGGTACAACCAGTCGGGGCTTGATGCCGGAGAGGATGAGTCCATTTGCTCGCTCGACCTGGCCGTTTGACTGCGGGTGGGCAACGGACGCTAAGTCCAGTCGGATGCCCTGCGTCGCGCAGAAACGTGCCAGTGCTCCTTTGGCGAAGTTCGTGCCGTTGTCGGTGATGATGCTGTGCGGCACGCCGTACCGAGTAGTGATGTCGGTGATGAATGTTACGGCAGTCGGCCCATTGAGCTTCTTGATTGGCTTTGCTTCAATCCACTTTGTGAACTTGTCCACAGCAACAAGTAGATGTGTCAGGCCGCCGCGGGCTGTCTTGAAAGGGCCCACCATGTCCAGTCCCCAGACGGCAAAAGGCCAAGTAAGGGGAATGGTCTTGAGGGCAGAAGCCGGCAGGTGTTGCTTGGAACTAAAAACTTGACATCCTCTGCAGCTCTTGACTATTTCTTTAGCATCCTCCAAGGCAGTCGGCCAGAAGAAACCGTGGCGGAAAGCCTTGGCCACGAGGGATCTTGAGGCTGCGTGATGGCCGCATTCGCCTTGGTGGATGTCTTTGAGGATTGCCACTCCTTTTTCTGGCTCGACACAACGCTGGAAGACTCTAGTGATGCTGCGCTTCACAAGCTCTCTGTTGATTATTGTGTATGCTGCGGCTCGTCGTTGCACTAGTCTTGCTGAGATCTCGTCAGCCGGCAGCTCTCTGCTGACTAGGAACTTGAGGATGGGCTGGGCCCATGAGGGAGCTGTGACTTCTTCTTCTGTTAATGTGGCCACCATGACTCGGGTGGGTGGGTTGGGTGTTGCATTGGAGTCGGCCACCGCTTCTTGTGTCGTTGCAGTCCCCGGGCCGACTGCTGCAGTCCCCGAGCCGGGCCCCGGGCCGGGTGCGACTATGGCAGTCCCCGGGCCAGTCGTCGAAGTCCCCGTGCCGCCTGCGGGATTTCTCCAGTCGGATCCGACTGTATCTGGCGCAGGCGGTACGAAAATGGAATCCGACTCTGGAGACGGCTTGATGGACGGCTTGAGGAGGCGTAGGAGGGAGACACCAGTCGGTATGGCTTGTCGGGTGGAGCCGATCCGTGCTAGGGCATCTGCTTGGTCGTTGTCGGCCCTTGGCACGTGAAGGAACTCGCACCCTTCGAAGTATCCGCTTATCTGCTGGACGAGGAAACGATAGCTCACCATGTTCGCATCCTTGGCATCCCAGTCGCCAGACGACTGCTGGACCACCAGGTCGGAGTCGCCATAGCACAGGATCCGGCGTATGCCAAGTTCTTTGGCTAGCCGGAGCCCATGTACGAGCGCCTCGTACTCGGCCACGTTGTTGGAGGCGGCGAAGTGGATCTGCAGCGTGTACTTGAGCTTGTCGCCTTTGGGAGAGGTGAGGACGATGCCGGCTCCCAAGCCGGTGCGCATCTTGGACCCGCCAAAGTGCATCCGCCAGTGGGTAGAGTCGGGAGCCGGCGGTAAGTACTAGGTCTCGGCCCAGTCGACGAGGAAGTTGGCCAATGCTTGCGACTTGATGGCGGTGCGGGGTTGATAGAAAATCGTGTAGGGCGCCAACGCAATGGCCCATTTGGCCACCCGGCTGGATGCATCCCGGCTGCCTATGATCTCGGCGAGCGGGGCAGTGCACACGACCGTGATGGGGTGCTCTTGGAAGTAGGGCTTCAGTTTCTTGGCAGCGAAGTACACTCCATAGCACATCTTCTGGTAGTGCGGGTAGTTTTGCTTTGAGCTGGATAGTACTTCGCTGAGATAGTAGACCGGCCTCTGGACCAGCTGGGCTCGGCCTTCCTCCGGGCGCTGGACCACAACAACAGTGCTGACGACTCGGCTAGTCGCGGCGATGTAGAGGAGCATGGGCTCCTTCTCAGTCGGCGCTGCCAGGACAGGCGGAGTGGTCAACATTTTCTTCAACTCATGGAAGGCTTGGTCGGCTTGATCATTCCACTCGAAGTGAGTGGACTTCTTCATGAGTCGGTACAAGGGGAGAGCCTTTTCTCCTAGTTGGCTGATAAAACGATTCAGGGAGGCTAAGCAGCCAGTGAACTTCTGCACATCTCGCAGCTTGGTGGGAATCTCCATCCTCTCGATTGCCTTGATCTTGACGGGGTTGCACTCAATGCCGCGTTCGGAGACCAGGAAGCCTAGCAGCTGGCCGGCTGGCACTCCGAACACGCACTTCTCGGGATTGAGCTTGATTTGGAATTGGCGCAAGTTGGCAAATGTTTCTCTCAGGTCTTCCAGCAAGGTACCGCGCTTCTCTGTCTTCACCACAATGTCGTCTACGTAGACGTGGGCATTTCTGCTGAGTTGTTTCAAGAGACATTTCTGCATGCAACGCTGAAAAGTGGCACTGGCATTTCTCAGGCCGAATGTCATTGTCAGGTAGCAGAAAGCTCCAAAGGGTGTGATGAAGGCAGTCTTCAGGCGGTCGGCCGGGTCCAACTTGATCTGATGATACCCTGAGTATGCATCCAAAAAACTTAACAGCTCGCATCCGGCTGTGGAGTCTATCACTTGGTCAATCCGTGGCAGAGCAAACGGATCCTTTGGGCAGGCCTTATTCAGACTAGTGTAGTCTATACACATACGCCACTTGTTATTCTTCTTCAGAACCAGAACTGGGTTGGCAAGCCACTCTGGAAAGAACACTTCCATGATAAAGCCGGCGGCAAGGAGCCGGGCTATCTCTTCTCCCACGATTCTTCGCTTCTCTTCTGACAGTCGGCGGAGGGGCTGCTTGACCGGCTTCGCATCATCTCGGACATGTAACTTGTGCTCGGCGAAATCCTTCGGGACACCCAGCATGTCCTTTGGGGACCACGCAAAGATGTCTCGATTCTCACGGAGGAAGTCGACGAGCTCGCCTTCCTATTTACTGTCCAAGTTCACCCCAATCACAGCGAACCTCTCCGGGTTCTCCGGGTCTAGAGGTATCTTCTTCGTCTCTTTTGCAGGCTGGAAGGAGCCCTGCGCATCAAAATCCTTGGGGTTGGGGGACAAGGCCGGCTGCTTGCCGGCCATGGCCACAACCCGTTCCAACATCTTCTTCTCTTCTGCCACCACGAGGGACTCGGCTAGCCGGCTACTGGCCATGGCACACTCGGTGGACTTCTTGTAGTCGCCGGCTACCGTGATGATCCCCTTCGAGCTCGGCATCTTCATCTTCAGGTAGGCGTAGTGGGGCACAGCCATGAACTTGGCCAAAGCAGGTCGGCCAAGCAGTGCATGATAGGGGCTCTCCAAATCCACTACCTCGAACCATATTGCTTCCCGGCGAAAATGATCTTTGTCTCCGAAGAGAACATCCATTTTGATCTTGCCGATTGGAGAGCAAGACAGGCCGGGTACGATACCATGGAAGACGGTGCGGCTCGGCATGAGCTGCTTCGCTTTGATGTTCAGTTTCTCCATGGTATCGCGGTACAGTATGTTGATACTGCTTCCGCCGTCTATCAGGACGCGGGAAAATCTGGCAGCTCGCCTCTCCGTCGCGAGGGTGACGTCCAAGACCATTGCATAGGAGCCGGGCGAAGGCATCACCTCTGGGTGGTCGGCCTGGCTCCAGCTGATTGGCTTTTCTGACCAGTGCATGAACTCGGCGGTGCTAGAGGCGACTGCATTCACTTCTTGGTGCTGTCGGCGTCGGCTGCGCTTGTCGTCGGCTTGACTTGTGAAGGCGACGTAGGCGGCGTGCTCTTCGGGGAATTCGTCTTGGATGGCGCCGACTGCCGCCGAGCCGCCGGCTGCTGGGGAGCTGGAGGCGGCTGGCCGGGAGGCGGAGGCAGCAACATTCCCTCACCCTTGGTGATGCGGGTGAGCCAGTGGCATTTCCGTGTTGTGTGGTTGGACGGCTTCGCGCCGCTGTGGAACTTGCACGGGGCATCGAGTGCTTGTTCGTAGGAGAAAGACGGCTGCCAAGCCGGCCTTCCACCCTTCTTCTTGGGAGCGGGCCGTTCTTCAGGCTGCTCGTCTTCAACTGTGGCCACCTGCCGACTGGAGGAAGTCGGCATGGGGCCCTTGCGCTTGTGGTCGTTCTGGTAGGGGCGCCGATTAGGGTCGCCAGCCGGCGTTTTGGGAGCCGGAGCAAGTACTTTCCCCGAGGCGTCTACTCGGAGCTCGGTCTTCATTGAGGAGTCAGTGGTGGCGTATTTGTCGGCGATGACTAGCAATTCATCGAGGGTAGCCGGTTCGTCGCAGAGGAGTCGGTGCTTGAGGAGGGTGCCCTCTCGGCACCCGGCGGTGAAGTACTCGATGGCCTGGACCTCGTGCACTCCCTCGCAGGAGTTGCGGAGCTCGGCCCATCGCGTGAGGTAGTCGCGGGACGACTCGTTGGGCCCTTGGACGCAGAGGGAGAGCTGGCGAGGCTTGGGAGGCCGCTTGTAGGTGCTGGTGAAGTTGCGGACGAAGACTTCGGTGAAGTCTAGCCAACTGTTGATGCTGTAGGGCTTGAGGCTGTTGAGCCATGTGCGCGCCGTGCCTTGCAGCATGAGGGGGACGTACTTCACGGCGACGCGCCGATTGCCGTTGGCTATGCTGACGGCCGTGGAGTAGTCGATGAGCCAATCTTCCGGCTTCGTGTCTCTGGGGAGCGAGAACCCTTTGGGGAAGGGCTCGTCGTGGATGCGGGGGCCAAAGCATGGCGGGCCGACATCGTCTTCTTCTTCTAACGCCAAGGATCGAGCAAGGCGGTCGATCCTGTGGCGGGCGTCGTTCTCGCCGACTCCTTCTCGGCGGCCGAGTCGGTCGCCAAGAGTCGGGTGCGTAATAGGCGGAGGAGTGAGGCGTCTTTCTCTTCGAGGCGGGGGAGGAGGCAGATTTCCTTGGTGCTCTACAGCTCGAGGGCGGCCATCCGCGTCGCGCTCGATGGTGATGCGAGTCCGGCTACGGCTGGCAGTCGGCTCCTTGTCTTTCTTCTGGCGCGCGCCGCTCGCAGTCGGCGAGCGGGACGTCGCGGCGTGCTCCCGGCGCGGGGGATGATTATCAGCACAGGCGCCGGCTTCGTGCCGTTCTGCAGCCGCGTCGAGCAGCTGTTGGATCCGTCTCGTCATGTAGGGGAGCTCGTCGGCTCCCAGCCCATTGAGCTCTTCTGCAGCCACCTGAGCGGCTCGCAGATTCTCGAGCGGGGTGGCGTAGACGGGGCGATCTGCGCCCAGCATGCTGGCGACAGCTGCGCCGCGCTTCTGGACGAAGCCGGCTCGGCTCGGGCCGCTAGGCGGCGGCGTGCCGAAGGCGGCGCGGTCGACTTCGCGCTGGTGGGCCTCGGTGAGGCGTCTCATCGAGGCTATCTTCTGGCCCTCCGCGATGAGGGCAAGGCGGCGTGCCTCCAGGGTCTCGGCGTCGGCGTCGGCCGGGATGGGGATGGAGAGGTCGTGCATCGCCGCTTGCTGAGCATCGCGGGCATTCTCGCCCGAGTTGGAGACGTGGCTGATAACTAGCACTTCGGTGACAGCGCTGCTGCCGCTGTCAGCTCGAGGGAGGGGGTCGTCGAAGACCACCACGTCGGAGGGGTAGGCGTCAAGCGACGCGGTGTCGGAGTCGATGAGCATCGGGTCGGTGGAGCCGATCGACTCCATGTCCGCAGCAGGCTCGCTGGAGACGTGAAGTTGGTCGAGGAGGCTGACGAGGCGGCTCTCGGGGTAGTCGGTGCCTGCGTCGGATGCAGGCTCGTCGGAGATGCGAGCCTCGCCGAGCAGATCGGCGAGGCTGCTCGCAGCGCAGGCGTCGTCGACGCCTTGCAGCGCGTCGTGGCAAACGTCATCGGGCGCAGCAGGCTGGATGCGCTCGCGGGGGAGGAAGAGGGTTCCCGTCCAAAACAAGTCTCCGGACGACGGTGCACCTGGCCCCACGGTGGGCGCCAAATGTTGGGTGGTTGGTGCGACATATGCCAAGGGATGGCTTATCATTGTGGGAGCCAATAAAACGTCGCCGGTGCCTGGAAACGGGATGAGGCGAAGACATGCACGCCGGCGGATCTTACCCAGGTTCGGGGCTCTCCGAGGAGATAACACCCCTAGTCCTGCTCTGCGGGGTCTCCGCATGATCACTAGATCGATGAAAGGTAGCTACAATCGCTCCTAGAGCTGTTGAGATCAAGGGAGGAGAAGAACAAGGTTAGCTCTTGCTTCTCTCTATCTATGGTGTGTGTGTGTGCTATGCTTAGAAGCAAACTATGCTCAGAGGCCAACCCCTTGCATGGGTGCTCCGGGGGGTTTATATAGGCCTACCCCCCGGGGGTACAATGGTAATCCGGCTGGGCTCTGGTCCCAGCCGTCAGTGTCTACGCTCGCCGGCTTCTCCGCCGGCTGCTGGGTCCCGCCGGCTGCTGGGTCCCGCCGGCTGCCGGCTACTTGGTCGACAGGCCGGCCCCACCGCCTAGGGTCTTGTCGGCGGCTGCTTACTGTAGCCGCGCCTCTGATGACGAGGGCTTTGTCGAGGTA
This sequence comes from Triticum aestivum, assembly GCF_018294505.1. Lineage (NCBI taxonomy): Eukaryota > Viridiplantae > Streptophyta > Magnoliopsida > Poales > Poaceae > Triticum > Triticum aestivum. The sequence goes on from NC_057814.1 coordinate 452,043,404, forward strand.
AGCGTGGCTACAGTGGGCCGGCTGGTGGGCTCTCACTGTAGCCTTACCTCGTCTTGTCTCCTTAATGGGGCTCCTGCTTCGAGGAAGGGAGTAGCCGGCCTCTGGAGGCCGGCTACGCTCTCGGCCGACTGGGAAAGGCCGAGCCGCCTTATCGCCTCTCTCTGGATAAAGGGGCCCGCCGTCCTTGGGCCGTACAGGAGTCGGTCGTGCATGACGTCGAGGCTGGCATGGCTACAGTGCCGAGCCGCACGGGAGACGGCCGCCCCGTACGGCCTCCTGTAGCCACGCCTGCCTCGGGCTTCGGGGGTAGTGGGCCGCACTGTGGCCACACCCCGTCTTGTCGCCATTATGTGGGAGTGGCTTGGAGTGGTTGTGGTCTCGGCCGGCTCTTAGGAGTCGGCATCCTTCTTGGCCGGCTTCTTGGAGTCGGCCACCCTGTAGTCGTCCTGGGGAGGAGTTGGTGAGGCTGGGTCGCCTTCCGGGAGTCGGCTTCAGAGGTAGCCGGCCAGGGAAGGCGGCCCAATGCTCGGAGTGCTTGGAGGCCCGAAGGCCTGATAATTTTTTCAGAAGAACCAGGGGCAGTCGGTTAGGCTACCCGTGGCCATTTACTCCGACAATTCCCATGGAGACAGCCATGCGGAGTCCATGTAGAAGTGCCTCGTATTCGGCTACGTTATTGGAGTCTGTATACATGATTTGCAGCATGTAGCGGATTCTGTCTCCCGTAGGGGATGTCAAGATGACACCAGCCCCCAGTTCGGCTAGCACTTTAGAGCCGTCGAAGTACATGATCCAGTTGGAGTATGAACTGTACTCTTTGGGGAGCTCGGCTTCTGTCCACTCGGCGACGAAGTCGGCCAGCACCTGAGATTTAATAGCTCGGCGCGGCTTGTATGTTATTTCAAACGGTAAGAGCTCGATGGCCCATTTTGCTATGCGGCCGGTGGCGTCCCTGTTGTTTATAATGTCGTTAAGTGGCACTTCAGATGCCACTGTGATCGAACACTCTTGAAAATAGTGCCGGAGTTTTCGGGATCCCATAAAGACCGCGTAAGCTATCTTTTGGTAGTGAGGGTATCGGGATTTGTATGGTGTGAGGACCTCCGATACGTAATACACTGGCTTTTGGATGGGGAATTTATGTCCCTCTTCCCCTGGTTCGACGACGAGTACAACGCTCACTACCTGGTGAGTTGCGGATATATAAAGCAACATAGGCTTGGCAACACTTGGGGCGGCTATTGGGTTGCCTGCTAATAAGGTTTTTATTTCTTCCAATCCGACTGTGGCCGCATCCATCCATTCGAAGTTGTCAGTGCGTCTAAGCAGTCTATAAAGTGGTAGTGCCTTTTCTCCTAATCTAGAGATGAAGCGGCTCAAAGTCGCCATGCACCCTGCTAGTTTTTGGACCTACTTTAAGTCTGTTGGTGTGGCCAACTGCGACAGGGCTTGGATTTTAGCTGGGTTTGCTTCGATTCCTCTATGGGAGACAATGAAGCCCAGTAGCTTTCCGGCTGGAATGCCCAAAACGCATTTTTCCGGATTGAGCCATATGTCGTAAGTTCAGAGGTTGTCAAATGTGAGGCGGAGGTCGTCCACCAGTAAATCGACGTGTTTGGTCTTAATGACCACGTCGTCCACGTATGCTTCTACCGTCTTGCCGATTTGTTTTTCCAAGCATGTTTGAATCATGCGCTGGTAAGTGGCACCAGCGTTTTTAAGCCCAAAAGGCATAGTGTTGAAACAGAAAGGCCCGTACAGGGTAATGAACGACGTCGTGGCCTGGTTAGATTCCTTCATTTTAATCTGATGGTATCCAGAGTAAGCATCGATAAAACACAATGAGTCATGTCTCGCGGTCGCATCAATGATCTGGTCAATGTGGGGCAACGGGAAAGGGTCTTTGGGGAAAGCCTTATTGAGGTCTTTGAAATCGACGCAAAGGCGCCAAGATTTATCCTTCTTCGGCACCATGACCAAGTTGGCTAGCCAATCCGGATGCTTGATTTCCCTGATGAACCCGGCCTCGAGTAGTTTGGCTAGCTCCTCCCCCATAGCCTGTCGTTTGGGTTCGTAAAATCGCTGCAGCGTTTGCTTGACTGGTTTGAACCCTTTGATTATGTTGAGGCTATGTTCGGCCAGTCGGCGTGGGATCCCGGGCATGTCCGAATGGTGCCAGGCAAAGATATCCCAATTTTCACGTAAGAACACGCGTAGGGCGGCATCTACCGTCGGATCTAGCTGTGCTCCAATGGACACTATTTTGTTAGGATCCGTCGAGTGCACTTGAAATTTGACGATTTCATCTGCCAGCTTGAAAGAGGTGGATTTAGGTCTCTTATCAAGAATCACATCATCCTTGTCCACCGTGGATCGCAGGGTGGTTAGTTCTTTGGCCGCAAGGGCTTCGGATAGTACCTCAAGGGCCAAGGATGCGGTTTTGTTTTCGACGCGGAGTGCTTTATCCGGATCACTTGTAACTGTGATTATTCCATTGGGCCCCGACATTTTAAGCTTCATGTACCCGTAATGGGGTATGGCTTGGAAGCGTGAGAAAGCGTCTCGCCCTAAAAGGGCGTGATATCTGCTATTGAAGGGGGCCACATGGAAGAGCAACTCTTCGGACCTGTAATTCTCGGGCGTGCTGAATACTACACAAGTTTGATTTTCCCCGAACATCGTGCTTCTCGACCAGGGATGATGCCTCGAAAGGTGGTACTGCTATGCTCGATGCATGCTCTGTCAACATGCATTTTTTCGAGCGTGTCCTCGTAGATGGGGTTAAGTCCACTGCCGCCGTCCATGAGCACTTTGGTAAGTCGAAAGCCGTCCGCAATTGGGTTTAGAACCAAGGCGGCCGGTGCTCGGACTGATCGGGCCCTTGGTTCATCATCGGCGGTGAAAGTTATTGCCGCGTCGTTCCATGGGCTCATTGCGGTTACCTGGTTGACTTCGACGAGGTCGTGAAATGCCCTTTTACGCCGAATATTTGAAGAGAAGGTCTCGAAGACTGTAAAGACGTTAAGATCGTCATCCTCTAGAGAGTGCTTCACTGGAGTAGTGGTGGTGAGGATGGCCTCGCCACTTTTAGCCACTTGCTGGAGTACCCAACATGCCCGAAGGCTGTGAGTTGGTTCAGTGCTCGGAGTCGCATGTATCTGACAGGATTTGTCGAGGATTTCGTCAAGAACGGACCTCTATGCCGCAAAGGGTTTGCTTTTCTTGCCGACGGGCTTAAGATCGGAGGCCACGTGAGTGTGTACCCGTTTTGCCCGGGTAGTGTACTGCTTAAAGATAGCGGATTCCAATTGGGTTTTTGGGCCCTCCATGTGCTTTCCATCACGCAGTACTTCTGTACTACGTGTGATAGTTCCGTGAAGCTCTGTATGCGACAGCGACCAAGGGCATTCTGGAGTCCCTCGTCGGTACAATTGTTGTGAAAGACCGAGACTGCATCGTCGTCGTAGCAATCTTTAATCTTTTTTAACAAGTAGGAACCTGGCCCAAAAGTGACAGACCGTTTCCTGAGGTTGCTGCCGTACATACATCAGGTCACATATGTCTAGAGGGCCTGAGTTGCTTGGAGAGTATTGATCGTGGTGGGTGGGTGGGCTAAAACTTGAATCCCGACCCACAAGTGTGTCCGGAGCTTGTACAATCTCCGAGGTCACCGGTTCGGGTCCGGGAAGATCCAAGTGCTCCCCGGACCCTAAGTCCAACCCTGAGTTCGGGGGACGCGGAGTCTCATCCAAAGGAAAGGTATCCGGTTCGATTGGTTCAGAAATTCGAACATAGCTGGTTTTTAACTTGGGGGAAAGAAGTGTTTTTGGCTCGCTGCTCGACGACCGCCACCAGGTGAGTGATTGGCTGGGAATTAATCTCCCTCTTGTCAGGTTTAAGCCCGATCCGATCATAATACATTGAAAGCCCCAGGGCCGCGATGCGATCTAGCAGCTCGTTTAAAGACGAGACGTCCGCCGGATCCATCTTTTCAAAGTGTTCGAGATTGATGCAGAGGTGATGTTTGGCGATCGCGGGGGATGCCATCGGCTTGATGTCTGCGTGGGCACCCATGGTGAAACCGCCGAGATGGAGGACCTGTCCTGAAGTTAGGCTCCTTCCAGAAGTGATATCGTTGTTGATGACATGGCGAGCCATAGATCGCTTTTTGTGACTACACAGCGGAGCTCTCAACGAAAGCACCAATGCCGGTGTCAAAACCGGCAGATCTCGGGTAGGGGGGCCCAAGCTGTTAGTCTAAGGATCAATGGTAACAAGGGACAATGGGGACACGATGCCAGGTTCGGGCCCTCTTAATGGAGGTAAAACCCTACGTCCTGCTTGATTGTATTCGATGAGTATAGGGGTTACAAGAGTTGATCTACCTCGAGATCGTAATGGCTAAACCCTAGCTGTCTAGCCTATGATTATTCTGGTAGCCTCTACAGACTAACCCCTCCAGTTTATATACACACCGGAGGGGGGCCTAGAGATACACAGAGTCGGTTTGCAGAAGAAGGAATAGTACATCTGGACACCAAACTTGCCGTCCACGCATACAGGAGTCCTACCCGGACACGGGAGATGGTCTTCTGCTTTTATCTTCATGGCCCATCAGTCCGGCCCATACCAAATAGACCGGACACTTGAGAACCCCCGAATCTAGGACTCCCTCAAGCGGTACTACTACTTGGCTACAACGGGCGGTACTACCGCTCAGGCGAGCGGTATTAGTGCTGGGGAGAGAGCACACAAGGGAGATATGGAGAGAAACACCACGAGCGGTACTAGGAGCGGTGGTAGGCACGGTACTACCACTTATAAGTGGTACTACCGCTCCTACTGTCGCTAAACCCGATACGAAAAACAGACCCCCAGAATAAGCAGCAGTAGAAGCCGCGGAACTGGACAGCTGAAGTACCGCTTACAAGCGATACTACCGCCAGACAAGGATGGTGCTACCGCAGGGGTGCATCAAGCAATCCCCAAGCAAAACAGATGCACCTGGAAAACCAGAACTGGCACAACTTCTGCAAATGAGCTCCGAATTGAGCAAACTCAAGCTTGTTGGATAGGTGACGACAAGAAGCATCCATGTCAACCTCGTGGCTTGCAATGTGAACTCATGCAACCGCACGGTCCTCCCATCAGAAACACACAAGTTTCTCGCCTTGGCCGCCATCATCAAATGCGAGCACGGCCAGTGGTACTTATGAGGCCTCTCACACTGACACCACCGGTTATTGAGGTGCACCTCATACGCAACACCACCATAAGCCACACCATCTCGTGTTTTGCACCTGGCTCGTCCACTTGGTAGATCATTTCTTTGTCGTTGAATCTAATGATTTGTTGATGCGAGGACTTGCCTGCCTGAAACCTCAACCAATCATCAACCTTGTCGGGATACTCTTTTTTCTCACCTATCCATTTGGCGGTGGTTTGGGAATGCCTAAGAAAATACTTGTTCAGCTTGAAGAAGGTGTATTTTAGCATTGCAGTCACCCGCAAAGAACAGATACCCTTAAGCACATGATGTCTACTAAGCAACTTTATTCTTGTAGACACGTGTTGGGCCTCGAAGCGTAGAGTTTTGTAGGACAGTAGTAATTTTCCCTCAAGTGGATGACCTAAGGTTTATCAACTGTGGGAGGCGTAGGATGAAGATGGTCTCTCTCAAACAACCCTGCAACCAAATAATAAAAAGTCTCTTGTGTCCCCAACACACCAAATACAATGGTAATTTGTATAGGTGCACCAGTTCGGCGAAGAGATGGTGATACAAGTGTAATATGGATAGTAGATATTGATTTTTGTAATAGGAACAATAAAAAACAGCAAGGTAGCAATTCATAAAACGGAGCACAAACGATATTGCAAATACTTGAAAATGAGGCCTAGGGTCCGTACTTTCGCTAGTGCAATCTCCCAACAATGCTAATATATTTGGATCATATAACCATCCCTCAAAGTGTGATGAAGAATCACTCGAAAGTTCCTATCTAGCGGAGAACATAAGAAGAAATTGTTTGTAGGGTATGAAACCACCTCGAAGCTATTCTTTCTGATCGATCTATACAAGAGTTTGTACTAAAATAACACCAAATAATTTCAGATTCATAATACTCAATCCAACACAAAGACCTCAAAGAGTGCCCCAAGATTTCTACCGGAGAAATAAAGACAAGAACGTGCATCAACCCCTATGCATAGATTACCCTAATGTCACCTCGGGATTCCGCGAGTTGAGTACCAGAACAGATATCAAGTGAATCAATACGATACTCCATTGTCACCACGAGTATTCATAGCAAGACATACATAAAGTGTTCTCAAATCCATAAAAGTATTCAATCCGATAAAACGAAATCTCAAAGGGAAAACTCAATTCATCACAACAAGATAGAGAGGGGAAAACACCATGTGATCCGACTATATTAACAAAGCCCGCGATACATCAAGATCGTGACATCTCAAGAAGACGAGAGAGAGAGAGAGATTAAACACATAGCTACTGGTACAAACCCTCAGCCCCGAGGGTGGACTACTCCCTCCCCATCATGGTGGCCGCCGAGATGATGAAGATGGCCACCGGTCATGATTTCCCCCTCCGGCAGAGTGCCGGAACGGGGTCTAGATTGGTTTCTCGTGGCTACAGAGCCTTGCGGCGGCGGAACTTCTAATCTAGGGTCTCCCCGAGGGTTTTGTGAATATTTGGCGATTTATAGGGCAAAGAGGGGGTGCGGGAGGCCACCGATGTGGGCACAACCCACCTGGGCGAGACTGGGCCCCCAGGCGTGCCCTGGTGGGTTGTGCCCCCATCGGGGCACCCCCCAGGTGCTTCTCTAGCCCATTGGATGTCTTCTGGTCCATAAAAATCCACAAAAAGTTTCGCGGTGTTTGGACTCCGTTTGATATTGATTTCCTGCGATGTAAAAAACAAGCAAAAAACAGCAGCTGGCACTGGGCACTGGGTCAATAGGTTAGTCCCAAAAAATGATATAAAGTTGCTATAAAATGATTGTAAAACATCCAAGAATGATAATATAACAACATGAATACTTCATAAATTATAGATACGTTGGAGACGTATCAGCATCCCCAAGCTTAATTCCTACTCGCCCTCGAGTAGGTAAATGATAAAAGAAATAATTTATGAAGTGTGAATGCTAGCAAAGTGCATAAGTTTAATCAATGACAATTTCAAACACTTTTCCTGGCATCATAATAGCAATTCTTTCTTATAAAACTCATCATGGTAAAGTAGCAACCAATTCACATGTTAAGGTTCAAACAATGAATTCTCTGGAAATTCAACAATCTATATTCTTAGCACCAAACAATTTCAATTCAACTTATTCAACAGAGTCTAAGTAAGAGCTCCACATACTCAACCATCATATAGTATTCTATGATTGCTAACACTCACCGCATACATATGAGCAAAACGTTTCAACCAGACACATAGAAAGATAGGGGCTTATAATTTCGCCTCCCAACGTATTCACCTCAAGGGTTATGTCAACAATAATAAGTCATGCTACCCATATCCAACTGGATATATGTGCCTAGATCTTTCCTCACCACAAGATGCTTGCCAAAAGAGAAAAATAAAAAGGAATAGAGAAAAAACTTTGACTCTTGCATGAAAGTAAATACATAAAAGTAAAAGGTAGGCCCTTCGCAGAGGGAAGCAGAAGTTGCCATGCGCTTTTTGTTTGTATGCTCAACCCCTTAGTGCAAAAGAATGTCATGTTATATTGCCCCTTATGATAGCAACCTTTATTATGCAGTCTGTCGCTTTTATTCTTTGCCATCACAAGTCCTTACCTCTTTGACTAGGGACCGGTCGTGACTTCACCGACCATCCTTTTAGAAGCCTTGCTCGACGCCGGGGCCGCTCTCTTTGGAGCTGCCCCAGGAGTAGTGTGACGCGCTGAACCTCTCCCCTGTGGAGCACGAGACAATGTGATGGGTGAGGCAGTGCGAGGAAGCTCTTTCGAGAGAGGTTTTTTCTCAACGACTTACGTGGGAAGCAGGAAGAAGACCAAGGTAATCGGCGATAATGGCCACTTCCGTGCCATCGTAGCTCGCCTAGTAAAACACCCCTTCCGCGAGTATCACGGATACATCCGGATCTTCTTCGAACCCGGGATCCAGCTCCCGGTTGTGGTCCTCAGGCTGTGGGGCGGGGCTGTAAAACCCCTCGGTGATTCTTTGCCAATGCTGTTATAGGCGGATTAGAAATTTGTCAAAGGTAATCTGGGAAGCGAAATGAGTAAAGCAGAAGGATTGGGGATTACCCAACTGGGAGGATTATACATAGAATATCCATCTCTGCTATTGATTCGAAGAAATTCCTCTTCCTCCCCTTTGAACAGCTCTGCCAGGATTTTGGCCAGAGCGGCGGGAGTGCCCGGACCTTTTCGACCACAGCGGGAGGCGTCGTCCTACCCGTTGTAGTGCCACATTGGGAGCCCTCTGTATTGAAGCGGTTGAACCCCTCGCGTTATGGAGGTCGCCATTACCTCAACCATTGTTAATCCGGACTGGGCGAGCGTCTTTATCTCGCCCAAGAGTTGATGAACCTCCGCACTGTCATCCTCCTCAAGGCTCCGGGGGCGCCAACTGTGGCGTTTCTTTAGTGGAACGCTTGCAAATTCAAGGAGACCCTTTCGAACTGGGTCGGGAAGCGCAACGTCCTCAATACAGAACCACTTGGAAAGCCATTCTTTAGATGCCTTCCTTGGTGTGCCGGACAAGTATCCGGTGTCGGCGACGGGCCACACTTCGGCTCCGCCAACTTCAAATATAGACCCTTCATGGTTACGCGGGACAAGACAAAACAATTTTCTCCATAGTTCGAAATGGGCTTCAACGCCCAGGAACAACTCGCATAAAGCAACATAACCGGCGATGTGCAGGATGGAGGCGGGAGTGAAGTTGTGCAGCTGGAGACCGTAATATTCCAAAAGCCCTCGGAGGAATGGATGGACTGGAAATCCGACGCCCCTCAGCAGATAGGGGATGAAGCACACTCGCTCCCTTCCGGATGGATTGGGGAAGTCCTTCGCTTGAGTCACGCCATTAAAGGAGACCGACCCTGCTCAGACAGGGACCAGATCCGCGGGAGGAAGAAATCCCTGTGTTTGCAGCTTTGCTAGCTGACTACTAGTCACAGAACACTTCTCCCACTCGCTTCTCTTTGGGCTGGAGCGGGAGGAAGAGCTGGGAATGCTAGCCATGTTGGAATGGCTTCTCCTGGCAGTTTCTGGGGATTTTCTCGGCATGGTATCGCGTGGATCTAAGATCCGATTCCATTAAATAGGCGTTCCGCCTTGTGTAGACGAGGTGTTATTTCCAAAAATGCCCTGACTCTCCGCATCCGCTCGACACGTGGAAGACGAAGTTATTGGCGCGCAGAAGCCGAGGGGAACGATATTGAGTCAACAACCGAATACATTACTTGAAGAAGGGAACCCGCCTTGCAGTGCCGAAGACAATCCAAGAGTCGAACACATCGTCATTGAAGCCTGGTTCGGGGGCTACTGAGGGAGTCCTGGACTAAGGGGTCCTCGGGTGTCCGGCCTGTTACTCATTGGGCCGGACTGATGGGCTATGAAGACATGAAGACCGAAGACTATACCCATGTCCAGATTGGACTCTACTTGGCGTGGAAGGCAAGCTAGGCGATTGATTATGAAGATTCCCTCTTATGTAACCGACCTCATGTAACCCTAGATCTCTCTGGTGTCTATATAAACCAGAGAGCATAGTCTGGATAGGACAGATTCATTACCGTATACTCATAGGCTAGACTTCTAGGGTTTAGCCATTACGATCTCGTGGTAGATCAACTCTTGTAACACTCATATTCATCAGGATCAATCAAGCAGGAAGTAGGGTATTACCTCCATAGAGAGGGCCCGAACCTGGGTAAACATCGTGTCCCCCGTCTCCTGTTACCATCGATCCTAGACGCACAGTTCGGGACCCCCTACCCGAGATCCGCCGGTTTTGACACCGACAATGGCCACCGGTGATGATTTCCCCCTCCGGCGGAGTGCCAGAACGGGGTCTGGATTGGTTTCTCGTGGCTACAGAGCCTTGCAACGGCGGAACTTCTGATCTAGGGTCTCCCCGATGGTTTTTTGAATATTTGACGATTTATAGGGCAAAGAGGGGGTGCGGGAGGCCACCGAGGTGGGCACAACCCAACTGGGCGCGCCTGGGCCCCCAGGCGCGCCCTGGTGGGTTGTGCCCCCCTCGGGGCACCCCCCCAGCTGCTTCTCTTGCCCACTGGATGTCTTCTGGTCCATAAAAACCCACAAAAAGTTTCGCGGTGTTTGGACTCCGTTTGATATTGATTTCTGGCGATGTAAAAAACAAGCAAAAAAACAACAACTGGCACTGGGCACTGGGTCAATAGGTTAGTCCAAAAAATTGATATAAAGTTGCTATAAGATGATTGTAAAACATCCAAGAATGATAATATAACAACATGAATACTTCATAAATTATAGATACGTTGGAGACATATCAGCACATTGTTGAAGCATTCAACCATCTTACTCGTCATGTCACAGTATCTCCAACCTCCTTCATCATCATCGTAAGCATTCTGATGGTCACGTTGGGGCCTACCGACAGGAACAAATAACGCGTGCCCATGCCATGTGTGCAGACGCCGACCTCCATTTGGAGATCTTTTCAGCACGTATGCAAACTTGTCGACCAAGTTCTACGAAAAGCTACTGCTAAGGACCAAAAGTCGTATGGCAACATGATGTACTACCCATTTTTTAATTGGATGGATGGTCCGTGGCCGCTAATGCCAGGCGATAATACAGCAAAAACACTCCATTATATTACTATCGGACTTGCTAAAACATATCTAGATGAGAAATAAGGATTGCACATCTAAGTGCACAACCGTAGGATCACGTCCCAGGATTCGCATATTCTTTTGTTTTGGCGATGTCGTCCCCCGCACGGGCCACTTGTGGCTTCCATGTGTTTTCTGTCTTTGTCCCATGTGTTGGGCCGACACAGGTTGGGCTATGGACTTTTCTTTTTGGCCTACTTTTTTTCCTAGTCTTGTTATGGGCTGCGGTCTTTTCTTCTTAGTTCATTTGAGTGTGTTTCGCGTGTGCAATCTGGAGAATCAATTTTTTTCCATCCAAATTATTTACAATATATTATTTTTTGTTTTTTTACCTTTCCTTTTCTTTTTGTAGTTTTTATTACTATTTTGCAGCCTGGGGAGAGATGTCGGTCTAGTCGTATGTTTATCACTAGACATGTAATTGCACATCATACCATATTCACAACTACACACTACAAATACTAGACAACTTTAGGAGCTACAATATGACTGTAACTGAGATGACATCACATTTTATTTTATTTTTTGTTATTTTCTTCCATCACAAGAGGACAACAACATATTTCTAAGATTCATGTCATCTTCTTTGTTTGTTCACTTATCGGCACATTCGCGTTATGTGTCTATTTTTTGTCAGGCCTTTTTTGTTTGTGTTAGTTTAACCCATTTCATCTGGCATGTGTTTGTAGAAGTGGAAGAGACAGGCTTTGTGGCTTGTCGCTGAATATTTTTTTAATTTCTTTCAAATTTGTTATCGAAGAGACATGCTATGCGAAAAAGATAGACTTTGACTTGCGCTCGATGTGCAACTAGACACAACCAATTTTTGTCTCAATTTCACCCTGTCATATAATTTTTTACCCCCTGTTGCAACTCCACTCCGTCATATAATTTTTTTACCCCCTATTGCAACTCCACCCCGTCATATAATTTTTTTGTCCTAGTTGCAAATCCACCCTCAATATGCAACTAGGTTCGGCCCATTTTTTCTCTAGTTGCAAGTCTATCCTCGACACGTAACTGGGGCCCGACCCTTTTTTTGTCCCCGTTGCAACTTCATCCCCGACATGCAACTTGGGGGTGCATTTTTTCTATCCCGGTTGAAAGTCTACACTCGATGTGCAACTCGGTCCTGACCTCATTTTGGTCTTAGTTGCATGTCCACCATCGACACATTACACTCTTTTTGTCCCAATTACAACTACAACATCAACATGCAACTTGGGGGCCACCTTTTTTATCCGAATTAAAATCCCACCCTAAATATGCAACTGGTCCCAAACCCCATTCTTGTCCTAGTTGCAAGTTCATCTTATACATGCAACTGGGGCCGTCATTTTTAGATCCTAGTTATAACTTCACCCATAACATGCAATTGGGGGTCATCCTTTTCTTAACCCAGTTGCAAGTCCACTCTCGATATGCAACTGGTTCCTGCCCACTTTTTGTCCTAATTGCAAGTACCGCTTACAAGCGGTACTACCGCCCAACAAGGACGGTACTACCGCTCACAAGTGGTAGTACCCCTGCCCAGAGCGGTACTACCGCAGGGGTGCATCAAGCAATCCCCAAGCAAAACAGATGCACACGGAAAACCAGAACTGCCACAACTTCTGCAAATGAGCTCCGAATTGAGCAAACTCAAGCTTGTTGGATAGGTGACGATGAGAAGCATCCAACAGCATAAGCTCCAACATCAAAAATATCATAGAAGATGCATGTGAACTCCGCTTTGGATGAACTCGAGCTTGTCATGAAGATGACCATAAGCTCTAAAACTCACAAAGAGAAACACCAAACAAGAACCAAGAAGGATGATGTAATGGTTTGAGCTCTCTACGAACGATACGATCAAGCTACCAACTTGAGAGCCCCCCTCGATAGTACGGCAACCGATCATATAACCCGGTCTCTCAACTACCACCATGAGACCAGTAAAACATAAACCTATCAAGGGCAAACCTTTGCCTTGCACATAGTCCACTTGAGCTAGATGATGACGATCTTGACTCCCTCAAGTTGGACCACCTTTCTTGATTGCGTTGGCTCAACGAAGACTAGTTGATTGCTCCCCCATACTCCACTATGGGTGAGCCACTCTACGGCACATCTTCACAAGTCCATTGACACCACAATGGACGGAAAGCTTCAAGCACTTGATCTCTTCGTGATGCTCCACTTGAACTTGCACACCGCGATCTTGATGACGATCACCACTTGATGTCATCCTCTCCATGGGCTGTATGATATCTTCCTCTTGACGCAAGCCCATGGAAACATACATAACCCCACATAGAACTCTTACGTAGACCATGAGTTAGTACACAAAGCATATTGAACAATGCTTACCATACCATGGATCACTTGATCCCTCTCGGTACATCTTCTACGATCTATGTGTTGATTAGCTTGAATCACTCTCTTTACTTAGTCTTGATCAACCTTGAATCTTTCCAGCTCCCTTCATTTGGATGATGTCTTGAAGATAAACATGAATGATCACACAATCTTCTTCTTCAAGACATGCTTGCAATAAGCTCAACACTCACATGACCAATCTTTGGATAAATCCTTAATAACACCTTGGTCAACTCATAAACTCCTTCAAACCAACACATGGACTTCCAGAAATGCCTATGGACAAATCCTTCAAATGTAACTCAATGCAACCATTAGTCCATAGAGAATGTCATCAATTACCAAAACCACACATGGGGCCACCATATGTTCTTTCAGTAAGGAAGGACCCGCTGTGGCATTTCAGGTAAAGGGGGAATCTCGAGGAGGGTCTCCAGACCTTAGAAGTGCCCCACCATTTCGGAAATCATTATTGGCAATCAAGTTCGGGCTGGTGAACGAGTAGAGTATCGCCTACTCCAGTCGAATTGAAGTCTCTTTACTGAATTCTCCATGACATTTCATCTTGCAAAGATTGATAACATGAAAAAGGTGTCACCAAAAGACTTTATTGTAATTCTTAGTTGTGAGAGTTACTTTGTAGTTTCTTGGACCTTTGATCCAAATCAATGTATCTGCAATGGTTTTGAGTGTGAATAAAGTTACAGGTGTTTCTAGAAAAATCATTCTTATCATTAAATTAGGTGGGAAATGTTCAAAGCATGTGAGGCGGGGAATGGGGTGTTAAAGAGGATTGGGCTAGATTTTACCCATCGACTAATGTTTTTTCTGAAACGGAGGATTTCTCCTAGTCGGTGCATCAAGCAATGGCACTTTCATTTTATTAAATAAAAGTAGCAAACAAAGTAGAAAGTTCACCTCAGGTTCTCAAGCAAGCTCAAAATGAAAGAGTATAATGCCACAACCGGCAGAAATAGGACAAAATGACTAAACAACTATCCTATTATTGGACACTCAAACCGGTTGTACGTAGCCCGTGCTACCGTCTCCCAGCGGTTGCACCCAAAGGCCATATGCTCCATGGCTTCCGCATGACTGAGTAATGACCACGTACGAATCAATCCAGATGCCCGGAAGATAACCTGGAAAAAAATTGTGGTATTGGTTCGGTGAAAGATAACGCCATTTAGACACTTCCAAATAGCTCAAAGTAATGCACAAACTCACACTTGAATTTGTGTCCCTGTATTGCGCTCTACCCCATTTAATCAGGTACCAAATAAAACGGAGATGCTAATAGGTGGAGTGACATTAAAGAACACATGTATTGTATGCCACAATAACCTGACTAGTGGACATTTGAGAAAAATAGATGTTGGATTGTTTCGTCCTGATCAAAAAATAACACCGTTTACTGCCTTCCCTTCTATGTCTCACCAAGTTGTCCTCAGTTAAAATCACCTCCTTGTGCATGAACCACGTGAATACCTTTATTTTTAATGGCACATTAATTTTCTAAATATGAAGCGTCTTTTGGATTGATCCAATGGTAATCAAGTCTATGTACATTGATCTTAATAAGAACATGTAAGAAACCAAAAGTTTCCAATGTAGGGTATCTCCCATCGACTAATGTGCCTGGTTCTTTTTTTTGTTGTTGCCTGATTCGGATACACTTATTACAATTGAGATTCAAATGGTCTTCATCGGGATTCATATCAATGAAACTGGAGCAAAATGATTTGTTTATTTATTATGGGAAGCAAAATGAAGTACAAATGTACTCTAATGTCTAAGTTCGTGTAAATCCATATGCCAATAAGCGGAGAGGCAGCTGGTTTTTTAATCCTGAAACCATAGAACAATATTTTTCATTAATTTAAAAATATGTTCGAAAATACAAATTTACAAGCAGATAAGAATCTGCATCTATCCAATTCCAGCTCTTTCTAACATGAATACAGGAGATCATGAAACAACTAATCAAATCAGGGAATCAATCCACTGATTAAGAGCTTCAACATTCTTGGTTTTAGTCCTATGTTTGACCAGCATGAGATCTTGCCTGAGCTTAAACTTCCAGGAAAGAAGGATTGGCTTTTCATTCTTGAAGATGTTCCCATTCCTCTGCATCCATAAATTCCAGCAGCCCAAAACACCAGGAGAGGCAGCTGTTTATTGTTCTCTCTATTCTTCCTACGAGTGACGTGACCAGATGTGAACTGCTTGTTAGTCATGTACAGTACTACGTCCGGTCTGTTCACTCCTTTTCTTTCAGATGTTGAATTCATTCCATTGATGCAGTTTGAACAGCAGATGAAGCTGCTAACACTGTATTTTTTTTCAAAAAAGGGCGCTTTATATTACTTAAAAGGTTTAAGTATTACACCCGGCCTCTGCATAACTAAGATGCATACAGCCAAACAAGATCAACTCACATAAACGAAAATAAAAAAGGCGAAATAGAAAGAGACATATGTAGAGTCTGTGTAACGCCTAAAGCGTAGGGGGGTCAATCTTAAGATCATACTGCCACCCATGTTGGATAAAAGTATCACTCGTCGTAGCCTTCAATCGTGTACACACCTTCGTAAACAGGTCTTGGTTCTCCACGCGTTGTAGAGAGGACCATAAACGAAGAGTCCACGTGCTAACACTGTATAGGAACTAAAGCTTTTAGTTGCACCAACCATTGGTTGCCAACATGATCAGATAAAATCAGATAATTGTGAATAATTTTTTGTCTTTCTAATTTCTCATAGGTGATTCTCTTTGTGTGTGTGTGTGTGTGTGTGTGTGTGTGTGTGTGGGGGGGGGGGGGGGGGGGGGGTGAAGGCAAAGCATAATCCGTCCTAAATAACAAGGAATGGCTCTGGGCTGGGAGATCCTATGCAAAACCAACATGCATGCATGATGCATGCGAAATCAATGAGCCAGAAAAAGCACCCATGCTTCTCGTACGGTTACATGCCTGACATGTGGATATCTTGCTGAGCATACTGGGGAGAGCTGGGGCCATGCAGACGTGAAATCAGGCGACAGCGGCACGACAGTTCCGGGGACCAGGTTCGGTACGTGGCTGCGACGGCGACGGCCTCCAAGGACCAAGATGATGATGACGGGCTCAAAGGCGTACGGCCGTTCGCCCCTCTCTGCGCTTCTGATCTACAAAAAAAAAAAGGTTGGTCCAATTTATAAGGAAAACTGGACCCAAAAATCATACAAACAGCGCCTTTCGGCAGCAGCACATACAACACATCACCTCCCGAGCCACGGGTCCCTCTAACCGGATCCATCTCCAGGACGATGCCCCCAAGAGAGAACACGACGCCGAATGGCGCCGTCATCGTCCGGTCTAAACTAGATCAAGAGTTTCCCCCGGAGCACGTTGGGAAAGGCAAGGTAAGATGCTACAGCGATGCCTCCAACGAGGAAGCGACGCCTGAAAGCGCCGCCATCGACGACTCCGGCCGCAACCGGAGTACGCCTTTCGCCGGCAGTCTCACCTGCATAACCCGAACCATGGATCCGATCAGCCTACACATCGAACCACTATCCCTGCCTCCACGGCCAACTACACCTCCCCGACGAGCTCGACGTGCTTCCAACCTTGCATCCACACCCCCCACTGGACGGAGGACGCAACCCCTAGCGACGCCATTCGTCTCCCATCGGAAGGATGCAACCAAGCACCACGCCATTCGTCTCCTCGAGGATGCAACGCCTGCCGGCCATTCATCTCCCGACGAAGGATGCAACACCCGCAGCGAGGCCATTCCTCTCCCTCCAGCCACCACCATCACGACCTCCCACCCGAAGCAGCATCGAGCTCACCGAACCACCAAGCAGAAGGATGCAACACCAGGCGAGGTGCCATTCATCTCCCACAGCCTCGCCCCCACGGCCAGCAGAAACCAGATCGAGCCCTGCTGCCTGCGGAGCTCCCATGCGCAGACCCGGCCGCCAACGCCCCAGCACAGCCGCGACCCCAACACACCAGATCCAGGCCGCCAGAGCCACGGCGCGGCATCCAGGCGCCAGATCCGGATCACCGGCGCGCGAGCACGGCGCCTCCCTGCGCAGCCAAGCCGCTCCTTTGGACGCGGTCACCCCGCCACAGCGCGCGCCCTCGAGACGCCAGATCCGCGCGGGCTGGAGACCTCGCGCGCCCACGGCTCCTACGCCGCGACCTGCCTGCTCCTCGCGCCAAAGGCCCGCGCGCTAGCCACCCCTCCGCCATGGCGTGCCGAGCAGCGCCGGCCCGCGCACAGCCACACGCCGCAGCGCCTCGCGCCTGCCTCCTCCGCTTGGCACAGCTGCCCCGCGCAGCCCACCTCGCGAGCAGGAGTGGAAGAGCCCGCCGCCGCCGACACCACACGGGCTTTGCCCGGGGGCGCTCGCTGGCGGCGGGGGAGGAGGAGGGGAGGATGGGTGGCGGCGGTGCCTGGCGGCTAGGGTTAGCCCCCGGGCCGCTCGCGGGGAGCGACACGGGGCTCCCTGCGCTTCTGATGATGATACTACCATCCTAACGAACTTTGCAGCGCCGCTGCATACGCTTCATTTATACTACTGCTGCATTATGGGCCTAGGATGGCTCCAAGACTCCGAGTCCTTTGCTGTGCACAATAAAGCCTAGCGCTGTGCGCACTTCGTTGAGAAGCCGTACGCTCCACCGCATCTCTCTCCACTCAAGGTACGTGTAAATCTCTTCTTGTTACAGTCGAGTCTTCCATGCACCAAATAGTAGTTCAGCCAACAATCTGTGTGTATCTCTTGTTGGATTCTTTCCAAGCACTAGCAATCTGCGAGTCTTTAAAATTTCATTCAAAAACGTACGTCTTCATATCAAATAATATCATGAACAAAATCAGCTCGTTTACTTCAATGAAAGGCCCGTCCCTTTATCTTATGTGATGATGACACTGCAGGGATTGCTTGCTTCATCATCCACTTAAGTACAAGCAGCCAATCACGCTCATGAGGATACCGCTAACGCATGCATGCACCACTGGACCGGGATCAACGTAACTACTACAAGGTAGCCGGCCAGGCACACGCCAACGAACAAACAAACAAACAAACTTACTGCTCACTAATCTCTCGATCGACTTGCGCCGTGGACCTGCCCCCGGTGTGGTGCATGCGTAGCTTTCGTTGCTACTTGGATGACAGGTTCCACTCACCGGTCCATTTGGAGCGACTGCTGCTTCCTGGTCTCTATCCTGTCATGTGCCTGGCATGTGATCCATGATGGGCACGTACGTGGATAAAAGCTTCGGGCGCTGCTCATGATTAGGTGATGGACACTTCCATCTCATCCCGATCTCTAGCCGTAACGTTCTTAATCAGTGCTGTATTTTGTAACATCACACAGACAACATCTACAACCAAAGATCCGGGTCCGAGCCACGGATTTTCAAGATTGACGAAATCACCACGGACAACTCGCTGTTGAGAAGGACGTTGCCTCTCACTAAAAGGAAATCATATATCTTGAGATACCAAAGCGTCTAACATGAAGTTTGATCATTGGTCCGCCACCCTCCTAACCATCCAACTGCGCGCGGGTTGGTTCTCTCGGCAACACAAATTTCATTATCGTTGGTTCTTAGAGGACAACTGAAGTGAAATCATCTTTTAATGATTGCATCACGAGTTTCTACTACTGATAATGATTCCCCTGGAAGGCTGAAGCAAGAACTGATGTGCACGGCAACGAGCTCCTTGATTGCACATGACGATGTGCCACTTCTCGTAAGTTTCATGGCAGCATTTTTATTCAACTGCCAGAGATGGATGATCGGGAGGCAGGAGGGAATGGGAAACACTGCTTGCGAGTTGAGAGAAACAGTTTATCAAGTAGAAATCTGTCTTATCTTTCGTGAGGGAGCAACTCAATTAATTCAAGGTGACTGCATGCCAATTATTGTGCAATAGTTAAAGTGATTCTGCTTCTCATTCAGTCTAGTTTTCAGAGTTCTGCACTGTTTTGTTTAAAAACAAGAGTTCTGCAGCAGTGGAAGAACCTGAGCTTCTTGTTGCAAAACAGTGGCTCGTACTACGGAAAACTGTTGTTTTATCCATCCATGAGTGTTAAATTAAATAAATATAGGTCTAGCACTATTATTATTATTATTATTATTATTATTATTTTCCCCTCTTCTTCTTTATATACTACATGTACTTGTCATGTTTAATGCCGGCCTGAATTTTGGGATTGGAATTGCGACTATTGAACTGAGAACATAATCAATAATGAAATGTCAGCGTCAGTCATAGTCTAACCATGCCACGGCTGAACCCTAAGAAAAGGCTCAATATCATGTATGTACAACAAAATTGTTGGGTGGTGATGGTGCAGCCATTGCTCGGGAAGTCAGGATCAGGGCCAGGGTGGGCGCTTACGTACAACAAAATAGACAAGTCCTGCTGGCTCTCCTGACTAGCCACTGTTAGGCACCAAACTGCCTGGACCTCCTGCATCGCATGCTTCCTACTCCTTCCGTTTCAAAATAAATGACTCAACTTTGTACTAACTTCAGTACAAAGTTGGGTCATCTATTTTGGAATGGAGGGAGTACCTGCCATCTCCTTCATTGGTTGAAGGGCTAATTTTGAGTCTGAAAACGCCAGCCTAGCCCCTTGTCTGTACAACTTGAGCCGCTTATTAACTTGCTACCACCATAGGCACTTCACATCTGTCTCCACAGCGGTAAGCATGCCATGTTTTGGTCTAGGTTTGCTGTTCCTCAAAGCAAGGAACAGTGGAGGGTACCGCATGCCCAACCTAGGAATTGAGCTGAAATCGCTTTCAGATTACCGCCCAAAACGAGCTAAAACGTAGTACTTGTCATCATGGTCTCATGGACCTGCTGATCCGCAAGGACTTAATAATGCGGTGCAGGATTGGGTCACATGGGCTCCCTCTCCATTCTATGCATAGGGGAGACTGCTGCAGAGGCTTCGCTGCAATTACTAGGACTACATGCAGGAAGCAACGAAGGATTTTTATCCTATTTATTATGCCGCACCACATGCCTGCCTCTCCGGGGGACCGGGGCACATAACTAAAGCACATGACAAGGAACAATATTGGCACATCACCCTTCTCACGATCTCATCCATCCATGTGTAGTATATATCCCCGGGTCTCTATAAAATAACCATGGGAAATTCACCAAATGGCCAATGCATTCATTGGCTGAAGAGATCCTGCAATGCTAGTCGTTTGAAGGAATGGCCTTGGCTGATCATCTTGGTGCAGCAAGGCAATGTAGTACATGTGGATTAGGTTAGGTAGTAGTAGATGCACAGTGCTGCTGCATGCATGGCGTCTGCCCGTCGATCAATGATTGGTGCCGTGATGGACCAGCAAGCAGTGGCTTGGAAGCAGCAGGAGCTCTAGCCCTAGCTTCTGCTTCACCGCCGGCTGGCACCCAAATAATGGGGCTCCGCCATCTATCTTGGGACCGTCCGTCTTTTGGCAACCTACCCGAGGGAAGATTTGCGCACACTCGATCCGGCCGGTCCACACTCCAAACCATCCTACTTCCAACGAGACTAGTGGTAGTACGTTCCTGGGCTAGCTGTTTGTTCGTTGGCGATGATGATGGATGGAGGGGCTCGTCTACGTCCCTAGCTTAGCTTAGCTTAGCTTAGGTCTCATCCTACTAGCAGCTTGGGCTTGGAGAGTTGGGAGGGGTTCATCATTTGCGAACGATCGGTTACTGCATCATCTCCGGTCGGCTTCCCGTTGGTGAATTACGCGTCGGCCGCTGTCGCTCACGGTACGCGACACGGCCCAGCACCGGCGGAGGACGGTCGTCGTCGACGAACAGGCGCCCGAGATCGACGGAGGGTGGATGCGTGGAGCCGCCAACCTCCAGCGGCGACAGGAGCGGACGTACGCGGCCAATGATGGGCGGACGACGACGACGGTCACACAGGCAGGCAGTAGCCACGCCGTCCCACCCATCGGCCGCGGGCACATGCACGTCGCGCCACACGGCATGCGGAACACATGCGGGATCGGCGCGGCGGGGGCCCCGGCGTTCCCCCCGCGGCCCGGACAGGCGAGGCGGGAACGTGGCGCGTGTCCCCTCGCCATCCGCGGGCCAGAGAGAGCAGCCTGCCCTCCGATCTGGTGCCTGTCAGAGCCAGAGGCCTCCCGCGTAACCTGCGTGCGGCTTGCGGCGCACATGACACAGCCAGCCGGCCACCATCATCGTCGGTACTCGGCACTAGTAGGAGTACTATTGGACACCGCGACGTCCCGTCGGCTCTGACGCTCTGCCGCGCTCCGCGACTCGTCCCGTCGGCTCTGCGCTCTGGGTATGTCATCGTCTCGTTACGCCATCCAAAGGCTGCGGCGCGCGGCTGGCTGCTTGCTGCTGGCGGCCTGGCGGACGAGTGGCGACGTATGCGCGCGCAGCCCGGCCGGCAGGTCCGTGACTCCCATCTGTGGATCTTACCGGTCACGGCAGCGTGTCAGGAGGGCTGGCTGCTCATCTGATCCAGACCCAACTTCCTTCCCGACGTAGTACTACCACCACGTAACTTCCTTTCCTTTTCTATAAGGGCGTGTCCCATATCGTGCAGTAAAATACATGCCCGCAAACATCTACACCGACGTATTTGGACCAATTTTACCATCCAACACAGTGCCGTGTAAAGCTCAAAAAAAAAAGCAGTGCCGTGTATGTCCACGGGCATGTTCACGTGTCCAAAATTTCGTAAACCCAATGCAAAATTTATGGAGGTTTGTGAGAGTCGGGACCACCCTCACACTCCAACAACACATGCCCACGCAAAACCCTCCTGGAGCCCGCACATTTGGCCACATCCGCACTTTATTCGAGTCAAAGCTCGCATATTCTCACCCTCTTCAGTCGATCACCGCCGTCTTTCATCCCCGTGCCCGCCCTTTTCGCTGCCCGCCGTGGCATAGATCCGGTCATAGTGTTGAAGGAGCCGGAGGAGGAAGACCCAAAGGTAGTCACGGCCCAGAAGAGCAACCCGGCAACCCGCAACACGCACCGCCGCATCCAAAGGAGCGAGGAAACAGCTTTGGCGACCGACCACCCGCTACCTCTTAAAAAGAGCGACGTGCTAGGACATGGGCCAGGGGTCGGGAGGGGACGGGGGCGATGCCGCCGCCGATGCACTAGCCTGTGTCGAAGCTAAATTCTGCAGATCCCTTAGTAGGGTATACTAGCTAGGCTACTTGGCGAGATGGTAACGAAGACAAGGGTTTTTAGGCCAACTCCACCGCGCGACCCCAAACGGACGTCCGTTTTTTCCGGATTCTGTCTGTTTGGGTAGGGCGATGGGGTCGTGTCCGGGCCTGTCCTGGGATGCGGTGGCCGTGCGCCCAACGCGCGGACGCATCCCGGCCGCATCCTGTCCGCGTATTAGTTCTTTGCAAGTCCTTAACTTTATTTCATCATTCATTTTTGGTACATGAAAAATACATCATCACATTTTGACTAGTAAAGTAAGACCAAAGAAAACAAGAACCACAAGAATACATTTTAGAAGATACCCAACTTCCAGAACTGCTCCCTTGAGTTGGGTTAGGGCCTTCTCGATGCACTCATTGTTGATCTGTGGAGGAGGCTCGATCTGGCATCCTCCTGTCTTCTTCAAGCCAGAAGTCGATGTTGCTTCCTCAGACCTAGTCTCGTGTCTAGCCTCTAATCTAGCAACAAGTGCACTTGTCTCATTTACAGCCTCTATACTAGCTAAAAGTGCACGAACATGTACTAAATTTCGCTCTATCAATATATCGATGTACTCTTCTTCCCAATACCAAAACTTGCATCCATTCTACACAGCAAAATTTGAAGTTAGCACAACTAGTCAAATCTAGAGCACAAACCGAAGCTAAAAAAAGTGCATACCCCATCGTTTAAGCACTTGATGAACACCCACTAGTAGAAAACTGGGCTTTGGTCACAGGGCAATATTCACATTAGTCCCGGTTCAGTCAAGAACCGGGACTAATGTGAGCATTGGTCCCGGTTCGTGCGGCCAGGGGCCTGCCGGGCCTCGTGGGGGCATTGGCCCCGGTTCATCCAGCCCCTTTGGTCCCGATTGGTGGGACAAAACGGGACCAATGGGCCTCGCTCCTGGCCCACCACCATTGGTCCCGGTTGGTGGCTTGAACCGGGACCAGAGGTTCACCCTTTAGTCCCGGTTCATACCACAAACCCGGACTAAAGGGTTGGTCCTAGTAGCGGTCAGAGTTTAGTCCCACCTCGCCAACCGAAGGGCGCTCACACCGGTTTATAAGCCCGTCCCTCTCTGCCTTGTTGAGCTCCTCTCAAAGTGAAAATAGATGCCCTTATACAGGGAATTTGACCTAAATTCAGAGTAAATTTCTTTGAATTTCATAGAAATTTATTAGGAATTTAGGTTGAAATTTCTATCTATGTTCATTTTTTATAGTAAATAAAATAAATAAACCTTAATAAAATAAATAAAAATAAATAAACCTTAATAAAATAAAATAAAATAAAATAAACTATAGTAAATAAAATAAATAGACCTTAATTAAATAAATAAAAATAGCAGCAGTAAAATAAATAAAAATAGCAGCAGTAAAATAAATAAAGTAAAATACATAAGTAATTAGAAACAAAATGGAATAAAATAAATAAGTTTTTTGTTGTAAGTAGAAACAAAACAAAATAAATAAAGCAAAAGAGAAAACAAAAAACAGGGAAAAAATTATGCCACCTACTGGGCCACCACGGCCTGAATACGACTTGAAACCCACCCATGGGCCAGGATTCAGGCCCGCAGAAGGCCCAGTAGGCCCCACAGGCAAAGAGAACGGTTAGGCCCGAAAGCCTGCAGTTGAGAGGAGCTCATGAGGGTGGGCGCAGCAGCGCTTATAAACCACTCTCGAGCTCTCTCAACTAGCGAAGTGGGACTAAACTTTTGACGCGGGGCAGCACAAGGCCTTTGGTCCCGGTTGGTGCCACCAACCGGGACTAAAGGGGGGCATTGGTCCCGGTTCGTGGCACCAACCGGGACCAATGCCCCCCCCTTTAGTCCCGGTTGGTGCCACGAACCGGGACCAATGAGTTGCCTATATATACCCCATCGCCACAGCAGAGCACTCCACAGTGCTCTGTTTTTTCTGGCCGGCGAGGGGAGGGCATTTGGGTGCTCTAGCTCACCTCCTATGCACATGAGGTGTTCGATGAAATGTCTGAGCCACACTAGTTAATCTTTCTCCTCTCGAAACTCGACCTCCGAGCTCCATTTTCCCTGAGATTTGTCTAGGTTTAGCGGTCTGTCACATCCCGTCCCCGTCTTCACCGCCGTCGAACGCCCGCGCCGATCTCGTCGCCAGCACCACCGTGGTGAGCCTCTTGTTCTTATCTTCTTTCTGAAAGAAAAAAAAATTCTTACTTTAGATAGATACTTGTCTAATTTTGTTACTTTATTATTCCTTCTTATTACATAGTGCGATGGTTTTGGTATCCGCCCCCGTCGGCCCCCGTCCTGTCTATGATTCGGATGTGGTATATATTATATTTTTATAACTATTTTGTTCATTTATTGTTTATGACAAATATGCCGACCAACGTGACATAGATTTTATTTATCTAGGAGGTGGTTGAACCGGAAATTCCAACCGACCCTATTGTCGAGAGGTTAAATTTAGTTGAAGAAGAAAACAATTACTTGAAGAAAAAAATAAAAAAAATTGAGGAGGAGAAGATGATATTGGAGTTGCATATTGCGGATGCCGTCGATGATCACAAGATCAAGATGGATGCAATGCGCTTGAAGATTAGAAAGATTAGAAAATATGCCATTCATACCGAGGCTTGGTATCATTATGCCGTTGGATCAATTGTTACCTTGGTTGCGATTATGATCGCATTTGTTTTCGCATTGGAATGTTTTACATAGTTTCAATGTATGGTTTAATTAATTAGATGCTCTGGAGAGCTATATATATGTTGTTAGATGAGAACTATGTATGTACTTTGGTTTTAATATGATGATGAACTTCTATTAATTTGGTCACTTAATTATCTATTCATGATGTTCTACAATGGTTTTTGACACACTTAATTATATATAATGCACGCAGATGAACCGGCAATGGATGTACGGTGATAGACACACCTTCGAGTACATTAAGGGCGTGCATGATTTTCTTGAAGTGGATGAGGCAAACAAGCAGAATGGTTTTATGTGTTGTCCATGCCCTACATGTGGGAATGCGAAGTCTTACTCTGACCGGAAAATCCTTCACACCCACCTGCTTTACAAGGGTTTCATGCCACACTATAATGTTTGGACGAGGCATGGAGAAATAGGGGTTATGATGGAAGACGACGAAGAAGAAGAGGACAATGACAACTATGTGCCCCCTGAATACGGTGATGCTGCAACAGGGGAAGCTGCTGAAGATCAAGAGGAACCGGACGATGTGCCCAATGATGCTGCAAGGGGGGAAGCTGCTGAAGATCAAGAGGAACCAGTGCCCGATGATGATGATCTCCGCCGGGTCATTGTCGATGCAAGGGCGCAATGCGAAAGTCAAAAGGAGAAGCTAAAGTTCGATCGCATGTTAGAGGATCACAAAAAAGGGTTGTACCCCAATTGCGAAGATTGCAATACAAAGCTCGGTACCGTACTGGAATTGCTGCAGTGGAAGGCAGAGAATGCTGTGCCTGACAAAGGATTTTGAGAAGCTATTGAAAATATTGAAGAAGAAGCTTCCAAAGGATAACGAATTGCCCGACAGTACATACGCAGCAAAGAAGGTCGTATGCCCTCTAGGATTGGAGGTCGTATCCCCTTTGAGAGGTTCATGGGAGTCCTAAAGAAATATGTCCGTAACCGCGCTAGGCCAGAAGGAAGCATCTCCATGGGCCATCAAACAGAGGATGTCATTGGGTTTTGTGTTGACTTCATTCCTGGCCTTAAGAAGATAGGTCTCCCTAAATCGCGGTATGAGGGGAGACTGACTGGAAAAGGCACGCTTGGAGGGGACTCAATAATATGCAGGGACGGATATTCTTGGTCTCAAGCACACTACACAGTTCTACAGAACTCTACCTTGGTGACCCCGTATGTCGATGAACACAAGAACAGTCTGCGCTCCAAACACCCGGAGCAGTGTGACGACTGGATTACATGTGAACACATCAGGACTTTCAGCAGTTGGTTGGAAACACGTCTCCTGTTTGTGATGAGTTGTACTCGTTGTCCAAGGGACCATCTTCGACTGTATTGACTTACAAAGGATACGAGATAAATGGGAATACATTTTACACGATCGCCCAAGATCAAAAGAGCACCAACCAAAACAGCGGTGTCCGCTTTGATGCAGCAACCGAGAGGGGAAAGGACACATATTATGGTTACATAATGGACATATGGGAACTTGACTACGGACATGATTTTAAGGTCCCTTTGTTTAAGTGCAAATGTGTCAATCTGTCAGGAGGCGGGGTATAGGTAGACCCACAGTACGGAATGACAACAGTGGATCTGAACAATCTTGGGTACACTGACGAACCGTTCGTCCTAGCCAATGATGTGGCATAGGTTATCTATGTGAAGGACATGTCTACCAGACCGAGAAAAAGAAAAGATAAGGAAGCGAATACATCATACGATGAGCCAAAGCGCCACATAGTTCTTTCAGGAAAAAGGGACATTGTGGGAGTGGAGGGCAAGACAGACATTTCTGGAGATTATGAAAAGTTTCATGAAATTCCTCCCTTCAAAGTCAAGGCTGGCCCAAGCATCCTGATAAACGATGAAGATTATCCATGGTTACGGCGCAATAAGCAAATGACACAAGCGAAGAAAAAGTGAAGACTTTCTCCCGCAACTATTATGATGATACCATGCCAACTTTGTAACAGACGAGTATGATACCATTGTCCATTTTGTACACGAAGTGCATCTAGTTTTTGCCGTAACCCTCTCAACTTTCTTGCACATGCTATGTGGATGAAATGATGATACCATGCCAACTTTCAACCTTTTCAGAGTTCATTTGAAATGCTTTTCAATTTTAGGGTCTTATAGCTCAAAATAATTAGTAAATGCATGAAAAATAACAAATGAAGTCAGAAAGGGTTGAAAATTGATGATGTGGCTTTGAATGGTGCATTGTGAACACAAACAGTTAGGAGTTCAAATAAGTTTAAAAATGAAATCCCTTTGTAACAGACGAGTTTCCGTATGAAATCCTGATACTTCGAAAGAGATTGTCCGTTTTGTACACGAAGTGCATCCAGTTTTTGCCGTAACCCTCTCAACTTTCTTGCACATGCTATGCGGATGAAATGATGATACCATGCCAACTTTCAACTTTTCCAGAGTTCATTTGAAATGCTTTTCAATTTTAGGGTCTTATAGCTCAAAATAATCAGTAAATGCATGAAAAATGGTGCATGAAAAATAACAAATAAAATAAATAAGTAATTAGAAACAAAATAATATAAACTTTAATAAAATATATAAGTAGAAACAAAATAAAATAAACTTTAATAACATAAATAAAATTTATGAAACTAAAATTATCAAAGTATTTTCTGTTCAAAACATTATAAGCAACCTCTAGTATTATTGAAACAAAAATTATATAAAATTGATGCAACTAAAATTATCGAAGTATTTTCTGTTCAAAATCATTGAAAGCAAAAATAATTTTCATAAAGAACTTTTTTTGTTAGAAACTTTAATAGCAAAAAGTATTATCATAAAGTAAAATAAATAAGTAATTAGAAACAAAATAAAATAAAATAAATAAGTTTTTTGTTGTAAGTAGAAACAAAACAAAATAAATAAAGCAAAAAAGAAAACAAAAAAACAGGCAGAAAATAAAAATTATGCCACCTACTGGGCCACCACGGCCTGAATACGACTAGAAACCCATCCATGGGCCAGGATTCAGGCCCGCAGAAGGCCCAGTAGGCCCACAGGCATGTACAGAGAGGTTAGGCCCGTAAGCCTGCTTTAGAGAGGAGCTCGATAGCTCAGGCGCACCGCACCTTATAAACAGGTGCGACTCTCTCAGCTAGCGAGGTGGGACTAAACTCCCACCACCACGCCGCTGTGCAAGGCCATTGGTCCCGGTTCGTGGCACCAACCGGGACCAATGCCCCCCTTTTAGTCCCGGTTGGTGCCACCAACCGGGACCAAAGGCCGCCGCTTCCCGCCCTTTGGGCTGCTGAAAAGAGGCCTTTGTTCCCGGTTGGTGGCACCAACCGGGACTAAAGGGGGGCATTGGTCCCGGTTGGTGCCACGAACCGGGACCAATGCTCTCAGTATATAAGAAAGCACTTAGCGTTTTTCATATTGAACTCTGCATCAGTTCCCCCGCCCCGACGACGCCGCCAGGCTACCCGAGCTCGCCCCGTCGACGCCGTCGCCGCCCTCTGCTGCCTCGTCGACGCGCAGCCGCCCCTTCCCCGAGCACGCCTCCGGCGGCCCACCCCGACCACGCCGCGCGTCCCTGCCTCGACCACGTCGTCGTCGCCCCAGCTGCCCCGACCACGCCGCCATCGCCTCTGCCTAGCCCTGCCCCGACCACGCCGCCGTCGCCTCTGCCCCTGCCCCGACCACGCCGCCGTCGCCTCTGCCCCTGCCCCGACCACGCTGCCGTCGCCTCTGCCCCTGCCCCGACGCGCCGCCGTCGCCTTGGTCAGGGCCGGCACTGCCCCCTTCCTCCCGATTTTTTTCTGCACATATATATGATGTTTTTTTCCTGATTATATGTATATGTATGAGTATATGTATGTGTGTATATCTGTTTATATGTCCTTTTTTTAGATCTTTTTTTGCATTTTTATAAAAATGTATATATGTTCTCTGTGTATATATATGTTCATGTATATATGCAAAAGATAGATTTTTAGAAAAGTTAGGATTTTTTTTCTGTTCATAGATTTTTTTGGTGATATTAATTATTGTAGAATATGCAAATGTTTGTATATTCATATGAACAATGCATTAGGCAAAACCTTTATTTTTTTGCAATTTTCTATTTGAACATTTTTTTATGAATGAGTGGAAAAAGGAAAATAAGAAGAGGAAGAAAGGAGAAGAAGAGGAGAGGAAGAAGAGGAGAAATAAATAAGAAGAGGAAAAAAGAAGAAAAAGAAGAGGAGAAGAACAAAGGAATAGAAGAGAAGAAGAAAAAATAAAAAAAATCTATTTTTTCTTCTTCTCTCCTCTATTCCTTTCTTCTTCTCCTCTTTTTTTTCTTCGATCTTCTCCTCTTTTTATTTCTTCTTCGATTTCTTATGTTTTATCGGGTCTGTCGTCGTCGATATACCCCTCTCCCGATAACTTCAACATGAGGGGGGGGGTCGACATACCCCCTCTTCGATAATATTATTTTCCCATGTACGTATGTCGTCGTTGTCGATATAACCCCCTCCCGATAACTTCAACACGTGGGGGGGGTTTCGATATACCCCCTCCCCGATAACATTATTTTCCCATGTATGTATGTCGTCGTTGTCGATATATATAACTCCCTCCCAGATAACTTCGACATGATGGACGGTCGATATTTATAACCCCTCTCGACCGTGATAACTTATACCACGGGAGCACCCCCCCGGCCCTCTCGCTCGACCAAAACTCTCGAGGACACCCAAACCCTAGAAAAAACGATGTCGGTCTCCTACCCCCTCCCGTCGCGCCCCTACCCTTGAAGCGTTGCCGAGGCCACCCCAAACCCGGAATAAGCTAGGTCTACGTTTGCACTAATATATCCACCTGCTGTCATGTTTGTGTAATAATTGCCATGTTGTAATATTTGCAGAAACAATGGAGCACGGACGAGACGAGCAAGCAGAAGAGGTGTTGGGGGACATAATCTTAGCCGGAGGTGATATCTTGTCGTATCTTAACGACAATGATGGTCTGGAAGAACAGGGTGAAGAAGCAGGCTACGGTGATCGAAGAGTGGAGGAGGAAAGACATGATTATGATGGCTCTGGTGACCCAATGCTGGTGCAAGAAGGAGCCCGTGGTGACGGCTTCGGTGACCGAACAGAGTCCGGCCAGGTAAATATATTAGTTAAGCCTGTGCTGACTAGCTAATTGATGCATTCATTGTTTTGGTATGTACACATATTAATTAACACTCATCTTTCTTCTTTTTTCTAGCCCTCCGGATCGAGCACAACTTCGGTAAAGAGACGAGGCCCAAAGAGAAAGTTGCGCTCGGATGAAAGGTTTAAGATCACAGCAATCGCGCGCGACGGCCAACCGATTGAACCCATCCGGACAAAGGATGCATTTGCTGCTCAGTGCGGGGTTCTAGTTAGGGACAAGATCCCGATCAGCATCCACCAATGGTATAAGCCTAAGAAGGAAGACCCTGAGGTATCTTATGTCAATGATATGCAGAAAGATGATCTTTGGACTGAGCTGAAGGCAAATTTCACCCTACCGCCAGAGGAGGATCCGGAGAAGCCAGTTAAAGAGCAATTAATCAAGTCTCATGCTCTTAAGAAGATGGCAGACCTATTCAGGAGGTGGAAGAATGAGCTGAAAACGTTTGTCGACAAAGAAGAGACACCAGAATTCATCGGCCGATATGAGAAGATCAGAGATCACTGGCCCGCATTTGTGGCCCACAAGACATAGGAAAAGAGTAAGAAGATGTCAGCGACAAACAAGAAGAATGCTGCGAAGAAGAAGCTTCACCATCGCACGGGGTCAGGTGGCTACCTCAAAGCCCGACCTAAGTGGGCCAAGGCTGAGAATGATCTCCTTGAAAAAGGGATCAAACCACAGACAATGAACTGGACAGACCGTTGCCGGACTTGGTTCTTCGGGGCTGGCGGAACCTTGAACCCTGTATCAGGGAGGTGCGTTTGGACGAACGAGCTTTTGAGAATACCAGTCAAGAAGATTCAGCAATATATCGATGCAGCGCAGGAAGGGACGTTCGTTCCAGACAGAGAGAACGACGAGCTCACAGTGGCCCTCGGGAATCCTGAGCACCCTGGACGGACACGAGGCACGCCAGGCTCCGTTCCGTGGAAGGCTGGTTTTCCGGACGCAGGCGGTTACAAAAGCCAGGAGAGGAGGAAAAAATGGAGCGGACCCAAATTCAGAAGCTGCACGAAAGGGTTCAAGCGCTAGAGGAACGAGACGGCAATCGACATGCCGAAACTACCCCCGAAGCTACCCCGCCATCTCAGCGGAGAAGCAGCGTGGCTTCCACCGAGCTGCTTCAGCCGGAGCATGTCTTGACGGCTCCTGCTAGCCACCCCGTGGATGCTATCACGGAGTCTCAACATTGCCACCTTATGGCGCAATGGCAGAACTTCAAAGTCAAGGCGGCTGTTGGCTCTGTTTTACCTCCTGAACCCGGCGCAACCTACCACTGCCGGCCGATTCCAGAAGGATATGCTAGGGTGATGGTGGATGAAATAACGGAGGGATTTGAGGACCTCCAGCTTGACCACCCTACCGGTGAAGGGGAGACTCGGCTGGGTTTAGCTCTGAAGACTCCGTGCCTATGGCGGAAGGAGCTCATTAACCTTCCAAACTGGACGCCTCCGGCGAGTAAGGGCACTCCGCCGCCGCCTCCTCCTCCGGCGAGTGATCAGGGCACTCAGCCTCCTTCTCCGGCGCGTGGCGGCACTCCGCCTCCTCCTCCGGCAAGTGATCAGGGCACTCATCCTCCTTCTCCGGCGCGTGGCAGCACTCCGCCTCCTTCTCCGCCTGCGCCGGCGTGCCAGAGCAGCCAGCCTCCTCCTTCTCCGCCTCGTCAGCAAGGGCGGAAGAGACCCGCCGCCGCTCCGGCTGCTCCGACGCGTCGTAGTCCTTCTCCTTTGCCTCGTAAGCAAGGAAAGAAGACAGCCGCGGCCGCTCCGTCTGCCCTGCCGGCGTCTAGCAGTACAGCTGCCAGAGGCGGGAGGCAATACAGATTCGGTCCTTCTCTGAAGACTCCAGAGAAGTTACCATACGAGAGGACCGAGGAGGAGAACGCGAAGATCGTGCGAGCCGAAGTGAAGAACTTCTTTAAAGGGGTGAAAGCAAAGAAACATCCACCTCTGGAGGAGAAGGTAGATCCGGTGAAAGCGAAGCGCACTCTGGATGCCCTAACAAAACCACCAAAGTCTCCGCCGAAAGGCAACTATGAGCGCATTATTGCAAAGACATTTGTCGAAGCGGAGCGGTCGGGAAGTACTGTCAGTGATCAAAGGTTAAAAGAACGACGAGCTGGGGAAAAAATTGCCCAGCTCGGCGAACAAGCGAACCAATCGTGCCCCCCGCTCAAGGTGTCTAAAGACATCGTCGCTAATGATCCGAGGATGGTGGCCGGTTATAGCAATCTTGGAGATTACCTGCCCGACGATGTACATTATGAAATCATGGAGGTGGACGAACACAAATACCATTACGAGAAGCCTCTCGTCAAAGATGAAAGATCTCTAACAACGATGATGCGAAGATTACATGATTGGTACATGAAAACCTGCAGAGAGTCTGGTGGGATGAATACTTTGACGCTGAGAGTTAAACCGGAGCATGACCTCGTTGGAATTGAACTGCTGAATGTTCCATTTGAGGAGTTCTTCCAGTTTTTCAATCAAAAGTCCCTCGATAAATCAACGATCACTTGCTACTATTTGTAAGTAGTACTACTTCTGTCATTAAGTCTCTCTATATAGGTCAGCTCTTTCATTGCATGTATTTATAATTATCCTCACTATATTATGCAGATTGAAGATTGCCGAATTGAAGAAAAGACAAATCGGTGATATTGGGTTCATTAACACATCTCATAGATGCATATACGGTTGAAAAACATGCCAAAGAAGCCGAGGCCAACTTTCTATGATCGTTGGTATTAAATCAAAACAAAGATATAATACTCTTTCCTTGCAACTTCAAGTGAGTGTTACTGTCTTGTGCATATTCGGTTTCCCTTATTAGTCCAGGTTAGGGTAATGTAATTGATGACTTATGCATGCATGCGCAGCTTCCACTATATTCTCCTAGAGATTAAGCTTGAGCAGGGAGTAGTAACCGTCTTAGACTCGAGACGAAAAGATCCCGAGGACTATGCGGACATGACTCAAATGCTCGAGAAGTAAGTTAAATCGATCATTATCCACCATATCAGCAACTTTGTTCATTTCCTGATATCAAGTAATTGTTTTCTTTGTCTGGCAGGGTTTGGAGAAAATTCACCACAAAAGCTCCGGGACTGCCGAAGAAGCTGCAATTTAGACACCCGAAAGTAAGTACTATAGTAGCATGTTCCGCACATCTCCTAGTGATTCAAGCGCTAGTTTCATCAATACCATTTAGCATGCTTGCTTATCAGTTAGATTGACCTCTATTTCTTGTAAAGTGGTTGTGGCAGGAACAAGGGAATGATTTCTGTGGATACTACGTTTGCGAGTCTATCCGCCACACGACCTGTGAGCGGGGCTACTCTGACGAACAATATGAAGTGCGTAAGCAATAATATTCACAATTTTATTTTATTACCATCATTTGTGTCGAGTTTCATTTATTCATATATATATGTATTGACCCCCTTCTTCAAATTAGATGTTTCGGATGCGGGATGAACTCCTAGCAGAAGATCGTATGCGAGCAATTCAAGAGGAATTGGCGGCATTCTTCCTTGACCACATGATCGCTGAAAACGGAGAATACTATGTGGACCCTGTGTTCTTACAATTTAATTAGGAGATTATATTGTAAGAGATAATTATTGTATATATGTAGCCGGTAGTGTCAGATAGATATACGAGAACTTGTTGTTCGACCAATCTCTCGGAGAAGGAGAGGTGGTCGATATCACTTCTCTCTGTATGCATATGTTCATGACGATCTTCTGTTTTCTTCATTTGCTTACTAGCTAGCGTGTCTAGTCCTCTCCATATGTATATAGTACGTAGCGTCGACCAAGCACAGAGATAAGAGAGGACACTTCCCTCTATTAATTAGCTAGCTAACACAATATATGAAACACCTAAATTAACCCCCCAAACCCCCCCCCCCCTTTCAAAAAAAAACAAAAACTCCAGCCCCTGAAATGCTGACGCGTGGATGCCTATTGGTCCCGGTTGGTGACACCAACCGGGACAAAAGGCCCTGCCTATTGGTCCCGGTTGGTGGCACCAACCGGGACCAAAGGCCCCCCTGCCTGGGCTGGCAGCAGCGGCCACGTGGAGGACCTTCTGTCCGGTTCGTGTGAGAACCGGGACAAAAGGGTTAGGGCTTTAGTAATGACCCTTTAGTCCCGGTTCGAAAACGGGACAAAAGGCCCTTACCAACCGGGGTAAAAGCCCCCTTTTTCTACTAGTGACCCATCCGGGATGTTCCGGCGTTGTAGACACGCGGCGCACGACCATCCTTGGGCAGTGGTCGCACTTAATGAGTGCCAACGGTGCACCGGCGAGCTTTTGGGAAAGCACCGAGCCCGGCCGACCGCCATTCGTGTATCTGCCGATGGACCACTGACGGTGCAGATCCGAGCGGCTAGAGGAGGAGCCACTGCCTGCATGTTGCCTTGAGGCCCTGCCAGGGCCTTCCGGCGAGGTGCCCGGCCAGTCCATGGCGCGGCCCGGCCTCCCACAGCCGGGCGAGCTCAAGACCAACCGGATCCGCCCCAAATCCGGCCGGCGCGTGCGCAAACCAGGTGGCCGTGGTTGGGTATCTCGGCGGCGCCGAGGGGAAGGGGCTGGGCGAGCTCGCGTCCGAACTGCACGGCTGCAATGGCAGCGGCGGCGGAAGCAAGGGGAAGAGTGGGGAAGAGTGGAGGGGGTGCGGCCGGAGGGAGGGAGGGGGGTGGATAGAAAAAGGCCCGCCCTGTGGCACCGACGGGCGGGCCAGGAGAGGACACGCGCAGACGACCCGCGCGTCCGCGTGGTGTCCATTTCACCCCAAAAGCGGCGCAAACTTGGGCCGCGGATGGGTCGGAAGCGGACACAAAACGGACAAAACTCTGTTTGCTCCCGCGCGCTGGGCCGCCTCGTTTGTCCGTTTTACCCCAAACGGACAGGGCCGGACAGGTTAGGGTCGCGCGGTGGAGTTGGCCTTACCCAGGTTCGGGTATCGAGACTACAAACTACCAAGAGATTACAAGTTATCTATCTACAAGCCTTCCCCCTCTACCTATATATCATAATGGAGGCTGGGGTACATGGATCCCACGAGGAGGTAGAAACCTCCACGATTTCAGCTTCATTTTTTGAGAAAAAACTATAATTTTATTCATACTCATAACAATTACAGGTAAACTGATTTGAATCTAACCACCAAGAAAGTACAAAGTAACTCCTATGACAAAGAATTACAATGAAATCTCTTGGAAACACTTTCTTTCTTTGCGGTATCAATCTCTGCTAGAAGAAATACTTCAAAGACTTCGGTAAAAAGGCTACAATTGGACTGGAGCAACGATGGTGTCACTCTTTCACCCGCACGAACGCTATCAATAATAATTTTTGTGAAGGAAATATGCCCTAGAGGCAATAATAAAGTAATTATTTATATTTCCTTATATCATGATAAATGTTTATTATTCATGCTAGAATTGATTAACCGGAAACTTAGTACATGTGTGAATACATAGACAAACAGAGTGTCCCTAGTATGCCTCTACTTGACTAGCTCGTTAATCAAAGATGGTTAAGTTTCCTAACCATAGACATGTGTTGTCATTTGATGAACGGGATCACATCATTAGAGAATGATGTGATGGACAAGACCCATCCGTTAGCTTAGCATTATGATCGTTTAGTTTTATTGCTATTGCTTTCTTCATGACTTATATATATTCCTCTGACTATGAGATTCTGCACTCTCGAATACCGTAGGAACACTTTGTGTGCTATCAAACGTCACAACGTAACCGGGTGATTATAAAGATGCTCTACAGGTGTCTCCGAAGGTGTTTGTTGAGTTGGCATAGATCAATATTAGGATTTGTCACTCCGTGTATCGGAGAAGTATCTCTGGGCCCTCTCGGTAATGCACATCACTATAAGCCTTGCAAGCAATGTGACTAATGAGTTAGTTGCGGGATGATGCATTACGGAACGAGTAAAGAGACTTGCCGATAACGAGATTGAACTACATATGATGATACCGACGATCGAATCTCGGGCGAGTAACATACCGATGACAAAGGGAATGACGTATGTTGTTATGCGGTTTGACTGATAAAGATCTTCGTAGAATATGTAGGAGCCAATATGAGCATCCAGGTTCCGCTATTGGTTATTGACCAGAGATGTGTCTCGGTCATGTCTACATAGTTCTTGAACCCGTAGGGTCCGCATGCTTAACGTTCGATGACGATTTGTATTATGAGTTATGTGATTTGATGACCGAACTTTGTTCAGAGTCCCGGATGAGATCACGGACATGACGAGGAGTCTCGAAATGGTCGACAGGTAAAGATTGATATATTGGATGGTTATATTTGGACATCTGAATGGTTCTGGAGTGATTCGGGTATTTTTGGAGTACGGGGAGGTTACCGGAACCCCCCGGGGAAGTAATGGGCCTTATTGGGCAATAGGGGAGAAGAGGAGGCAGGCCAAGGGGAGGTGCCCCCCCATGGAGTCCGAATTGGACTAGGGGAGGGGCGCCGCCCCCCTTGCCCTTTCCTACTCCCTCTCCCTTTCCTTCTTTCCTACTCCGGAAAGGAAAGGGGAATCCTATTAGGACTTGGGAGTCCTAGTAGGACTCCCACCATGGCGCGCCCCCTAGGCCAGCGGCCTCCTCCTCCCCTCCTTTATATACGGGGGCAGGGGCACCCCAAAGCACAACAGACAATCTCTTAGCCGTGTGCGGTGCCCCAGTCCACAGTTTAACACCTCGGTCATACCGTCATAGTGCTTAGGTGAAGCCCTGCGCCGGTAACTTTATCATCACCGTCGCGACGCCGTCGTGCTGACTGTAACATCCCAATTTTCAATTTGGATGTTAATCATTAGGTCATCATATGCATCCATGATTTGTGCATTTTTGAATTTGGTTTATTTGGACATTTTGATCCTAGAAGCCTTAAGCAACTCAAGGACCAATTGAGAGAGTTGGAGATTTTCACAAAAATCTATTTTTGAATTTTTCAAAATTGGTAGGATCAAAGCAGTTTTATTCAAATTATTTTTCCAATTATTCCAATTTAAATAAATGAGAGAAGATAATATGACTTCTTCAAAATAGCTAGGAAATCTTGGAAATTTAATTTTGAATAAAATTATATTTTATTTGAATTCTATCTAATATTTTATTCGGTTAAATTAGGGGGAAAATGTGCATTTTTAAAAAAATTGCATTTAGTCCAGAAAAACTTCATCATGTCCTAAATATTACGAAAGGACGGCGAAAATTATTTCTGAAATTTTTAGGATTTTATTTTATTTTTATTTTGGATTTTTCTTTGCGGTGAAATTATTTAAAAAAACTTCCGGACCGAACTGAGCCGAAGGCGCAGCCGGCCCAAACCGCGCCGCCGCCTTCCACCTCGCGCCCGAGCCGGACTCCTCCAGAGTCCGAGCGCCGGACGCTGCCGGCCGGCCCCCTGCCCAAGTCGCACCCCGGGGCTCCTTATAAGCCACCGCCCCCGGCTCTCTTCTCCACGAAGCCGCCGCCGCCTACCGCCGCCTCGAGCCGTCGCTGCAGCCGCCCGCCGCCGTAGCCGCCGTCACCGCTGCCCCACGTCGCCGGAGCCTCGCCGGAGCCACCGCCGCCGCGATCCGATCCGATCTGCCGCCGCCGGTTTTTTTATGAACCGGTATAACCGCCGAAACCTGCCCTGGGCTTTTCAGTTTTGGTTTTCTTTTTAGATCGGTTAATTTTATTAGGTTAGTTTAATTTGCGAACGTTCGTTCGTTTAGATCTGTTAGTGAACGTTTTCGTTCGTTAGGTTCTGTTAGCGAACGTTCGTTCGTTAGATTTTTCTTTTTAGTTTTATTTCCGGCCAGGGACCTATCCGCGAATAGTTTTCTTATAGATTAGTCCCTGATCTTTAAACCCTCACAACGTTTTGCTCGTTTATCCAAATCCAACGAAACCAACGCCAAATTCTTTGTCCTGTTTTCTTCTATCAGATAAACAACTTGAACATAATTTTGAAAATTTAAAATTTGGTTTCAAGCAGATTTGGGTTTGAACTTCTTTTGATCGTAGTTCGAGTTTCGCAATTCCGATTTGATCGATTCTTTTTGCAAATCGAAGTTCTTCGCTTATAATTTCTGTTTAGATCTTTTATTATGGTTTTACCTTTGCATCTTATGTTTGAGTGCTTATGTATGCTAATGTTTGTTCACGATAGAGTTTCCGGAGTGCGAAGCTTGCTACTACGAATCTCTAGGGTTTTCCGATCATCAGCAAGGCAAGTAACACATTGATCATATCCCTTTATTACCCAGTTTTTATGCATTAGTTTCAACCTCAAACATTGCATGAGTAGGATTGGTAACATGTGTATATGGGTAGTAGTTGCTAAGGTAGGAACCTATTGTCCTTTATCAACCCTGGGTTTATACGTTATGCTCATATTGCTTGCTATGCTCGTAGACGTGGATGGTATGTGAGATTCATGCAAGATGAGAGAGATATTAACTAAGGGAAACTTAAGGTGGATACTTTAATACACATCTGGGTGGATTGGTTGCGGGCACCTGGAGCAATCCAGCGATGTCCTAGGATATCCCGGAGTACCCGTGTGATCATCCTATGGAATGCCACCCAGGCTCAAAGGGATCATAAGATTATTCATGCTAGAAACTTCCGTGTGCATCCACAAGCCATTATGGGCCCTTGCATAGTTGAGTATGTTGTGTGACCTCTTTAAGTGGTAGGCTAGCAGATGTAGGGGAAGTAGGTGGCACTGTCTACCCAGAGTAAAGAGTTAATGCTTCGGAAAGACTGTGTCTCGATCATCCTTTTCTCAAACATCGTGTAGTGTGAGAAATTCAACGGAGGAGATCGAGTCTTATGGGGAAAAGTGCGCAAACTCTGCAGAGTGTATAAACTAATCATGGTTAGCCGTGTCCCCGGTCATGGACATTTGAGTATCTGGTACTTGAATTATTGATTGATCTCATCACATTACAAAATGAATTTTGTTGGGTTATTAATAATATTTTGGGATTTGAGTTGGAGGAACCTTCTCATTAAATGTCAAAAACTTGGTAGTTAAATAAAATCTATTCCTTTGTTGTAGGGAGAAATTGGATTTATGCAAATATTAAACTTAGAGCCTCCACCAGCCATATATGCATGTAGTGATAATTGTTTTTGCATCATTACCTCTATAGTGTTATCTTGCCAGCATATTCCATGTGCTGACCTACATGGCTGCAACGTATCATGTTGCAGAATTTTCAGACGAAGAGTAAGGTGCACCAGGCCGTTGTCATGCACTTAGTATTGTCGTGGAGTTGGATGGACTCATTTATTTTTGATGCTTCCGCAGTTATCTTATTTAGATGGCCCTCAGCCATATTATTGTAATAAGTACTCTCTTTGAGACACTCGATGTAGTAAGTGTGTGATTGAACTCTGTTATAAATCCTCGAGTACTATGTGTCAGCAATACCGATCCAGGGATGACACTTAAGCATAGAGACTTCAATCCATTCGGGTCGGGTCGCTACAAGATGGTATCAGAGCACACGCTGACTGTAGGACGCGACCACTAGGCCAAGCCACAGGATACTCTTCTCTACTCATTTCTAACTCTTCTCCACTTCTACTCTATAGATGGCGGACCCAAGGAACAAGTTCACACAACCGGATGACGACACCCTTTCGGACGACACTTGAAGGAAGTCACTAGGTATCTGAATATCGGCATACCAAGCTTCACCGGAACCTTCACCGCCACCTTAACAGAAGAGGAGCATTGGACGATTCAAGTTCGTGTTCCAGGAAGGACTTTTGCACCAATTACCGAGCCCATCGAGTTTTCCTTTGATGCACCAACCTGGAGTTTAGGAAAGAGCATGGCCGCCCACATCGCCATTGGACGCATAGGCGAGGTGTACAACAAGTATCTTAAGGACACCATCTACCAGATATGTGGACGTCGAGATGAACAATGGGAGATGATTTTCACCAGGAAGGACAAATCTATTGCAGCCTACATACAGGAGTTGCATCAGCACATTCGTCGTTACGAGAACCAGATGTGCGCTAACATGATAGACACGAAGAAGGTGATGACCCGGAACATGGAGCTGGAGGAAGAACTCAAAGCTACGCGCGATGGATATGAAGAGGAAATTGTTGTACTATTGGAGAAGAATGAAGACCTGAAGACGAAGCTAGGAATATTCATGGGTGATCCCGAACCTGAAGAGGACATCCGTTCTGAAGACTACATCATACAAGACGGCACAGACTCCGACCCCGACAGCGATGATGATTATGAAGACGAAACTGGAGCAGATATTATGGAGTCTTCCACCGATTAAAATTTCTAGTCGACCACCTTCTTGCCATTAGAAGTTCTTCCATGTATATAGTAATAGTCCGCGAGATTTTGTAACGGTAGCTTAGATCGATTGTATGCTTCTTGTCTGATATTGAGTGGTGTGGAATGAATATGTTTGTGCCATGTGCATATGGGTAGTGAAATACCTCTTTAGACCCTACTATATTCTGTTCTCACCCCCTCTTAACCTATCAGATGCTTCCGAGACGTGACCCCGGATTCGTTTTCCCGTCGGAGCTCACTCAGTTCATCCAACAACAGAATGCCTTGATGCAGTTGCTAGCCCAGAACCAAGGCAACAACAACAACAACAACCCACCGCCACCACCCCCAGTTGACAACTTAGCCTGCTTTCTAAGGTTGAATCCACCGGTGTTCTCTAGCAGCACCGAGCCGATTGTTGCTGATGATTGGCTCCGCAAGATTGGAAGGGAGCTGACCACAGCAGGATGCACAGATGCTGAGAAGGTGCGCTTTGCCGCACATCAACTGGATGGACCCGCAGCCTCATGGTGGGAGAACTACACCTTCACTTTCCCCGTGGCCAATGTTACTTGGGATCAGTTTCAACAAGCCTTCCGCACTGCACATGGTTCAGCTGGAGCCGTGAGTATGAAGAAGCGTGAGTTCTGCAACTTACGCAAGGGAATCGTACCATGGTGCAGTATGTGGATGAGTTCAGCAAGTTAGCATGCTACGCCCCAGATGATGTGGCCACAGATGCCGCGAAGCAGGAGAAGTTTCTTGAGGGACTGAATGATGAGCTGAGTATGCAGTTGGTGGTGGCAACATTCACCAACTATCAGGAGCTGGTAGACAGGGCCCTCATGATTGAAGGCAAGCAACAGCAGATAGAGAGCCGCAAACGTAAGTATGGACATGGGAAGTACAACTCTGGAGCTCAGCAGAAGCCTCGCTATACCCCGTACTCGGGAGGACACACTCATACCCATGGGGGACATAACCATGGAGGCCATTCCCACAATGGAGGAAATTCACACAACCACAATAGCCCTAAGAATGGTAATGGGAGTGGAGGAAACAACAGTCAGAACTGTCCCAACCCCGCTACACCCGCTAAGAAGGTTCTGAGTCACATTACTTGTTTCAAATGCGGGAAGACTGGACACTACGCCACCGAGTGTCCTGAAGCAAAGAATGGTAATGGTAATGGAAGCTCAGGAAAGAAGCCAAACCCCTTTACCAGAGGTCAAGTGAACCACATCAACGTGGAGGAAGTTGAGGAGCAGCCTGACGCGGTTATTGGTAAGTTTTTGAGTAAGTCATTTACAACCCTTGTTCTTTTTGACACTGGTGCATCGCATTCATACGTATCAAGGGGATTTGTGGATAAGTTTGAGTTGGAAACATTAGCCCTTAGGTCACCCATGTTAGTGAGCTCACCAGGAGCGGAATATTTGGCTAGCCGATGGTGTTGTCAGTTGCCATTGACCATAGGTAAGCACGTTTTCCCCTCGGACCTCATTATTTTGGAATCACAAGGATTGGATATAATACTAGGCATGGATTGGCTATCGAAGTATGGAGGAAACATCGATTGTGCTAGTAAGTCAATACTTCTCACCACCCCAGGGGGAAAAAGGATCAAGTATGTGTCTAGGCATGCGCCAAGGAGGA
This sequence comes from Triticum aestivum, assembly GCF_018294505.1. Classification (NCBI taxonomy): domain Eukaryota; kingdom Viridiplantae; phylum Streptophyta; class Magnoliopsida; order Poales; family Poaceae; genus Triticum; species Triticum aestivum. Next base: position 452,085,766 of record NC_057814.1, read on the forward strand.
CTCAAGTCAATACACTCTCTGGAGGTGTTCAGGAGGAAGTGCCAGTTGTGAAGGATTATCCCGATGTATTCCCCGAGGAATTACCAGGCATGCCACCAGATCGAGACATAGAGTTTTTGATCGAACTATTGCCAGGCACCAGACCAATATCTAAGAGACCTTATCGGATGCCCGCAAATGATCTGGAAGAAATTAAGAAGCATATTAAGGAGTTATTAGAGAAAGGTTATATTCGACCAAGTTCATCGCCGTGGGGAGCCCCAGTGCTCTTAGTTGAGAAGAAGGATGGATACTTGAGAACGGTTGTTGATTATCGTGCGTTGAATGAGGTGACGATCAAGAACAAATACCCCCTATCAATGATCAATGATTTGTTTGACCAGCTACAGGGAGCTAAAGTATTCTCCAAGATCGATCTTCGATCAGGATATCACCAGCTGAAGATCCGAGAACAGGATATACCCAAGACAGCTTTTACCACAAGGTATGGGCTATATGAGTACACGGTCATGTATTTTGGATTGACTAATGCCCCTGCCTACTTTATGAGTATGATGAATAGGGTGTTCATGGAGTTCTTGGATAAGTTTGTTGCGGTGTTCATTGATGATATATTGGTGTACTCGAAGAATGAAGAAGAGAACAAGGAATATTTGCGCTTGGTTCTCGAGAAGCTCAGGGAACATCAGCTATATGCCAAGTTCAGCAAATGTGAGTTTTGGTTGAACGAAGTCGGATTTCTTGGACATGTTATATCCGGAGAAGGTATAGCAGTGGACCCTTCCAAACTTAAATCCGCCACCGAGTGGTTGGCACGCACCTCAGTTGGAGAGATACGTAGTTTCCTTGGACTCACAGGATATTATCGGAGATTCATTGAGAATTTTTCCAAGATTGCGAAGCCCATGACGTAGTTATTGAAGAGGGACACTAAGTTTAAATGGACCGATGAGTGTGAACTCGGTTTTCAGGAGTTGAAGAAACATTTGGTTACAGCCCCAGTGCTAATTCTTCCGAATATACGCAAGGATTTCCAAGTATATTGCGACGCTTCATGCCAGGGCCTTGGAGGCGTTCTTATGCAAGAAGGAAGAGTTGTTTCATATGCCTCACATCAACTTCGACCTCATGAGTTGAATTATGCCACGCATGATTTGGACTTAGCAGCCGTAGTGCAGGCACTCAAGACCTGGAGACATTTTCTCATTAGAAATCGTTGTGAGGTATACACGGATCATAAGAGTTTGAAGTACATCTTCACGCAGAAGGAGTTAAACCTCAGGCAGAGGAGATGGTTGGAGCTCATAAAGGATTATGACATGAAACTGCATTATCATCCAGGAAAGGCCAATGTTGTAGCAGACGCGTTGAGTCGCAAGAGTTATGTAAATACTCTAATAACCGGAGGTTTACCTCAGGAGTTAGCTGACAATCTCACAGAACTTCGCTTGGAGATAGTTCCGAGAGGTTTTGTTGCAGCGTTGGAAGTACAGTCCACGTTGTTTGGAAAGATTCGAGAAGCTCAGAAGACTGGTAAGGAGATTGCGGAGATAAAGGAAAAGATGAGTAAAGGAAAGGCTAAGGGTTTTCGTGAGGATGAACACGAAACTTTATGGTTTGAGGATCGTATCTATGTGCCCAATGACCCAGAGATCAGGAATTAGTTCTTCAGGAGGCTCATGATTCGCCATATTCGATTCATCCAGGAAACACCAAGATGTATTTGGACTTGAAGGAACGTTTCTGGTGGACAGGTATGAAGAAGGATGTTGTCGAGTATGTAGCAGTATATGACGTATGTCAGAGAGTTAAGGCAGAGCATCAGAAGCCAGCAGGATTACTCCAGCCTTTGCCGACACCCGAATGGAAGTGGGATAAGCTTGGCATGGATTTCATCACCGAATTACCCAGGACACGATCAGGATATGACTCCATCTGGGTAGTAGTTGATCGTTTGACCAAAGTGGCTCACTTTATCCCCGTAAAAACCACTTATACAAGCACGAAATTGGCCAAGATATATATGACCAGGATCGTATGTCTGCATGGAGTTCCGAGGACCATCGTATCAGATAGAGGAACACGGTTTACCTCGAAGTTTTGGAATTAGTTGCATCAGACTTTGGGTACCAGGCTAGAGTTTAGTACAACCTTTCATCCACAGATAGATGGACAGACAGAGAGAGTCAACCAGATTCTGGAGGACATGTTGAGAGCTTGTGCGCTAGATTATGGATCTAGTTGGGATGATAATTTGCCTTACGCAGAGTTCTCGTACAACAACAGCTACCAAGCCAGTTTGAAGATGGCCCCTTTCGAAGCCTTGTATGGAAGCAGGTGCAGGACACCATTGATGTGGGATGAAGTTGGAGATCGACAGTTGCTCGGACCAGATTTAATCAGAGAATCTGAGGAGAAGGTCAAGTTGATTCGCGATAGACTGAAGGTAGCTCAGTCAAGGAAGAAGAGTTATGCCGATACTAAACGCAATGAGGTAACATACGAAGTAGGAGACAGAGCATATCTTCGTGTGTCACCACTTCGAAGAGTTAAACGATTTGGAGTCAAAGGAAAGTTAGCGCCACGATTTGTAGGACCATACCGAGTTTTGGAACGTATGGGAGAAGTTTCCTACAAGTTGGAGTTACCCGAAGGTTTGTCAGGAGTTCATGACGTGTTTCACGTTTCCCAATTGAAGAAATGCCATGCAGAGATGGCCGATATTCCTCTAAGAGATACAGTGCCCCTGGAAGCAATTCAGTTGGAGAGTGACCGGACCTATGAGGAGAAACCCGTCAAGATTCTCGAGTTTGCCAATCGAGTTATGATACGTCTCCATCGTATCTATAATTTATGAAGTATTCATGCTATTATATTATCTATTTTGGATGTTTATGGGCTTTACTAAACACTTCTATATTATTTTTGGGACTAACCTATTAACCGGAGGCCCAGCCCAAATTGTTGTTTTCTTGCCTATTTCAGTGTTTCAAAGAAAAGGAATATCAAACGGACTCCAAAAGGAATGAAACCTTCGGGAGAGTTATTTTTGGAACGGAAGCAATCCAGGAGACTTGGAGTAGGCGTCAGGGAAGCTTCGAGGAAGCCACGAGGCAGAGAGGCGCGCCCTACCCCCTGGGCGCGCCCCCACCCTCGTGGGCCCCTCATGGCTCCCCTAACCAACTTCTTTCGCCTATATATGTTCATATACCCTAAAAACATCGAGGAGCACAATAGATCGGGAGTTACGCCGCCACAAGCCTCTATAGCCACCAAAAACCAATCGGGACCCTGTTCCGGCACCCTGCCGGAGGGGGGTCCCTAACCGGTGGCCATCTTCATCATCCCGGTGCTCTCCATGACGAGGAGGGAGTAGTTCACCCACGAGGCTGAGGGTATTTACCAGTAGCTATGTGTTTGATCTCTCTCTCTCTCTCTCTCTCGTGTTCTTGAGGTGATACGATCTTGATGTATCGCGAGCTTTGCTATTATAGTTGGATCTTATGATGTTTCTCCCCCTCTACTCTCTTGTAATGGATTGAATTTTCCCTTTGAAGTTATCTTATCGGATTAAGCCTTTAAGGATTTGAGAAAAATTGATGTATGTCTTGCGTGGGATACCCGTGGTGACAATGGGGTATTCTATTGATTCGCTTGTTGTATGTTTTGGTGATCAACTTGCGGGTTCAGTGACCTTGTGAACTTATGCATAGGGGTTGCACACGTTTTCGTCTTGACTCTCCGGTAGAAACTTTGGGGCACTCTTTGAAGTTCTTTGTGTTGGTTTGAATAGATGAATCTGAGATTGTGTGATGCATATCGTATAATTAATCATACCCACGGATACTTGAGGTGACATTGGAGTATCTAGTTGACATTACGGTTTTGGTTGATTTGTGTCTTAAGGTGTTATTCTAGTACGAACTCTATGATAGATTGAACGAAAAGAATAGCTTCGTGTTATTTTACTACGGACTCTTGAATAGATCGATCAGAAAGGATAACTTTGAGGTGGTTTCGTACCCTACAATAATCTCTTCGTTTGTTCTTCGCTATTAGTGACTTTGGAGTGACTCTTTGTTGCATGTTGAGGGATAGTTATATGATCCAATTATGTTATTATTGTTAAGAGAACTTGCACTAGTGAAAGTATGAACCCTAGGCCTTGTTTCGAAGCATTGCAATACCGTTTGTGCTCACTTTTATCATTAGTTATCTTGCTGTTTTTATATTTTCAGATTACAAAAACCTATATCTACCATCCATATTGCACTTGTATCACCATCTCTTCGCCGAACTAGTGCACCTATACAATTTACCATTATATTGGGTGTGCTGGGGACACAAGAGACTCTTTGTTATTTGGTTGCAGGGTTGTTTGAGAGAGACCATATTCAACCTACGCCTCCCACGGATTGATAAACCTTAGGTCATCCACTTGAGGGAAATTTTCTACTGTCCTACAAACCTCTGCACTTGGAGGCCCAACAACGTCTACAAGATGAAGGTTGTGTAGTAGACATCAAGCTCTTTTCTGGCGCCGTTGCCGGGGAGGTGAGTGCTTGAAGGTATATCTTTAGATCTTGCAATCGAATCTTTTTGTTTCTTGTTTTATCACTAGTTTAGTCTATAAAATAAAACTACAAAAAAATGGAATTAAGGGTGCCTCATATGCTTCATCTTTTTAATGTCTTTCGTGAAAATGATGGGAAGGAAAATTGTGCTCAAATACTAGAAGAAGAAGTACATAGAATCCTTGGCATAAAATATGTGAATGATGAGCATGATTGTAATGTTGTTAGTATGAATTCTTTGAATACCCATGATGCTAATGATATGCAAAGCCACAAGCTTGGGGATGCTATGTTTGATGAAGATGATATGTTTAGTCCCCCAAGTTTTGATGAGAAAATTTATTATGATGAAGGCATGCCTCCTATTTATGATGATTATTGTGATGACACGTATGCTCTAAAGAATAAAGATAAACATGAAACTTGTCATCATGATTTTAATTTTCAATTGGATTATGCTTCACATGATAGTTATTTTGTTGAGTTTGCTCCCACTACTATTGATGAGAATAAATTTGCTTATGTGGATAGTAGTAAAATTTCTATGCAAGTAGATCATGAAAAGAAAGCTTTATGTGCTGGTTATATGGTTGAATTCATTCATGATGCTACTGAAAGTCATTATGAGGGAGGAATATATGCTTGTAGGAATTGCAATAATATCAAGTTTCCTCTCTATGTGTTAAAAGTTTTGAAGTTATGCTTGTTTTGCCTTCCTATGCTAGTTGATTATTGTTCCCATAAGTTGTTTGCTCACAAAATCCCTATGCATAGGAAGTGGGTTAGACTTAAATGTTCTTGCCATGTGTTTCATGATGCTCTCTTTATGTTTCAATTCTTATCTTTTATACGAGCATCATTGAAATCATCATGCCTAGCTAGAAAGGCATTAAAGAAAAGCGCTGCTTGGGAGACAACCCAATATTTACCCCTACTGTTTTTGTGTGTTCACATGATTAAGCTACTGTAGTAATCATGTTTTATGGCTTTTGTTTCAATAAAGTGCCAAGTAAAACCTATAGGATCTTCTTGGATGATAGTTATTTGATCTTGCTGAAAAAGACAGACACTTTCTGCTCACGAAAACAATTGTTAAAAATCACCAGAAAGAGATAAAATACTGATTCCAATTTCTGTAGATCAATAATCAAATTATCTAGGTCATCCTATTTTGGCAGATTTTTCTGAGTTCCAGAAGTTTGCGTTTGATACAGATTACTACAGACTGTTCTGTTTTTGACAGATTCTGTTTTCTATGTGTTGTTTGCTTATTTTGATGAATCTATGAGTAGTATCGGAGGGTATGAACCATAGAGAAGTTGGAATACAGTAGATATTACACCAATATGAATTTAGAATGAGTTCACAACAGTACCTAAGTGGTGATTTATTTTCTTATACTAACGGAGCTTACGAGTTTTCTGTTGAGTTTTGTGTTGTGAAGTTTTCAAGTTTTGGGTAAAGATTCGATGGACTATGGAATAAGGAGTGGCGAGAGCCTAAGCTTGGGGATGCCCAAGGCACCCCAAGGTAATATTCAAGGACAACCAAGAGACTAAGCTTGGGGATGCCCCGGATGGCATCCCCTCTTTCGTCTTCGTTCATCGGTAACTTTACTAGGGGCTATATTTTTATTCACCACATGATATGTGTTTTGCTTGGAGCGTCACTTTATTTTGTTAGTATTTGCTTGATTTTATTTACAATAATGTTTTGCATCTCTATTTTCAATAAAAATGTCAAGGATAGCCTTTACCATGCTTATTTTGCTAGTATACATGTTGCTGTTTCAAAACAGAAAGTTTATTGTTGTTGCAAAAATTCCCTAGAAAAGCCAGAATATGATAAAATGTTGAAGCTTTTTGCATAATAAGCTCTGATAAATTTTCTACAGTGTGGTAGAATTTCATAATCTTTGGAGTTAGGGAAGTATGATGAATCTTGCATTCTTTACAGACTGTAGTGTTTTGGCAGATTGCTGTTATGTTTGCATTGTTTGCATATGTTTGCTTGTTTAATGATTCTATGTGAGGATAGGTGTATTAAATATGCAGAGGCATTTAGTATGCAATGTTGAATAATAATTTTAGTGATTTGTTACAGTAGAGAATGATAAGGTTTTTGCATTGATTTATACTAACTTATCTCGAGTTCTTGTTGAGTTTGGTGTGGATGAAGCTTTCGATATTTAGGAAACCGTGATATAAAATGAATTAAGGAGATGCAAAATTTCAAGCTTGGGGATGCCCAAGGCACCCCAAGATAATATTTCAAGAATTCTCAAGCATCTAAGCCTGGGGATGCCCCGGTAGGCATCCCACCTTTCTTCTTCAACAATTATCGGTTAGTATCGGTTGAGCCTAACTTTTTGCTTCTTCACATGATGAGTGATATCCTTGAAATGTCGTTTTATTTTGTTTTGCTTGCTGTTTGAATAATATCCAAAGATCTGAAATTCTTAAATGAGAGAGAGTCTTCACATAGCTAAATAATTATTTAACTACTCATTGATCTTCACTTATATCTTTTTAGAGTAGTTTGTCATTTACTCGTGTGCTTCACTTATATCCTATGAGTAAATGGTTGAATGATTTGAATGTCATAAATCTGAAATTATATATGTTTCATATGCTTATCCCATGGGGAGTAATGACTTCACATATAAGAAGTAGAGGTGGTAAATTTATTGAAAGTTAGCAAACATTGTATTGCTCACTTGAACAATTCATGAAAGAATATAGAAGGAAGAGAGATTTCACATATAAATATACTATCTTGGACATCTTCTATGATTGTGAGCCCCATTAATTATTTTCAAACCTGAGCAAATTGGTTGAAGTTGGACAAGGAAGACAACAAATGAGTTATGCTTGGGTATATTTGTATAGAAGTTATATTGTTATGGATCCTCTAACATGTGGTGCTTGCTATTTAGAATCCTTTGCTAGCCAAAATATCTGTACTAAGCGGGAATACTGCTTGTGCATCCAAATTTCTTGAATCAAGTTTCTTCCATGAGTGTCCACCATATCTACCTATATGCGGTATTTACCTGCCGTTCCAAGTAAATTTGCATGTGCCAAACTCTAAACCTTCAAATAATAATTTGTCTTGTATACCTGAATCGCTCATGTAGCGACTAGGGGCTGTCAGTATCTTCCATGCTAGGTGGGTTATTCTCACGATGAGTGGACTCCGCTCATCATTCACGAGAAAATGGCTGGTAACTGGGATGCCCAGTCCTATGATCAAAAGATCAAAAACAAAATCACAAATAATTTAAACAAAACTCCCCCAGGATTGTTGATAGTTGGACGGCACCCATTGTTTTGGACAAGCCGTGGAGTGTGATTGTTGGTGGAGGGGGAGTAAAATCTTTACCTTTTTTTTGGGAACCGCCTATAATGTATCTAGTATGAAAGATATTGGGAACTCTTGGTCGTTATGTTGACAATGAAAGCATACCTCTCAAAATTATTTTCATCTCTGTTTTTGCTTCGAGCTCTGGCACCTCTGCAAATCCCTGCTTCCCTCTACGAAGGGCCTATCTTTTACTTTTATGCAAGAGTCGGTAGTATTCCTTCTCATTCCAACCTACTATTTAGTTGGCAAGCATCATATGATGGAAAGATCTAAGCATATATGGCCATTCAAATATATTTGATCATGAATTATTATTGTTGACATTACCCTTGAGGTAAAAGGTTGGGAGGCGAAACATTAAGCCCCTATCTTTCTCTATGTTCGATGAATACTATTTGTTCTAAAATATGCTTTGAGTGGTAGCAATCATGGAAGACTATATGATGGTTGAGTATGTGGGATTTGCTAAATCAAAGCTCTTACATAGACCCTTCCTGAAAATAAGATGAATTGCAATTGTTTGATGACTGAGAACTGTTTGTTAGTTTTCAAGAAAGTTTATGATCTATAATTTAACATCTGAATAGCTTGTTACTTGATCATGAGAAGCTTTATGATATGAGCTACTGTTATGACATATAATGATGCTAGAAAAGGTGATTGAAATTATCATTGATCAAACTTGTGCACCTGCTAGCATTCACACTTCATAAATTATTTCTTTTATCATTTACCTACTCGAGGATGAGCAGGAATTAAGCTTGGGGATGCTGATACGTCTCCAACGTATCTATAATTTATGAAGTATTCATGCTATTATATTATCTATTTTTGGGACTAACCTATTAACCGGAGGCCCAGCCCAAATTGATGTTTTCTTGCCTATTTCAGTGTTTCGAAGAAAAGGAATATCAAACGGAGTCCAAACGGAATGAAACCTTCGGGAGAGTTATTTTTGGAACGGAAGCAATCCAGGAGACTTGGAGTAGACGTCAAGGAAGCTTCAAGGAAGCCACGAGGCAGGGAGGCGCGCCCCCACCCTCGTGGGCCCCTCGTGGCTCCCCTAACCGACTTCTTTCGCCTATATATGTCCATATACCCTAAAAACATCGAGGAGCAAAATAGATCGGGAGTTCCGCCGTCGCAAGCCTCTGTAGCCACCAAAAACAAATCGGGACCCTGTTCCGGCACCCTGCCGGAGGGGGGTCCCTCACCGGTGGCCATCTTCATCATCCCGGCGCTCTCCATGATGAGGAGGGAGTAGTTCACCCTCGGGGCTGAGGGTATTTACCAGTAGCTATGTGTTTGATCTCTCTCTCGTGTTCTTGAGGTGATACGATTGATACGTCTCCAACGTATCTATAATTTTTTATTGTTCCATGCTATATTATATTCTGTTTTGGACATTATTGGGCTTTATTATACACTTTTATATTATCTTTGGGACTAACCTATTAACCGGAGGCCCGACGCAGAATTGCTGTTTTTTTGCCTATTTCGGAGTTTCACAGAAAAAGAATATCAAACGGAGTCCAAACGGAATGAAACCTTCGGGAACATGATTTTCGGAACGAATGTTGTCGTGGTGGGCGCATGGTAGATGCCAAGGGATGGCTAAAGAGAGGTGGAGGCTCGAGGGCGCTGGTGGGCTCCAGAGGCAAGGTTGGCATGAGCGGGCGCGGGACGCCGGACATACCCAGGTTCGGGGCTCTCCGGAGAGATAATACCCCTAGTCCTGCCGAGTGTAGTTGTATGATCGATAGTACAATGTTGCTCCTGGAGCTGTATGAAGGAGGAAGGAAGCTGGCCAAGGCTTGGGCTGCTCCTTCTCTCCGGTGTTGCTGTTTCATGGCAAGTCCTCCTGCTTCGCCCCCGAATGATCGTGGGCTCTCGGGGGTTTTATAGTCCAACCCCTCGGGGGTACAATGGTAATGTTATAAGTCGGTGGGTCCGTGTAGTCGGTGTCCGGGGACCCGGGCTGGGCCCCGCTGAGGGCTTGTGGTTCGCCAGGTTCCCCTAGGTGCGGGCCCCGCCAGCCTAGGGGGACTCTGCGCCGTCTTGTCGATCGTCAGGGCGTGGCCGAGTCGAACCGCGTACAGTGCTCTCCGTCAGGTTGCCGCTTGCTGTCGTCAGCGGTGAGGGTGGGGGCACTGTTGCCACGCCGGCCCTGGTCAACGGGTAGGTGAGGGGCACTGTTGCCACGCTCCTGCTGACCAGAGGCATGGGCGGGGCACTGTTGCCTCGGTCATCGTTGATTGAAGTCTTGTCCCCGTCATATGGCCTGGATGGGACGGGAGTTGACCCGCGGCTGGATTGCATAGCACGCCATGGGTAGCGCTGGCTTGGTGAGGAGGCCTTGGCCGTGCCGGGTTCGGCTGTCTTGCGCCAGTTGTTGGGGCCGAGTCGACGTGTCTTGCCGGGTCGGCTAGTCTGGCCGGCTTGGGGGGCTTGGCGGGGTCGAGCGACCCGGCCAAGCGCGCGCCGGTATTGAGGGGCGGTGCCAGCCCCGTTGTTTTTGAAGAGGATCCGGGTTCCGTTGCCTGCCCGAGGTCCATCCCCCCGACAGTAGTCCCCGAAACTGTGAAGGTCCGCCGTCTTCGGATGAGCGGGCCTTCGCAGTTTCCCCCTTAAGCAAGGTGGATTCTACGAGCGCCAGCTCCGGCAACACCCACTGTGTGCCAGTTTTCTCGGAAACCGGATCGCGGCGTCTCGGTCGTGGCGGGGACCGAGAAGTCCGCCGAATCTTGGGGCAATCCCTCGGGCTTTGCGCGGGCGCCACGTGGTGCCCGGAAGCCGGAGGGGCCTGACAGGCCACGCGCGTGACGGGACCGGGCGACGGGCTGGGGTCCGCCACCGTGCGCCCTCGCCCCAATCGCGCGGATTTATTACGGCGTCCGGGGGCCGGTTGCTCTTCCCCGGGCAGTTACTGCGCGTGTGCGCGCGCACTTATTGCGGGGTAGTGGAACATGCGCATGCAGACGATCCCACTTCCCCACTTCCCCACATTCAAACCGAGGGTTATAAATCGGGGGGCAGGGGGGCGGCGGACATTATTCTCGCTCGTGCCCTCCTGTCCCTTTGCTCTCGCCCCGCTCTTCGCAACAGACGCACTGCGGCGCCCGCTGCTCCGAGCAGAACTCCTTCGCCGTCCATCTTCCTTCTTCTTCCTTCGATCATGTCGTTGCCATCGGGCTCCTGGATGGGCTCGAACGTCACCACCGAGTACATCACCCAACTCCAGGCGACGCGACGCCTGCCGCGGGAGACGGACGTCGGCGTCCGCCTGCCGCACGGCGAGCAGAGGCCTCTGCCCGAGGGGCAGGAGCGCGTGGTCTTCCTCACGCACTTCGAGCGCGGGTTCGGGCTGCCGGTGAGCACCTTCTTCCGCGCTTTCCTGGAGTGCTTCGAGCTCCAGCCGCATCATCTTGGCACCGGCGCCATTGTCTAGCTCTCCGGCTTCGTCACCCTCTGCGAGGGGTACCTGGGGGTCGAGCCTACGATCGACCTCTGGGCGCGCTTCTTCTCCTTGAAGCAGCAGGGCCCGTCGGCCGGGGAGTGCGCCGATTGCGGCGCCGCCGTCATCTCGAAGCGGTCGGGGGCGGATTTCCCCAAGATCCCGCTAGAGGACTCTGCCAAGAAGTGGCAGAACTCCTTCTTCTATGTCCGCAACCTGGGAGCGGATCGCATCAATCTTCCGGCCTTCGCCATCGCACCGCCGCGGGCGAAGACGAACTGGGGCTACTCGCCCAAGCGCCCGTCGCGGGATATCGTTAATCTCTGCGAGCGGGTGATGGTGATGAGGACGCAGGAGGGGCTCACCGGCACCGACCTCCTCGCCGCGTTCATCATGCGTCGGGTCCTTCCGCTTCAGGGGCGCTCCTGCCCCATCGGCGAAATGGTCGGCCTTCAAGACCCCAACCGCATGGGGTCGACGCGGCTGTCCGCGGAGCAGGTCGCGCGCAGCATGAACGACATCTCCAAGGCCAACCTTGGGGAGGACTGGCGGTTCGGCAAGGCGCCGTACAGCCAGTCGAACCCGGCGCCGCACGTGAGTGTCTGGTCTTCTCACTTTGCTGCCGTGCACCTTCTCATCCGTCCTGACGCGACGCGGGGGGTACTTCTGAACGCGATTCGGCATCCTTACGCCCGGGCTCCGTCGCAGGTGGAGCCGGTGGCGCCAGAGGAGCCCGTGGCTCGTGGCGGGGAGGAGGAGGCCGAGTCCGACGCCGGCGCTGGGCGTCACGCGGGTAAGTCTCGCATTTTTCTTCATGTGTCTTGAATTGCTGACCGCGGCACGGAACGGCCGGTGCTGACGCCAGTTGTTGGTGTAGTGGCATTGGGCGGGGGAGGCGGCGACGCGGGCAGAGCCGGGTCCTCGCATGGGGCGGCGCCGAGCCGCCCGCATGGGAAAGACAGCGTCGCGCCGCGACCCCGGGCCCCGAAGCGCACGGCGGACCCGGCCGGGGCCGGGAGGCCGGCCAAGAGGAAGCACGGCGGTGGGCATGTGAGGCCAACCCCGGTCCCGGTCTTGGCAGGGTAAGCTTCATCTCTTGTTTGCGCTCAGTTTTTTTTTCTTGAGCTAGTCTTGTTTCTTTTCTGCTCATTCTGTCTTCTTCTCTAGGTCGCCAATCGCGCTGGCGAGGGCGGCGGCGGAAGCCGTGACCGCCAAAGGGGCTGCGTTCCGCAGGAGCTGGTCTGACCTTGCCGACCAGGCCGAGGCGGAGGGACGGGCCGACTCAGACCTCGGCCTGGATCCGAATGACGCCGAAGCCTTGGCCTGGCGGGACAGGAACCGGGCCGAGGCGGAGCTGCAGGCGGCGTCGGTACGGGCTTGGACCAACGCGGCGGCGGCATGGGCGCGACCCGGCGCGGAGCCGGTCTGGCGCGAGATGTCGGAGGGCACGGTGGCGGCGGCGACGGTCTTTGAGCCGTCATCGGTGAGGGAGTGCGGCCGTGGAGGCCGGGCTGAGGTGGTGATCCCCGACCGGGGGGTCGTGGAGGTGTAGGATGACACCCCACCGTGGGCTGACGTGGCCGAGCGAGCGAGGACTGATGTGGTGGAGGCGGCAGCGTTTTGGAAGAGACGTTGCGGGCGGCGGCGGCGGAGGCGCCGCCGGTTTTGGAGGAGGCACCGCGGGCGGCGGTCCCGGAGGCCACCCTGGTAGCTGGGCCGGAGACGGCGACACAGGGCGTCCCGACGTCCGGGTCAGGGTCGACGACGCAGGGCGTCCCGGAGGAGGTGCTGGCCGCGTCGCGAGCAGCCAGCGAGGAGCACGCCTTGGTGCCCCGGCAGGGAGAGCGCCGAGCTGCCGTGCCGCAGCCGGCGCGGAGCGGGGGCGCCATTGTCTTCGGGCCTCAGACCCAGGAGGAAGCGGCGCTGGACGCCGTCAGTCGCCGCCTGCGAGGCCGGACGGAACGGCTCGAGGCCTTCGCCCACGCCGAGGTGGAGCGGACGCGCGACCTGGAGTGCGCCGTCCTGGTAAGTCTTCTTGCAATTTTCTTCTTTGTGGGGGCGCGCCAGCGCACCCACTGGGTGTAACCCCCGAGGTTCGGGCCAACTACGTAGTATTTGGGTCGAATCTTTAGAGTGTTGGCCTTGTTCTGATTTCTGCTTTCTTCAGCATCTCGACGCCTTCCGGGTCGCCGCCTACAATCGTCTCCTGGGCAAGCACCGGGAGCTCGTGGAGCGGCTTGCCGCCAAGGAGGAGGAGCTCCGTGTCACCGCAGGTATCCTTGTGCTCTTTTCTAGTGGGGGCGCGCTAGCGCACCCACTGCGTGTAGCCCTCGAGATTCGGGCCAACTGTGTAACAGTTGGGCCAAATCTTAAGTCTTGCTTTTTTCTTCTGTTGAGTCCTTTTTTTTCGCAGCCGAGGTGCTGTCCTGGCGGACTCGTCTGCTCCGGGCCGGTCATCACTACGACCGGCTCGTTGCCGACACCGGCCGTCTTGGCGTCGAGGCGGCGCAGGCGAGGGCGGAGGCGGCCGCGGCTCAGCGGTCTCTTGACGAGGCCAACCGACTGCATGAGCAGCTGGCGGGTCACAAGAGCCGCCTCGAGGCCGAGGTGGAGCTCCTTAAGGCGGAAGCCGCCAAGGTGGCAGAGGCGCAGCAGGCCCTGGTGGAGGCGGACCAGCAGCGCGGCCAGCTGGCCGACGACAAGGGCCGGCTCCAGGCCGAGGTGGATCGCCTGCGGGGGCAGGTCACCACGGCTGAGGGGGCCCGTCAGGACGAGGCCCGTCGCCGCGAGGCGGCCGAGAAGGCGGCCGAAGACAAGGACGCCGAGCTGAAGGCGGCCCTTGCCAAGGCGGCCGATCTGGAGAAGGCGCTCGAGGAGCGCGACCGCGCCATCGAGCGGGAGCGGCGTGGTACGTTGCTTGAGGCGCAGCACCTGGAAGAGTCCTTCTCCAGTAAGTGCTTTTTTCTTGTCGTTTGCCGGGTCGGGATTCGGCCTTTCTTCCTTGTTGTTCTTCTTCTAACTCGCTTCTTCCTTTGCGGCAGGGGCCTTCCCAGAGACGCAGCGGCTGGCGGAGGAAGCCGTCCGCTATCAGCGTGACCCGACCGGCGTCGTTGGGTCCGGGACGGATCCGCGGGTGGCCTGGACCTTCCCGGAGATCATCGCCGCCGTTGAGGCCTGCCTGCAAGTTCTGGGAACGCAGTTGGGGCGGCTGTCCCAGGCCGGCACCGCGATGACGGCGGCCCTATGGCCGGACTCCGTCCAACCGAGCAGCTTCTCGCGCCTGGCGCGTTGGTTGGAGATGGGGCCGGACCGGCTTGGCGAGTGGCGCGTCTCCGCCGCTCGTGCCGGTGCTAAGATGGCGCTCCAGTTCACGCTGTCCTGGCATCCGGACCTGCAGCTGGACGCGTTGATGGGCCAGCGGGCCGGTTCGGAGCAGCTCTTGCAGGAGCAAGCCGGCCAGATCGCCTCCCGGGCCAGCTACATCGCCGAGTTCGCCTTCCACGACGAGTTCCATCTGGAGCGGACGGAAGACGGCAAAGTCGTGGACGGCGACGACTACGGCTTGCTCCTCCACGATCCGGAGGGGAGCTCGGAGGAGACGGGCGTCTACCGCGACGCGGATGCTGAGGAGGGCACCGGCACCTCGCTGGACCCGGAGGCCGCGAGGGGAGAGCCGTCGATGTCGCGACGCGGCGCTGGAGATGCCTGAGACACTTTGTGTAAAATTTGTTAAATAGCAGGTCCACCGACCCACTGAGGTTTTAGGGTGTAATGAACTCGGGCCGTGGGCCTTTTCTTAAATACTTGCAGATGTCGTGGGTGCTTTTGCTTTTTTGCCTTCCTTTTTTGGACCGAGTTCATGCGCTTTTCCTTTCTCAAACCTCCCCCCGCGAGTCAGACGGCCGAGGCTCCGGTCCGTGACAAGGAGTTCGGTTCTTTGAGAGGAGCGCGCAGGACTTGGGTCCCTCGAAACATTGAGCGCGAGCGAAACACCCACTGGGCCGGCTGGCGGTAATCCAGCGAAGCCGGTTGGCGAGCAGCCGGTCGTGCGGCTGTTCATTTGATGAATGGCGGACCGGGTTGATCGACCCGGCACCTTTGGCTTAGTGTATGAAGCGTAAAGGAGCTTTGGCCCGTTGTGCTTGCCAGCCGACAGCCAAAGCTGGATCTGTGGCTTTAGGGCGAAGTGGGGGACCGCGGCATCCTAACTTTATCAGGAATCACCAAGTAAGGCGGCGGGGTAGCGATCGAGCCGGCCAGCCCCCGAGCCCCCGGGTCGAGCGAGTCGGACCGGTGGCCGGGTTCAGTGGTATAGTGATGCAAGAAAATAGGGACACAATAAATTGGTCGACAAAAGGCAGCCCCCGAGTCTCGTTCGGGGACCCCATAGTTTCATGCGTTTACAAAAGGCGATGATACATACGCTCGTGCGGCTAACTGTAAAACGGGCGGAGGAGTTCCGCGTTCCACGGCCGGGTCGTTTCTTCACCGGCGGTGTCCTTCTTGCGCTTCCTTGACTTGCGTGCGTCGATGAGGTAGTAGGCGTTGCGGTCGCGCAAGGCCCTGCTCACGATGAATGGGCCCTCCCATGGAGGGGACAGCTTGTGCTGGCCTGCCTGCTCTTGGACGAGTCGGAGGACGAGGTCGCCCTCGCGGAACGCGAGGGGCTTGATCTTCTTGCTGTGGTAGTGCCTCAGGCCTTGCTGGTAGATGGCCGAGCGACTGAGCGCCAGGAGGCGTGCTTCTTCGAGCAGGTCGACGCCATCTTCGCGGGCTTCTCTGGCTTCGGCTTCGGTGTACATCGCGACGCGCGGCGAGTCGAACTCGACGTCGGTCGGGATGACGGCTTCGGCTCCGTAGACGAGGAAGAATGGGGTGAACCCGGTCGACCGATTCGGCGTGGTGCGTAGACTCCAGAGAACGGCTGGCAACTCGTCAAGCCAGCTGTTGGGTGAGCGGATGAGCGGCTCGACGAGTCGCGGCTTGACGCCGGACAGGATGAGTCCATTGGCCCGCTCGACCTGCCCGTTGGACTGCGGATGCGCAACGGAGGCCAGGTCGAGGCGGATGCCGGAGACGGAGCAGTATTGCTCGAGCGCGCCCTTGGCGAAGTTGGTGCCGTTGTCGGTGATGATGCTGTTCGGCATGCCGTAGCGCACCGCTATGTCCTTGATGAACCGGACGGCTGTTGGCCCGTCCAGTTTCTTGATTGGTCTTGCCTCGATCCACTTGGTGAATTTGTCCACTGCCACCAGCAAGTGCGTCATGCCGCCTCGGGCGGTTTTGAAGGGTCCCACCATGTCGAGTCCCCAGACCGCGAAGGGCCAGGCGATCGGTATGGTGCGGAGTGCTGACGCCGGCTGGTGGCTGCGTTTGCTGAAGCGCTGGCATCCCTCACACTTGAGGACGAGCGACTCGGCGTCTTGGAGGGCCGTGGGCCAGTAGAAACCGTGGCGGAACGCCTTGGCCACCAGGGATCGTGATGCGGCGTGGTGCCCACACTCGCCCTAATGTATGTCGAGGAGGATGTGATGCCCCGCTCCTGCTCGACGCAGTGCTGGAACACGCCGGTGCAGCTGCGCTTGACGAGCTCGTTGTTGATGATGCTGTAGGCGGACGCCCGGCGCTGCACTTGCCGAGCTTCGGTCTCGTCCATGGGGAGAACCCCGTTCTCCAAAAATTCTGATATTGAGAGGGCCCAAGATGGAGCCGTAGCCACGACGAAGACGGCCACCAGGGTGGGTTCCGAGTCGGCAGCCCCCGAGCCGGGTTGAGCAGCCCCGGGTCGGGGATGGCGACGGCCGGGTCCGGGACGATGGTGGCCGGGTCGAGCTGAGCAGCCCCCGGGCCGGGTTCAGCAGTCCCCGGGCCGGGTTGAGGTGCGGCCGGGTCGTCTGGAACGTGGATGGACTCGGAGTCCGGCGATGGCTTGACGGACGGCTTGCGCAGGTGCTCAAGGGACACGTCGGACGGAATGGCTTGTCGTGACGAGGCGATCTTGGCGAGCGTGTCGGCTGCTTCGTTCTCCATGCGTGGGACGTGGAGGAACTCGCAGCCCTCGAAGGATCCGGACAGCTTCTGAACAAGGAAGCGGTAGCTTGCCATGTTGGAGTCACGGGCGTCCCATTCGCCGGAGCATTGCTGCACCACCAGGTCCGAGTCGCCGTAGCACAGGATGCGCCGGATGCCGAGTTCCTTGGCCAGCCGGAGGCCGTGCACAAGGGCTTCGTACTCGGCGACGTTGTTGGAGGCGGCGAAGTGGATCTGGAGCGCGTAGCGGAGTCGGTCGCCCTTCGGGGCGACAGTACGATGCCGGCCCCCAAGCCGAGTCGCATCTTGGACCCGTCGAAGTGCATGCGCCAATGCGTCGAGTCGGGAGGCGGCGGTAAGTACTGGGTTTCGGTCCAGTCGACGAGGAAGTCGGCCAGGGCTTGAGACTTGATCGCGGTGCGGGGCTCGTAGAGGATGGTGTGGCCGCCTAGCTGGATCACCCACTTGGCAACCCGGCCAGAGGCATCCCGGCACCCGATGATTTCTCCGATAGGCGCCGTGCTGACCACGGTGACGACGTGCTCTTGGAAATACTGCTTCAGCTTCTTGGCGGTGAAGTACACGCCGTAACACATCTTCTGGTAGTGCGGGTAGTTCTGCTTGGAGATGGAGAGCACCTCGCTCAGGTAGTAGACTGGGCGCTGGACGGCTTGGATCTTGCCCTTCTCTGGTCGCTCGACCACCAGCACCGTGCTGACCGCCCGCGAGGTCGCGGCTATGTAGAGCAACAGCGGCTCCTTGTCGGTCGGCGCGGCCAGGACTGGTGCGGTGGAGAGCATGCGCTTGAGGTCTTGGAAGGCCTCGTCTGCCTTGCCGTTCCATTCGAACGGGCTCGTCTTCTTCATCAGCTGGTACAGGGGTAGCGCCCTCTCGCCCAGCCGGCTTAGAAACCGGCTGACCGAGGCCAAGCATCCGGTGAACTTCTGGACATCGCGCAGCCGAGCCGGCTTGCGCATGCGCTCGATGGCCTTGATCTTCTCCGGGTTCGCCTCAATGCCGCGTTCCGAGACGAGGAAGCCGAGTAGCTTTCCGGCCGGGACGCCGAAGACGCATTTTTCCGGGTTAAGCTTGACCTTGTATTCGCGGAGGTTGGCGAAGGTTTCCTTCAAATCGTCGAGGAGCGTGAGGTGCTGCTTGGTCTTCACCACGATGTCGTCCACGTATACGTGGATATTGCGGCCGAGTTGCGGCAGCAGGCATTTCTGCATGCAGCGCTGGAAGGTGGCGCCGGCGTTCTTCAAGCCGAACGACATGGTGATGTAGCAATACGCCCCAAAGGGCGTGATGAAGGACGTCTTCAGGGCGTCGGCCGGGTCCAGCTTGATCTGGTGGTAGCCGGAGTAAGCGTCCAGGAAGGACAGGAGCTCACACCCGGCGGTCGAGTCGATGACTTGGTCGATCCGCGGGAGGGCGAACGGATCCTTGGGACAGGCCTTGTTGAGGCTGGTGTAGTCGATACACATGCGCCAGGTCTTGTTCTTCTTCAGGACGAGGACTGGGTTGGCCAGCCACTCGGGGTGAAACACTTCCATTATGAAGCCGGCCGCCAAAAGCTTGGCGACCTCTTCACCAATGGTTCTTCTCTTCTCTTCGGAAAATCGTCGTAGGGGTTGACGGACAGGCTTGGCGTCCTTGCGGACGTGAAGTTTGTGCTCGGCGTACTTCCTCGGGATACCCGGCATGTCCTTGGGGGTCCATGCGAAGATATCCCGATTCTCACGGAGGAAGTCGACGAGCTCGCCTTCCTATTTGCTGTCGAGGCGGGCGCCTACGACAACGTACTTGCTGCAGCTGGGGTCTTCTGGGTTGAGCTTCACTTTCTTGGTCTCCTTGGAGGGCTTGAAGGCGGCCTCGTCGGCCGGGTCTGGGGTCGGGATCGGCGCGGTGGAGGCCTCGCCTGCCAGGGCGACGATCCGGTCGAGCTGGCGCCGCTCCTCGGCAATGACCAGCGACTCGGCCAACTTGGCGCCGTCTCGGGCGCACTCCAGGGACTTGCGGTAATCGCCGGTGACGGTGATGAGGCCCTTGGGACCCGGCATCTTCATCTTCAGGTACGCGTAGTGGGGAACCGCCATGAACTTGGCGAGCGCGGGCCGGCCCAGCAACGCGTGATACGCGCTGGACAGGTCCACCACCTTGAACCAGATCGGTTCGCACCGGAAATGGCTGCTGCCGTCGAACAGGACATCTAGCCGGACCCGGCCAAGGGGGGCGCAGGAGAGGTCGTGCATGATGCCATGGAAGATAGTTCGGGTCGGCTCCAGGTCCTCGGCCTTGAGGCCGAGCTTGGTCATCGTGTCGCGGTAGAGGATGTTGATGCTGCTGCCGCCGTCGATGAGGACTCGGGAGAACTTGCATGTGCGCCGCGCGACGATGGTGGGGTTGAGGACGAGGGCGTAACCACCCGGGCTCGGCATGACTGCCGGGTGATCCTCCCGGGTCCAGGTGATCGGGCGATCCGACCAATGCATGAACTCCGGTTTGGCCGGGATGACTGTGTTCACCTTCGGCCGAAGGAGGCGCTCGCTGTGCTTGTCGTCGCCGAGGCTGGTGAAGACGACGTAGGCCGCGCTCTGGTCCGGGTAGGCGTCGTCGCGCATCGCGCCGCCAGCTGGAGGCGGCGGTGGAGGCGGAGTAGGTTGTCCCGTGCCTGGAGCCGGAGCCGGAGGAGGCGGGACGTCGCCCCTCATGATGCGCTTGGTGATGGCGCACTGCCGAAGCGTGTGCGTGGAGGGTCTTGCGCCGCTGTGGTGCTTGCAGGGGGCGTCGAGCATCTGCTCGAAGCTCATGGCGGGTTGCCATGCCGTCTTGCCGGTTTGCCGGCGCTTCGCCGCCGGGTCCGCCGCGGGCTCGGTGGCCGCGACGAGCCGGTTGTCGTGACGCGGCGCCGGCTGGTCGGCCTTGCGCTTGTTGTTCTGGTGATGCTGCTGCCGGCTGCTTTCGCCGGCCGGCTTCGGAGGGGGAACCGGCTTCGCCTTGCCGGCTTCATCCAGCGCCACCTGGATCTTCATGGCGGAGTCGGCGTTGGCGTACTTGTCCGCCGTCACCATGAGCGCGGCCATGGTGGCCGGCTCGGAGCGTAAGAGCTTGTGCTTGAGGAGGGTGCCGTCTCGGCACCCGCTGACGAAGTACTGGATCGCCTGGACTTCATGGACGCCCTCGCAGCTGTTCCGGAGCTCGGTCCAGCGTGCGAGGTACTCGCGACCGGTCTCCGTAGGCCCTTGCACGCACATGGCGAGCTGGCTAGGGCGGCCGGGTCGCTTGTAGGTCCCCGTGAAGTTGCGGACGAAGGCTTCCTCGAAGTCCACCCACGTGTTGATGCTGCCCATCGGCAGGCTGTTCAACCACGTGCGGGCCGACCCTTGGAGCATGAGCGGTGCGTAGCGCACGGCGAGACGACAATTGGCACCGGTGATGCCAATGGCCGTGGTGTAGTCAGCGAGCCAGTCTTCTGGCTTCACCGTCCCATTGTACTTGGGGGTGTCGCGGGGGAGCATGAATCCTTTGGGGAAGGGCTCCTCCCGGATGCGCGGGCCGAAGCACGCCGGCCCGATAGCGCCGCTCTCCTCCACCTCCAGGGAGCGAGCGAGCTGATCGAGGCGGTGGCAAGCGTCGGTGTCATCGATGGCGCGCGGGCCGAGTCAACTTGCAGCCAGGCCAAGGGGGGCCGGGTCGGTTGGAGCCGGACGCCGGCCATGCTGGCCGGGTCCACGCTGGGTCTCTAGGACGGGCTTGTTGCCCAATCCGCCAGCGGCTGTAGCGGCCGGAACATGCCGAGTCCGGGCTTGGCCGGAGTGCGCCTCGCTGGGTGGCGAGGAAGCGGTGTGCAGAAGCTCGCCGGGCCCGCCGGCTTGGCGAGCTGGTTGAGGCGGTCCTGCTGGGTGTTGGCGGTGTGGAGGAGTTCGCGCATCCGCCCGATGCGCTCTTTCAGCTCCTCACCCGCGAGCTGGTCCAGGCCGACTGCGGCTGCCTGGGCAGCGCGCATGTTCTTCGCTGGGGTCTCGTAGACGGTTGGGACGGCGCCGAGGGCCCGGCCGATCCCTCCTCCCCGGGCACGCACATCGGCAACCCGGCTTGGCTCAGCCGCGGCGGGCGTGAATCCGTAGGCGGCGTCGCGCTCCAGCTGAGCGGCGTCCACGCGACGCTGAGTGGCGGCGAGCGTCTCAGATAGGTCCAGCATCTGCTGGCGCCTTTCCTCGAGCTGGGTTCGGGCCTCAGCGACGTTGGTGGCGTCGACGTCGGTGCCGATGGGGATGCGGAGGCTCTGCATCGCGGCGCGCAACGGATCGGACGGCTCGATCCGATCCGCTGCGGCCCTGGCTTCGGCAGCCTTCCTCGTCTTGCTCGACGAGGAGGAGGCGCCGTCGCCGGTGACGAAGACCTCCACATGGACGTCCATTGCCCCGGCGGAAACGCCGCCGCCGAGGGAGAGGGGAGAGTCGGAGTAGCTGAGCACCTCGCTGGGGTACTCGTCGGCCGCGAACGCATCGGAGATGCGCAGTGCGGCGAAGGAGGCGACAAGCGCGCCGACGACGTCGTCCGCCAGAGCGACGGACTCGTCGGCGTAGGAGAAGGGCCCCGTCCGAAGCATGCTCCCGGCCAACTCCTCGAGCTGCCCCATGGTGGGCGCCAACTGTCGTGGTGGGCGCATGGCAGATGCCAAGGGATGGCTAAAGAGAGGAGGAGGCTCGAGGGCGCTGGTGGGCTCCAGAGGCGAGGTTGGCATGAGCGGGCGCGGGACGCCGGACATACCCAGGTTCGGGGCTCTCCGGAGAGATAATACCCCTAGTCCTGCCGAGTGTAGTTGGATGATCGATAGTACAATGTTGCTCCTGGAGCTGTATGAAGGAGGAAGGAAGCTGGCCAAGGCTTGGGCTGCTTCTTCTCTCCGGTGTTGCTGTTTTGTGGCAAGTCCTCCTGCTTCGCCCCCGAATGATCGTGGGCTCCTGGGGGTTTTATAGTCCAACCCCTCGGGGGTACAATGGTAACGTTATAAGTCGGTGGGTCCGTATGTCGGTGTCCGGGGACCCGGGCTGGGCCCCGCTGAGGGCTTGTGGTTCGCCGGGTTCCCCTAGGTGCGGGCCCCGCAAGCCTAGGGGGACTGTGCGCCGTCTTGTCGATCGTCAGGGCGTGGCCGAATCGAGCCCGTACAGTGCTCTCAGTCAGGTTGCCGCTTGCTGTCGTCAGCGGTGAGGGTGGGGGCACTGTTGCCACGCCGGCCCTGGTCAGCGGGTAGGTGAGGGGCACTGTTGCCACATTCCTGCTGACCAGAGGCATGGGCGGGGCACTGTTGCCTCGGTCATCGTTCATTGAAGTCTTGTCCCCGTCATACGGCCTGGATGGGACGGGAGTTGACCCGCGGCTGGATTGCGTAGCACGCCATGGGTGGCGCTGGCTTGGTGAGGAGGCTTTGGCCGTGCCGGGTTCGGCTGTCTGTGCCAGTTGTTGGGGCCGAGTCGATGTGTCTTGCCGGTCGTTAGTCTGGCCGGCTTGGGGGCTTGCGGGGTCGAGCGACCCGGCCAAGCGCACGCCGGTATTGAGGGGGCGGTGCCAGACCCGTTGTTTTTGAAGAGGATCCGGGTTTCGTTGCCTGCCCGCGGTCCATCCCCCCGACAAATGTGATCCAGAGGACTTGGATCCTACGTCAATACATCAACCAGGAGGGCACGAGGTAGGGGGCGTGCCTACCCCCCCGGCACGCCCTCCACCCTCGGGGGCCCCATGTTGCTCCACCGACGTACTTCTTCCTCCTATATATACCTACGTACCCCCAAACTACCAAATACGGAGCCAAAAACCTAATTCCACCGCCGCAACTTCTGTACCCGTGAGATCCCATCTTGGGCCTTTTCCGGAGCTCCACCGGAGGGGGCATCGATCACGGAGGGCTTCTAACATCAACACCATAGCCTCTCGATGAGTGTGAGTAGTTTACCTCAGACCTTCGGGTCCATAGTTATTAGCTAGATGGATTCTTCTCTCTTTTTGGATCTCAATACAATGTTCTCCCCCTCTCTTGTGGAGATCTATTCGATGTAATCTTCTTTTGCGGTGTGTTTGTTGAGACCGATGAATTTTGGGTTTATAATCAAGTTTATCTATGAACAATATTTGAATCTTCTCTGAATTCTTTTATGTATGATTGGTTATCTTTGCAAGTCTCTTCGAATTATCAGTTTGGTTTGGCCTACTAGATTGATCTTTCTTGCAATGGGAGAAGTGCTTAGCTTTGGGTTCAACCTTGCGGTGTCCTTTCCCAGTGACAGTAGGGGCAGCAAGGCACGTATTGTATTGTTGCCATCGAGGATAACAAGACGGGGTTTATATCATATTGCATGAGTTTATCCCTCTACATCATGTCATCTCACTTAAAGTGTTACTGTGTTCTTATGAACTTAATACTCTAGATGCATGCTGGATAGCGGTTGATGTGTGGAGCAATAGTAGTAGATGCAGGCAGGAGTCGGTCTACTTGTCTCGGACGTGATGCCTATATACATGATCATACCTAGATATTCTCATAACTATGCTCAATTCTGTCAATTGCTCAACAGTAATTTGTTTAGCCACCGTAATACTTATGCTCTCGAGAGAAGCCACTAGTGAAACCTATGGCCCCCGGGTCTATTTTTCATCATATTAATCTTCCAACACTTGGTTATTTTCATTGCCTTTTATTTTACTTTGCATCTTTATTTTAAAAATACCAAAAATATTATCTTATCATATCTATCAGATCTAACTCTCTTAAGTGACCGTGAAGGGATTGACAACCCCTTTATTGCGTTGGTTGCGAGGATTTATTTGTTTGTGTAGGTGCGAGGGACTCGTGCGTGGCCTCCTACTGGATTGATACCTTGGTTCTCAAAAACTGAGGGAAATACTTACGCTACTTTGCTGCATCACCCTTTCCTCTTCAAGGGAAAACCAACGCAGTGCTCAAGAGGTAGCAAGAAGGATTTCTGGCGCCGTTGCCGGGGAGTCTACGCAAAATACAATATACCAAGTACCCATCACAAACCCTTATCTCCCGCATTACATTATTTGCCATTTGCCTCTCGTTTTCCTCTCCCCCACTTCACCCTTGTCGTTTTATTCGCCTTCTCTTTTCCGTTCGCCTCTTTTTCGCTTGCTTCTTGTTTGCTCGTGTGTTGGATTGCTTGCTTGTCACGATGGCTCAAGATAATACTAAATTGTGTGACTTTACCAATACCAACAACAATGATTTCCTTAGCACTCCAATTGCTCCTCTTACCGATACTGAATCTTGTGAAATTAATGCTGCTTTGTTGAATCTTGTCATGAAAGATCAATTCGCCGACCTTCCTAGTGAAGATGCCGCTACCCATCTAAATAGCTTTGTTGATTTGTGTGATATGCAAAATAAGAAAGATGTGGACAATGATATTGTTAAATTGAAGCTATTTCCTTTTTCGCTTAGAGATCGCGCTAAAGCTTTGTTTTCGTCTTTGCCTAAAAATAGTATTGATTCCTGGAATAAGTGCAAAGATGCTTTTATCTCTAAGTATTTTCCTCCCGCTAAGATCATCTCTCTTAGAAACGACATCATGAATTTTAAGCAACTTGATCATGAACATGTTGCACAAGCTTGGGAGAGGATGAAACTAATGATACGTAATTGCCCTACTCATGGTTTGAATTTGTGGATGATTATACAAAAATTTATGCCGGATTGAATTTTGCTTCTAGAAATCTTTTAGATTCGGCCGCGGGAGGCACTTTTATGGAAATCACTTTAGGAGAAGCTACTAAACTCCTAGATAATATTATGGTTAATTATTCTCAATGGCACACTGAAAGATCTACTAATAAGAAAGTGCATCGATAGAAGAAATTAATGTTTTGAGTGGAAAGATGGATGAACTTATGAAATTATTTGCTAATAAAAGTGTTTCTTCTGATCCTAATGATATGCCCTTGTCTACTCTGATTGAGAATAATAATGAATCTATGGATGTGAATTTTGTTGGTAGGAATAATTTTAGTAACAACGCATATAGAGGAAACTTTAATCCTAGGCCGTATCCTAGTAATTCCTCTAATAATTATGGTAATTCCTACAACAATTCTTATGGAAATTTTAATAAGATGCCCTCTGAATTTGAGACTAGTGTTAAGGAGTTTATGAATTCGCAAAAGAATTTCAATGCTTTGCTGGAAGAAAATTGCTTAAAGTTGATGAATTGGCTAGGAACATTGATAGAATTTCTCTTGATGTCGATTCTTTAAAACTTAGATCTATTTCACCTAAGCATGATATCAATGAGTCTCTCAAAGCCATGAGAATTTCCATTGATGAGTGCAAAGAAAGAACCACTAGGATGCGTGCTAAGAAAGATTGTTTTGTGAAAGCGTGTTCTTCTAGTTATGAAAATAAAGATGAAGATCTAAAAGTTATTGATGTGTCCCCTATTAAATCTTTGTTTTGCAATATAAATCTTGATAATGATGGGACTGAAGATGATCCACCTTTACCTAGAAGGCGTTCCAAAAAAATTGAGTTTTTAGATCTTGATGCAAAAATTGGTTAAAGTGGGATTTAGGACATCAAAACTCTAGATATAAATGAACCAACTATTTTGGATTTCAAGGAATTTAATTATGACAATCGCTCTTTGATAGATTGTATTTCCTTGTTGCAATCCGTGCTAAATTCTCCACATGCTTATAGCCAAAATAAAGCTTTTACTAAACATATCGTTGACGCTTTGATGCAATCTTATGAAGAAAAACCTGAGTTGGAAGTTTCTATCCCTAGAAAACTTTATGATGAGTGGGAACCTACTATTATGATTAAAATTAGAGATCATGAATGCTATGCTTTGTGTGATTTGGGTGCTAGTGTTTCCACGATTCCAAAGACTTTGTGTGATTCGCTAGGTTTCCGTGATTTTGATGATTGCTCTCTAAACTTGCACCTTGCGGATTCCACCATTAAGAAACCTATGGGAAGAATTAATGATGTTCTTATTATTGCAAATAGGAATTATGTGCCCGTAGATTTTATTGTTCTTGATATAGATTGCAATCCTTCATGTCCTATTATTCTTGGTAGACCTTTCCTTAGAACGATTGGTGCAATTATTGATATGAAGGAAGGGAATATTAGATTCCAATTTCCGTTAAGGAAAGGCATGGAAGACTTCCCTAGAAAGAAAATAAAATTACCTTATGAATCTATTATGAGAGCCACTTATGGATTTCCTACCAAAGATGGCAATACCTTGATCTATCCTTGCTATTATGCCTAGCTAGGGGCGTTAAACGATAGCGTTTGTTGGGAGGCAACCCAATTTTATTTTTAGTTTTTTGCTTTTTTTCTTCTGTTTATGAATAAATATTTGATCTAGCCTCTGGTTAGATGTGTTTTTATGTTTTAATTAGTGTTTGTGCCAAGTTAAACCTATAGGATCTTCTTGGATGACAGTTATTTGATCTTGCTGAAAATTCCAGAAACTTTCTGTTCACGAAAATAATTATTAAAAATCACAAGAACGTGATAAAATATTGATTCCAATTGCTGCTGATCAATAAACAAATTATCTAGGTCGTCCTATTTTGGCTGAATGTTTGGAGTTCCAGAAGTTTGCGGTAGTTACAGATTACTACAAGACTGTTCTGTTTTTGACAGATTCTGTTTTGTGTGTGTTGTTTGCTTAGTTTGATGAATCTATGACTAGTAAAATAGTTTATAAACCATAGAGAAGTTGGAATATAGTAGGTTTAACACCTATATAAATAAATAATGAGTTCATTACAGTACCTTGAATTGATGTTTTGTTTTCTTTCGCTAACGGAGCTCACGAGATTTTTTGTCAAGTTTTGTGTTGTGAAGTTTTCAAGTTTTGGGTGAAAGATTTGATGGATTATGGAACAAGGAGTGGCAAGAGAGTAAGCTTGGGGATGCCCATGGCACCCCAAGATAATCTAAGGACGCCTAAAAGCCAAAGCTTGGGGATGCCCCGGAAGGCATCCCCTCTTTCGTCTACTTCCATCGGTAACTTTACTTGGAGCTATATTTTTATTCACCACATGATATGTGTTTTGCTTGGAGCGTTTTGTATTATTTGAGTCTTTGTTCTTAGTTTACCACAATCATCCTTGCTGTACACACCTTTTAAGAGAGACACACATGATTTGGAAATTGTTAGAATACTCTATGTGCTTCACTTATATCTTTTGAGTTATATAGTTTTGCTCTAGTACTTCACTTATATCTTTTAGAGCACGGCGGTAGATTTGTTTTATATAAAATATTGTTCTCTCATGATTTACTTATATCTTTTTGAGAGTCCTATAAAATAGCATGGCAATTTGCTTTAACTAAATATCATGAGAAATTTGATACTAGATAATTGTTTTGAGATATAAAGGTGGTAATATCACAGTTGTGCTAGTTGAGTAATTGTGGAATTGAAAAATACTTGTGTTGGAGTTTGTGATTCCCGTAGCATGCACGTATGGTGAACCGTTATGTAACGAAGTCGGAGCATGAGGTATTTGTTGATTGTCATCCTTTGTGTGGCGGTCGGGATCGCACGATGGTTAACTCCTACCAACCCTTCCCCTAGGAGCATGCGTAGTAGTACTTTGCTTCGAGGGCTAATAAATTTTTGCAATAAGTATATGAGTTCTTAATGACTAATGTGAGTCCATGGATTATACGCACACTTACCTTTCCGCAATTTTCTAGCCTCTTTGGTACCGTGCATTGCCCTTTCTCACCTGAGAGTTGGTGCAAACTTCGCCGGTGCATCCAAACCCCGTGATATGATACGCTCTATCACACATAAACCTCCTTATATCTTCCTCAAAATTGCCACCATACCTACCTATTATGGCATTTCCATAGCCATTCCAAGATATATTGCCATGCAACTTTCCATCGTTTCGTTTATCATGACATGTTTCATCATTGTCATATTGCTTTGCATGATCATGTAGTTGACATTGTATTTGTGGCAAAGCCACCATTCATAATTCTTTCATACATGTCGCTCTTGATTCATTGCATATCCCGGTACACCGCCGGAGGCATCCACATAGTCATATTTTGTTCTAAGTATTGAGTTGTAATTCATGAGTTGTAAGTAAATAAAAGTGTGATGATCATCATTATTAGAGCATTGTCCCAAGTGAGGAAAGGATGATGGAGACTATGATTCCCCCACAAGTCGGGATGAGGCTCCGGACTAAAAAACGAGGCCATAAAAAAAAGAGAAAAGGCCCAAATAAAAAAATGCGAGAAAAAGAGAGAAGGGACAATGTTACTATCCTTTTACCACACTGGTGCTTCAAAGTGGCACCGTGATCTTCATAATAGAGAGTCTCTCATTTTGTCACTTTCATTTATTAGTGGGAAATTTCATTATAGAACTTGGCTTGTATATTCCAATGATGGGCTTCCTCAAAATACCCGAGGTCTTCGTGAGCAAGCAAGTTGGATGCACACCCACTTAGTTTCTTTTTGAGCTTTCATACACTTATAGATCTAGTGCATCCGTTGCATGGCAATCCTTACTCCTTGCATTAACATCAATTGATGGGCATCTCCATAGCCCATTGATTAGCCTCGTTGATGTGAGACTTTCTCCTTTTTTGTCTTCCCACATAACCCCTACCATTATACCTTATTCCACCATAGTGCTATATCCATGGCTTGCACTCATGTATTGCGTAAGAATTGAAAAGGCCGAAGCGCGTCAAAAAAGTACGTACCAATTGCTTGGCTAAAACCGGGGTTGTACATGATATGAATATTTTGTGTGGGGAAGATGGAGCATAGCCAGACTATATGATTTTGTAGGGATAACTTGCTTTGGCTATGTTATTTTGATAAGACATAATTGCTTGGTCAGCATGCTTGAAGTATTATTGTTTTTATGTCAACATTAAACTCTTATCCTGAATCATATTAAACCTGAACATTCATGCCACAATAAGAAGAATTACATTGAAATTATGCTAAGTAGTATTCCACATCAAAAATTTTGTTTCTATCATTTACCTACTCGAGGACGAGCAGGAATTAAGCTTGGGGATGCTTGATACGTCTCCAACGTATCTATAATTTTTTATTGTTCCATGCTATATTATATTCTGTTTTGGACATTATTGGGCTTTATTATACACTTTTATATTATTTTTGGGACTAACCTATTAACCGGAGGCCCATCCCAGAATTGCTATTTTTTGCCTATTTCAGATTTTCGCAGAAAAAGAATATCAAACGGATTCCAAACGGAATTAAACCTTCGGGAACATGGTTTTCGGAACGAACGTGATCCAGAGGACTTGGACCCTACGTCAAGACATCAACCAGGAGGGCACGAGGTAGGGGGCGCGCCTACCCCCCTGGGCGCACCCTCCACCCTCGTGGGCCCCACGTTGCTCCACCGACGTTCTTCTTCCTCCTATATATACCCATGTACCACCAAACTACCAGATACGGAGCCAAAAACCTAATTCCACTGCCGCAACCTTCTGTACCCGTGAGATCCCATCTTGGGGCCTTTTCCGGAGCTTCTCCGGAGGGGCCATCGATCACGGAGGGCTTCTACATCAACACCATAGCCTCTCCGATGATGTGTGAGTAGTTTACCTCAGACCTTTGGGTCCATAGTTATTAGCTAGATGGCTTCTTCTCTATTTTTGGATCTCAATACAATGTTCTCCCCCTCTCTTGTGGAGATCTATTCGATGTAATCTTCTTTTGCGGTGTGTTTGTTGAGACTGATTAATTGTGGGTTTATGATCAAGTTTATCTATGAACAATATTTGAATCTTCTCTGAATTCTTTTATGTATGATTGGTTATCTTTGCAAGTCTCTTCGAATTATCAGTTTGGTTAGGCCTACTAGATTGATCTTTCTTGCAATGGGAGAAGTGCTTAGCTTTGGGTTCAACCTTGTGGTGTCCTTTCCCAGTGACAGTAGGGGCAGCAAGGCACTTATTGTATTGTTGCCGTCGAGGATAACAAGATGGGGTTTATATCATATTGCATGAGTTTATCCCTCTACATCATGTCATCTTACTTAAAGCGTTACTCTATTCTTATGAACTTAATACTCTAGGTGCATGCTGGATAGCGGTCGATGTGTGGAGTAATAGTAGTAGATGCAGGCAGGAGTCGGTCTACTTGTCTCGGACGTGATGCCTATATACATGATCATACCTAGATATTGTCATAACTATGCTCAATTCTGTCAATTGCTCAACAGTAATTTGTTCACCCACCGTAATACTTATGCTCTCGAGAGAAGCCACTAGTGAAACCTATGGCCCCCGGGTCTATTTTTCATCATATTAATCTTCCAACACTTAGTTATTTTCATTGCCCTTTATTTTACTTTGCATCTTTATCATAAAAATACCAAAAATATTATCTTATCATATCTATCAGATCTCACTCTCGTAAGTGACCGTGAAGGGATTGACAACCCCTTTATTGCATTGGTTGCAGGGATTTATTTGTTTGTGTAGGTGCGAGGGACTCGTGCGTGGCCTCCTACTGGATTGATACCTTGGTTCTCAAAAACTGAGGGAAATACTTACGCTACTTTGCTGCATCACCCTTTCCTCTTCAAGGGAAAACCAACGCAGTGCTCAAGAGGTAGCAACGATCTTGATGTATCGTGAGCTTTGCTATTATAGTTGGATCTTATGATGTTTCTCCCCCTCTACTCTCTTGTAATGGATTGAGTTTTCCCTTTGAAGTTATCTTATCAGATTGAGTCTTTAAGGATTTGAGAACACTTGATGTATGTCTTGCGTGGGATACCCGTGGTGACAATGGGG
The DNA here is from genome assembly GCF_018294505.1 of Triticum aestivum. Taxonomy (NCBI): domain Eukaryota; kingdom Viridiplantae; phylum Streptophyta; class Magnoliopsida; order Poales; family Poaceae; genus Triticum; species Triticum aestivum. Next base: position 452,117,026 of record NC_057814.1, read on the forward strand.
TATTCTATTGATTCACTTGATGTATGTTTTGGTGATCAACTTGCGGGTTCAGTGACCTTGTGAACTTATGCATAGGGGTTGGCACACGTTTTCGTCTTGACTCTCCAGTAGAAACTTTGGGGCACTCTTTGAAGTTCTTTGTGTTGGTTTGAATAGATGAATCTGAGATTGTGTGACGCATATCGTAAAATCATACCCACGGATACTTGAGGTGACATTGGAGTATCTAGGTGACATTAGGGTTTTGGTTGATTTGTGTCTTAAGGTGTTATTCTAGTACGAACTCTATGATAGATTGAACGGAAAGAATAGCTTCGTGTAATTTTACTACGGACTCTTGAATAGATCGATCAGAAAGGATAACTTTGAGGTGGTTTCGTACCCTACAATAATCTCTTCGTTTGTTCTCCGCTATTAGTGACTTTGGAGTGACTCTTTGTTGCATGTTGTGGGATTGTTATATGATCCAGTTATGTTATTATTGTTGAGAGAACTTGCACTAGTGAAAGTATGAACCCTAGGTCTTGTTTCGAAGCATTGCAATACCGTTTGTGCTCACTTTTATCATTAGTTACCTTGCTGTTTTTATATTTTCAGATTACAAAAACCTATATCTACCATCCATATTGCACTTGTATCACCATCTCTTCGCCGAACTAGTGCACCTATACAATTTACCATTGTATTGGGTGTGTTGGGGACACAAGAGACTCTTTGTTATTTGGTTGCGGGGTTGTTTGAGAGAGACCATATTCAACCTACGCCTCCCACGGATTGATAAACCTTAGGTCATCCACTTGAGGGAAATTTGCTACTGTCCTACAAACCTCTGCACTTGGAGGCCCAACAACGTCTACAAGAAGAAGGTTGTGTAGTAGACATCAAGTTACACGCAGCAAGGTCATCAAGTTTTGTAAAGTTCAGTGGAGCCACCATACCAAGGAATAAGCCACCTGGGAGCGAGAAGAAGACCTCCGGAAAGACCACCCACACCTATTTGCTAGCCAACCCGAATCTCGAGGGTGAGATTCATCTTAAGGGGTGTAGGTTTGTAACATCCCAATTTTCAATTTGGATGTTAATCATTAGGTCATCATATGCATCCATGATTTGTGCATTTTTGAATTTGGTTTATTTGGACATTTTGATCCTAGAAGCCTTAAGCAACTCGAGGATCGATTGAGAGAGTTGGAGGTTTTCACAAAATCCATTTTTGAATTTTTCAAAATTGGTAATTGGATCAAAGCGGTTTTATTCAAATTATTTTTCCAATTATTCCAATTTAAATAAATGAGAGAAGATAATATGACTTCTTCAAAACAGCTAGGAAATGTTGGAAATTTAATTTTCAATAAAATTATATTTTATTTGAATTCTATCTCATATTATATTCGGTTAAATTAGGGGGGAAATGTGCATTTTTTAAAAATTGCATTTAGTCAAGAAAAATGTTCACCTTGTCCTAAATATTACGAAAGGACGGTGAAAATTATTTCTGAAATTTTTTGGATTTTATTTTATTTTTATTTTGGATTTTTCAGGCCGAAGGCCCAGCCGGCCCAAACCGCGCCGCCGCCTTCCAACTCGTGCCCGAGCCGGACTCCTCCGGAGTCCGAGCGCCGCACGCTGCCGGCCGGCCCCCTTGCGCAAGTCGAACCCCCTGGGGCTCCTTATAAGCCGCCGCCCCGGCTCTCTTCTCCACCAAGCCGCCGCCGCCTCCCGTCGCCTCGAGCCGCCGCCCGCCGCTGCCGCGGCACCACCCCCCCCCCCGCCGCCCCGCGTTGCCGGAGCCGCCGCCGCCGCGATCCGATCGGGTCCGCCGCTGCCGGGTTTTTTCGCGAACCGGTATAACCGCCGAGACCTGCCCCGGTTTTTTTAGTTTCGGTTTTCATTTTAGATCGGTTAATTTTATTAGGTTAGTTTAATTTGCAAACGTTCGTTCGTTTAGATCTATTAGTGAACGTTTTCATTCGTTAGGTTCTGTTAGCGAACATTCGTTCGTTAGATTTTTCTTTTTAGTTTTATTTCCGGCCAGGGACCTATCCGCGAATAGTTTTCATACAGATTAGTCCCTGATCTTTAAACCCTCACAACTTTTTGCTCGTTTATCCAAATCCAGCGAAACCAACGCCAAATTCTTTGTCTTGTTTTTTTTCTGTTTAGATAAACAACTTGAACATGATTTTGAAAATTTAAAATTTGGTTTCAAGCAGATTTCAGTTCGAACTTCTTTTGGTCATAGTTTGAGTTTCGTAATTCGGATTTGATCGATTCTTTTTGCAAATCGAAGTTCTTCGCTTATACTTTCTGTTTAGATCTTTTATTTTGGTTTTACCTTTGCATATTATGCTTGAGTGCTTATGTATGCTATTGTTTGTTCACGATAGAGTTTCTGGAGTGCGAAGCTTGCTACTACGAATCTCTAGGGTTTTCCGATCGTCGGCAAGGCAAGTAACACTTTGATCATATCCTTTTATTACCCATTAGTTTCAACCTCAAACATTACATGAGTAGGATTGGTAATATGTGTATATGGGCAGTAGTTGCTAAGGTAGGAACCTATTGTCCTTTATCAACCCTGGGTTTATACGTTATGCTCATATTGCTTGCTATGCTCGTAGACATGGATGGTATGTGAGATTCATGCAAGATGAGAGAGATATTAACTAAGGGAAACTTAAGGTGGCTACTTTAATACACATCTGGGTGGATTGGTTGCGAGCACCTGGAGCAATCCAGTGATGTCCTAGGATATCCCGGAGTACCCGTGTGATCATCCTATGGAATGCCACCCAGGCTCAAAGGGATCATAAGATTATTCATGCTAGAAACTTCCGTGTGCAGCCACAAGCCATTATGGGCTTTAGCATAGTTGAGTCTGTTGTGTGACCTCTTTGAGTGGTAGGCTAGCAGATGTAGGGGAAGTAGGTGGTACTGTCTACCCAGAGTAAAGAGTTAATGCTTCGGAAAGACTGTGTCTCGATCATCCGTTTCTCAAACATCGTGTAGTGCGAGAAATTCAATGGAGGAGATCGAGTCTTGTGGGGAAAAGTGCACAAACCTCTGCAGAGTGTATAAACTAATCATGGTTAGCCGTGTCCCCAGTTATGGACATCTTGTGTATCTGGTACTTGAATTATTGATTTGATCTCATCACATTACATAATGAATTTTGTTGGGTTATTAATAATATTTTGGGATTTGAGTTGGAGGAACCTCCTCATTAAATGTGAAAAACTTGGTAGTTGAATAAAATCTATTCCTTTGTTGTAGGAAGAAATTGGCTTTATGCAAATATTAAACTTAGAGCCTCCACCAGCCATATATGCATGTAGTGATAGTTGTTTTTGCATCATTACCTCTATAGTGTTATCTTGCCAGCATATTCCATGTGCTGACCTACACGGCTGCAACGTATCATGTTGCAGAATTTTCAGACGAAGAGTAAGGTGCGCTAGGTCGTTGTCATGCACTCAGTATTGCCGTGGAGTTGGATGGACTCACTTATTTTCTATGCTTCCGCAGTTATCTTATTTAGATGGCCCTCAGCCATATTATTGTAATAAGTACTCTCTTTGAGACACTCGATGTAATAAGTGTGTGATTGAACTCTGTTATAAATCCTCGAGTACTGTGTGTGTCAGCAATTCTGATCCGGGGATGACACTTAAGCACAGAGACTTCGATCCATTTGAGTCGGATCGCTACACTGACGGAACTCTCCCTCGACCCTCTGCTGGATCAAGAGTTCGAGGGACGTCATCATGCTGAACGTGTGCTAAACACGGAGGTGCCGTACGTTCGGTACTTGGATCGGTTGGATCATGAAGACGATCGACTACATTAACCGCGTTACTAAACGCTTCCGCACACTCTCCCCTCTCGTTGCTATGCATCTCCTATATAGATTTTGCGTGATCCTACGAAAACTTTGAAATACTGTGTTCCCCAATAGTGGCATCCAAGCCAGGTCTATGCGTAGATGTTATATGCACAAGTAGAACACAAAGAGTTGTGGGCGATAATAGTCATACTGCTTACCACCAACGTCTTACTTTGATTCGGCGTTATTGTTGGATGAAGCGGCCCGGACAGACATTACATGACCGCGTTCATGAGACTGGTTCTATCGACGTGCTTCGCACACAGGTGGCTGGTGGGTGTCTGTTTCTCCAACTTTAGTTGAATCGAGTTTGACTACGGCCGGTCCTTGTTGAAGGTTAAAACAACACACTTGATGAAAAATCGTTGTGGTTTTGATGCGTAGGTAAGAACGCTTCTTGCTAGAAGCCCGTAGCAGCCACGTAAAACTTGCAACAACAAAGTAGAGGACGTCTAACTTGTTTTTGCAGGGCGTGTTGTGATGTGATATGGTCAAGACGTGATGAGATATAAATTGTTGTATGAGATGATCATGTTTTGTAAAAGTTATCGGCAATTGGCAGGAGCCTTATGGTTGTCGCTTTATTGTATGAAATGCAATCGCCATGTAATTGCTTTACTTTATCACTAAGCAGTAGCGATAGTCGTAGAAGCAATAGTTGGCGAGACGGCAACGATGTTACGATGGAGATCAAAGTGTCAAGCCGGTGACGATGGAGATCATGACGGTGCTTTGGAGATGGAGATCAAAGGCACAAGATGATGATGGCCATATCATGTCACATATTTTGATTGCATGTGATGTTTATCCTTTATGCATCTTATTTTGCTTAGTACGACAGTAGCATTATAAGATGACCCCTCACTAAATTTCAAGGTATAAGTGTTCTCCCTGAGTATGCACCATTGCTACAGTTTCTCGTGCCGAGACACCACGTGATGATCAGGTGTGGTAAGCTCTACGTTCACATATAACGAGTGCAAGCCAGCTTTGCACATGCAGAATACTCGGGTTAAACTTGACGAGCCTAGCATATGCAGATATGGCCTCGGAACATGCTACCTCTTGAGCATTGCGTTGGTTTTCCCTTGAAGAGGAAAGGGTGATGCAGCAAACTAGCGTAAGTATTTCCCTCAGTTTTTTAGAACCAAGGTATCAATCTAGTATGAGGCCACGCACAAGTCCCTCACACCTACACAAACAAATAAATCCTCGCAACCAACGCAATAAAGGGGTTGTCAATCCCTTCACAATCACTTACGAGAGTGAGATCTGATAGATATGATAAGATAATATTTTTGGTATTTTTATGATAAAGATGCAAAGTAAAGAAAGCAAAATAAAATGGCGCTAGAAATAACTTGTTGTAGGGAGATTAAATATGATGGAAAATAAACCCGGGGGCCATAGGTTTCACTAGTGGCTTCTCTCAAGAGCATAAGTATTACGGTGGGTGAACAAATTACTATTGAGAAATTGATAGAATTGAGCATAGTTATGAGAATATCTAGGTATGATCATGTATATAGGCATCACGTCTGAGACAAGTAGACTGACTCCTGCCTGCATCAACTACTATTACTCCACACATCGACCGCTATCCAGCATGCATCTAGAGTATTAAGTTCATAGGAACAGAGTAACGCTTTAAGCAAGATGACATGATGTAGAGGAATAAACTCATGCAATATGATATAAACCCCATCTTGTTATCCTCGATGGCAACAATACAATACTTGCCTTGCTGCCCCTACTGTCACTCGGAATGGACACCGCAAGATTTAACCCAAAGCTAAGCACTTCTCCCATTGCAAGAAAGATCAATCTAGTAGGCCAAACCAAACTGATAATTCGAAGAGACTTGCAAAGATAACCAATCATACATAAAAGAATTCAGAGAAGATTCAAATATTGTTGATAAACTTGATCATAAACCCACAATTCATAGGTCTCAACAAACACACCACAAAAGAAGATTACATCGAATAGATCTCCACAAGAGAGGGGGAGAACATTGTATTGAGATCCAAAAAGAGAGAAGAAGCCATCTAGCTAATAACTATGGACCCGAAGGTCTGAGGTAAACTACTCACACATCATCGGAGAGGCTATGGTGTTGATGTAGAAGCCCTCCGTGATCGATGCCCCCTCCGGTGGAGCTCCGGAAAAGGCCCCAAGATGGGATCTCACGGGTACAGAAGGTTGCGGCGGTGGAATTAGGTTTTTGGCTCCGTATCTGGTAATTTGGGGGCACGTAAGTATATATAGTAGGAAGAAGTACGTCGGTGCAGCAACATGGGGCCCACGAGGGTGGAGGGCGCGCCCAGGGGGGTAGGCGCGCCCCCTACCTCGTGCCCTCCTGGTAGCTTTCTTGACGTAGGGTCCAAGTCCTTTGGATCACGTTCGTTCCGAAAATCACGTTCCCGAAGGTTTCATTCCGTTTGGACTCCGTTTGATATTCTTTTTCTGCGAAACTCTGAAATAGGCAAAAAATAGCAATTCTGGGCTGGGCCTCCGGTTAATATATTAGTCCCGAAAATAATATAAAAGTGTATAATAAAGCCCATTAATGTCCAAAACAGAATATAATATAGCATTGAACAATAAAAAATTATAGATAGAATTTTTGATGTGGAATGCTACTTGGCATAATTTCAATGTAATTCTTCTTAATTGTGGTAGGAATATTCAGATCCGAAAGATTCAAAAAAAAGTTCAATATTGACATAGAAATAATAATACTTCAAGCATACTAACTAAGCAATTATGTCTTCTCAAAATAACATGGCCAAAGAAAGTTATCCCTACAAAATCATATAGTCTGGCTATGCTCTATCTTCACCACGCAAAATATTTAAATCATGCACAACCCCGATGACAAGCCAAGCAATTGTTTCATACTTTTAATGTTCTCAAAATTTTTCAATCTTTACGCAATACATGAGCGTGAGCCATGGACATAGCACTATAGTGGTTGTGGAGAAGACAAAAAAGAGGAGAAGATAGTCTCACATCAACTAGGCGTATCGACGGGCTATGGAGATGCCCATTAATAGATATCAATGTGAGTGAGTAGGGATTGCCATGCAACGGATGCACTAGAGCTATAAGTATATGAAAGCTCAACAAAAGAAACTAAGTGGGTGTGCATCCAACTCGCTTGCTCATGAAGACCTAGGGCATTTTGAGGAAGCCCATCATTGGAATATACAAGCCAAGTTCTATAATGAAAAATTTCCCACTAGTATATGAAAGTGATATCATAGGAGACTCTCTATCATGAAGATCATGGTGCTACTTTGAAGCACAAGTGTGGTAAAAGGATAGTAACATTGTCCCTTCTCTCTTTTTCTCTCATTTTTTTATTTGGGCCTTTTCTTCTTTTTTTGGCCTCTTTTTCTATTTCGTCCGGACTCTCATCCCGACTTGTGGGGGAATCATAGTCTCCATCTCACTTGGGACAATGTTCTGAAAATGATGATCATCACACTTTTATTTACTTACAACTCAACAATTACAACTCAATACTTAGAACAAAATATGACTCTATGTGAATTCCTCCGGCGGTGTACCGGGATATGCAATGAATCAAGAGTGACATGTATGAAAGTATTATGAACGGTGGCTTTGCCACAAATATGATGTCAACTACATGATCATGCGAAGCAATATGACAATGATGGAGCGTGTCATAGTAAACGGAACGGCGGAATGTTGCATGGCAATATATCTCGGAATGGCTATGGCAATGCCATGATAGGTAGGTATGGTGGCTGTTTTGAGGAAGGTATATGGTGGGTGTATGATACCGGCGAAAAGTGCGCGGTATTAGAGAGGCTAGCAATGGTGGAAGGAGGAAAAGTGCGTATAATCCATGGACTCAACATTAGTCATAAAGAACTCATATACTTATTGCAAAAACCTACAAGTTATCAAAACAAAGTATTACGCGCATGCTCCTAGGGGGATAGATTGGTAGCAAAAGACCATCGCTCGTCCCCGACCGCCACTCATAAGGAAGACAATCAATAAATAAATTATGCTCCGACTTCATCACATAACGGTTCACCATACGTGCATGCTACGGGAATCACAAACTTTAACACAAGTATTTCTCAAATTCAAAACTACTCAACTAGAATGACTCTAATATCACCATCTTCATATCTCAAAACAATTTATCAAGCATCAAACTTCTCATAATATTCAACACACTCATAAGAAGAAGAAAAATCTAATCTTGAATGCCTATCATTGTTAAAGCAAACTACCATGATGTTTTGTAGGACTCTCAAAATAATAGAAGTGAAGCATGAGAGAACAATAGTTTCTATAAAACAAATCCACCACCGTGCTCTAAAAGATATAAGTGAAGCACTAGAGCAAAAACTATATAACTCAAAAGATATAAGTGAAGCACATAGAGTATTCTAACAATTTCCAATTTATGTGAGACTCTCTCAAAAGGTGTGTACAGCAAAGATGATTGTGGTAAACTAAAAAGCAAAGACTCAAATCATACAAGACGCTCCAAGCAAAACACATATCATGTGGTGAATAAAAATATAGCTCCAAATAAAGTTACCGATGGAAGTAGACGAAAGAGGGGATGCCTTCCGGGGCATCCCCAAGCTTTGGCTTTTTAGTGTCCTTAGATTATCTTGGGGTGCCATGGGCATCCACAAGCTTAGGCTCTTGCCACTCCTTGTTCCATAATCCATCAAATCTTTTACCCAAAACTTGAAAACTTCACAACACAAAACTTAACAGAAAATCTCGTGAGCTCCGTTAGCGAAAGAAAACAAAACACTACTTCAAGGTACTGTAATGAACTCATTCTTTATTTATGTTGGTGTTAAACCTACTGTATTCCAACTTCTCTATGGTTTATAAACTATTTTACTAGCCATAGATTCATCAAAATAAGCAAACAACACACGAAAAACAGAATCTGTCAAAAACAGAAGAGTCTGTAGTAATCTGTAACTAACGCAAACTTATGGAACTTCAAAACTTCAGCCAAAATAGGAAGACCTAGACAATTTTTTTTATTGATCAGCAGCAATTGGAATCAATATTTTATAACGTTCTGGTGATTTTTAACAATTATTTTCGTGTACGGAAAGTTTCTGCAATTTTCAGCAAGATCAAATAACTATCATCCAAGAATATCCTATAGGTTAAACTTGGCACAAACACTAATTAAAACATAAAAACACATCTAAACAAAGTCTAGATCAAATATTTATTCCTAAACATAAGCAAAAAACTAAAAAACTAAAAATAAAATTGGGTTGCCTCCCAACAAGCGATATCGTTTAACGCCCCTAGCTAGGCATTGATAATTTTAATGATGCTCACATGAGAGACAAGAATTGAAGCACACAGAGAACATCATGAAACACGTGACAAACACATCTAAGTCTAACATACTTCCTATGCATAGGAATCTTATAGGCAAACAAATTATCATAGCAAGCAAAAACTAGCATATGCAAGGAAGCGGAAAGAAATAATAGCAATCTCAACATAACGAGAGGTAATTTATTATCATGAAAATTTCTACGACCATATTTTCCTCTCTCATAATAATTACATGTGGGATCATAAGCAAATTCAACAAAATAGCTATCACATAAAATATTTTCAACACGATCCACATGCATGCAAAGTTGACACTCTTCCGAAATAGTGGGATTAACATTAACTAAGGTCATGACCTCTCCAAACCCACTTTTATCAAAAATTTCATAAGATGGAATATGCTCCAAATATGTGGGATCTAAAGTTACTCTTCCAAACCCACTTTCAATATTATTTCAAACAATATTATCAATCTCATATTCATCATGGGGATTAAATAAATTTTCAAGATCATAAGAAGAATCACCCCAATCATGATCATTGCAACAAGTAGTAGACATAGCAAAACTAGCATCCCCAAGCTTAGGGTTTTGCATATTATTAGCACAATTGACATCAAGAGAATTTACAGTAAAATCATTAAAATCATGCTTTTCATCGAGGGAACTATCAAGCATGGGTGCAATAGCAACAATCTCATTTTTAACATAAGGAACTATAGCAAATTCGTCTTCATAGATATTGGCATCATGGCCACAAGAATAGCAAGCATCATGTTCATCAAGGGATATTTCAACCAAATCATCGGAATCATCATTATCTATAGATTCATGCATATCATTATTTTCTTCCAAAGCAATGGTCATTCTTTCAATAAATTCTTGGACATAGACATTATGAGCAAAGTTTCATTGCAATATATAAGTATGACGGAACTTTCAGATTTGTTGAGAGTAAAATCATACTTTTTAATCAAAGAAGCAACTTCATGAGCACCCTTAAAAACGACAAATTCTTGAATTTGTTCGATATCATAGTAGCTATAAACACCCTTTGCATAAGAAGATAAGATTTCATTATCATTGAACTCACATAGGTAGGGAAGGTGTTTTTTAGGGTTCTTAGAGCAACAAGTAAAATCACAAATTTCACAAAGATTCCAAGCATATCATAGCAAACTATTTATATGATACCATAAGAGCTTCCCTTTTTCAGACAAACGATGACGCACAAAATGAGCATGCTCATCTAAGGATTTCCCATCAACTAGGCTAGTTGGGGTTTCAGCACGAGCGCATAAGGATCGAAGATGATCCAAGTAGAACACTTTAAGTGGATCCATATCAATAGATTTTCAGCAAGCGAAGATGCAAGCATATAGAAGTCACAAGGAAACACAAACAAAGATACATACGGAAAGAAGGCGAACGAAAAAGAGAGGGCGAATAAAATGGCAAGGGTGAAGTGGGGGAGAGGCAAATGGCAAATAATGTAATGCGGGAGATAAGGGTTTGTGATGGGTACTTGGTATGTTGACTTTTGCGTAGACTCCCCGGCAACGGCGCCAGAAATCCTTCTTGCTACCTCTTGAGCACTGCGTTGGCTTTCCCTTGAAGAGGAAAGGGTGATGCAGCAAAGTAGCGTAAGTATTTCCCTCAGTTTTTGAGAACCAAGGTATCAATCCAGTAGGAGGCCACGCACAAGTCCCTCGCACCTAAACAAACAAATAAATCCTCACAACCAACGCAATAAAGGGGTTGTCAATCCCTTCACGGTCACTTACGAGAGTGAGATCTGATAGATATGATAAGATAATATTTTTGGTATTTTTATGATAAAGATGCAAAGTAAAGAAAGCAAAATAAAACAGCGCTAGAAATAACTTGTTGTAGGGAGATTAAATATGATGGAAAATAGACCCAGGGGCCATAGGTTTCACTAGTGGCTTCTCTCAAGAGCATAAGTATTACGGTGGGTGAACAAATTACTGTTGAGCAATTGATAGAATTGAGCATAGTTATGAGAATATCTAGGTATGATCATGTATATAGGAATCACGTCCGAGACAAGTAGACCGACTCCTGCCTGCATCTACTACTATTACTCCACACATCGACCGCTATCCAGCATGCATCTAGAGTATTAAGTTCATAAGAATAGAGTAACACTTTAAGCAAGATGACATGATGTAGAGGGATAAACTCATGCAATATGGTATAAACCCCATCTTGTTATCCTCGATGGCAACAATACAATACTTGCCTTGCTGCCCCTGCTGTCACTGGGAAAGGACACCGCAAGATTTAACCCAAAGCTAAGCACTTCTCCCATTGCAAGAAAGATCAATCTAGTAGGCCAAACCAAACTGATAATTCAAAGAGACTTGCAAAGATAACCAATCATACCTAAAAGAATTCGGAGAAGATTCAAATATTGTTCATAGATAAACTTGATCATAAACCCACCATTCATCGGTCTCAACAAACACACCGCAAAAGAAGATTACGTCGAATAGATCTCCACAAGAGAGGGGGAGAACATTGTATTGAGATCCAAAAAGAGAGAAGAAGCCATCTAGCTAATAACTATGGACCTGAAGGTCTGAGGTAAACTACTCACACATCATCGGAGAGCCTATGGTGTTGATGTAGAAGCCCTCCGTGACCGATGCCCCCTCCGGCGGAGCTCCGGAAAAGGCCCCAAGATGGGATCTCACGGGTACAGAAGGTTGCGGCGGTGGAATTAGGTTTTTGGCTTCGTATCTGGTAGTTTGGGGCACGTAGGTATATATAGGAGGAAGAAGTACGTCGGTGGAGCAACGTGGGGCCCACGAGGGTGGATGGCGCGCCCAGGGGGGTAGGCGCGCCCCCTACCTCGTGCCCTCCTGGTAGCTTTCTTAACGTAGGGTCCAAGTCCTCTGGATCACGTTCATTCCGAAAATCACATTCCCGAAGGATTCATTCCGTTTGGACTCCGTTTGATATTCTTTTTCTGCGAAACTCTGAAATAGGCAAAAACAGCAATTCTGGGCTGGGCCTCCGGTTAATAGGTTAGTCCCAAAAATAATATAAAAGTGTATAATAATGCCCATTAATGTCCAAAACAGAATATAATATAGCATGGAACAATAAAAAATTATAGATACGTTGGAGACGTATCAGAACACTGAGACCGAAAGGTCGAGCGTGAATCATATAGTAGATATGATCAACATAGTGATGTTCACCATTGAAAACTACTCCATCTCATGTGATGATCGGACTTGGTTTAGTTGATATGGATCACGTGATCATTTAGATGACTAGAGGGATGTCTATCTAAGTGGGAGTTCTTAAGTAATATGATTAATTGAACTTTAATTTATCATGAACTTAGTACCTGATAGTTTTTGTATGTCTATGTTGTTGTAGATCAATGGCTCGTGCTACCGTTCCCTTGAATTTTAATGCGTTCCTAGAGAAAGCTAAGTTGAAAGATGATGGTAGCAACTACACGGACTGGGTCCGTAACTTGAGGATTGTCCTCATTGCTGCACAGAAGAATTACGTCCTGGAAGCACCGCTAGGTGCAAGGCCCACTGCAGGAGCAACTGCGGACGTTATGAACGTCTGGCAGAGCAAAGCTGATGACTACTCGATAGTTCAGTGTGCCATGCTTTACGTCTTCAAATCGGGACTTCAAAGACATTTTGAACGTCATGGAGCATATGAGATGTCCAGGAGTTGAAGTTAATATTTCAAGCAAATGCCCGAGTTGAGAGATATGAAGTCTCCAACAAGTTCTATAGATGCAAGATGGAGGAGAATAGTTCTGTCAATGAACATATACTCAAAATATCTGGGTATCATAACCACTTGACTCAGCTGGGAGTTAATCTTCCTGATGATAGTGTCATTGACAGAGTTCTTCAATCACTGCCACCAAGCTATAAATGTTGGGGAACGCGGTATTTCAAAAAAATTCCTACGATCACGCAAGATCTATCTAGGAGATGCATAGCAACGAGCGGGAGAGTGTGTCCACGTACCCTCGTAGACCGAAAGCGGAAGCGTTAAGTGACGCGGTTGATGTAGTCGAACGTCTTCGCGATCCAACCGATCAAGTACCGAACGCACGGCACCTCCGTGATCTGCACACGTTCAGCTTGTTAACGTCCCTCGAACTCTTGATCCAGCTAAGGCCAAGGGAGAGTTTCGTCAGCACGACGGCGTGATGATGGTGATGATGAAGTTACCGACGCAGGGCTTCGCCTAAGAACTACAATGATATGATCGCGGTGGAAATCTGTGGAGGGGGGCACCGCACATGGCTAAACAATCAACTTGTGTCTTCTAGGGTGCCCCTGCCCCCTTATATAAAGGAGCAAGGGGGAGGCCGGCCGGCCCTCATAGGGCACGCCCCAAGTAGGATTCCTACTAGGAATCCTATTCCTAGTAGGTTTCCAACAAGGGAAGAGAGGGGGAAGGAAGGAGAGGGAGAGAGGGAGAGGGAAAGAGGGGGGCGCCGCCCCCTCCTAGTCCAATTCGGACTCCTCAAGGTGGGGCGCGGCCAGCCCTGGGGGCCCCTCCTCTCTCTCTCAAGGCCCATGTTGGCCCATTAGTTCCCCCAGGGGTTCCGATAACCCCCCGGCACTCCGATATTTATCCGGTGACCCCCGGAACTCATCCGGTGTCCGAATAACATCATCCAATATATCAACCTTTATGTCTCGACCATTTCGAGACTCCTCGTCATGTCCGTGATCACATCCGGGACTCCGAACAATCTTTGGTACATCAAAACACATAAACTCATAATACAGATCGTCATCGAACGTTAAGCGTGCGGACCCTACGGGTTCGAGAACTATGTAGACATGACCGTGACTCATCTCCGGTCAATAACAAATAGCGGAACCTGGATGCTCATATTGGCTCCCACATATACTATGAAGATCTTTATCGGTCAAACCGCATAATGATACGTCTCCGTCGTTTCTATAATTTTTTATTGTTCCATGCCAATATTATGCAACTTTCATATAGTTTTGGCAACTTTTATACTATTTTTGGGACTAACATATTGATCCAGTGCCCAGTGCTAGTTCCTGTCTGTTGCATGTTTTATGTTTCGTAGAATATCCATATCAATCGGAATCCAAACGGGATAAAAACGGACGGAGAATATTTTTGGAATATTTGGAGAATTTCGGAAGAAGAATCAACGCGAGACGGTGCCCGAGGTGGCCACGAGGCAGGGGGCGCGCCTGCCCGCCTGGGCACGCCCTTGACCCTCGTGGGCCACCCGTAAGGCGGTTGATGTCCTTCTTCGGCCGCAAGAAAGCTAATTTTTTGTAAAAAATCACGGCGAAGGTGACAGTCCAATCGGAGTTACGGATCTCCATATATATACGAAACGGTGAAAGGGCAGCACAAGAAAACGCAGAAACAGAGAGAGACAGATCCAATCTTGGAGGGGCTCTTGCCCCTCCCACGCCATGGAGACCATGGACCAGAGGGGAAACCCTTCTCCCATCTAGGGAGAAGGTCAAGGAAGAAGAAGAAGGAGGGGGGCTCTCTCCCCCTCGCTTCCGGTGGCGCCGCAGTGCCACCGGGGGCCATCATCATCACCGCGATCTTCACCAACACCTACACCATCTTCACCAACATCTCCATCACCTTCCCCCTTCTATCTACAGCGGTCCACTCTCCCGCAACCCGTTGTACCCTCTACTTGAACATGGTGCTTTATGCTTCATATTATTATCCAATGATGTGTTGCCATCCTATGATGTCTGAGTAGATTTTTGTTGTCCTATCGGTGGTTGATGAATTGCTATGATTGATTTAATTTGCTTGTGATTATGTTGCTGTCCTTTGGTGCCCATCATATGAGCGCGCGCGTGGATCACACCATAGGGTTAGTTGTATGTTGACAGGACTATGTATTGGAGGGCAAGGGTGACAGAAGCTTCAGCGTAGCATAGAAATTGATGCATACGGGATTGAAGGGGGACCAATATATCTTAATGCTATGGTTGGGTTTTACCTTAATGAACGTTAGTAGTTGCGGACGCTTGCTAATAGTTCCAATCATAAGTGCATAGAATTCCAAGTCAGGGATGACATGCTAGCAGTGGCCTCTCCCACATAATACTTGCTATCGATCTAGTAAAGTAGCCAATTGCTTAGGGACAATTTCGCAACTCCTACCACCACTTTTCCACACTCGCTATATTTACTTTAGTTGTGTCTTCATCTAAACAGCCCCTAGTTTTTATTCTTGTTCTCTTTATTTTCTTGCAAACCTATCCAAAAACACCTACAAAGTACTTCTAGTTTCTTACTTGTTCTAGGTAGAGCAAACGTCAAGTGTGCGTAGAGTTGTATCGGTGGTCGATAGAACTTGAGGGAATATTTGTTCTACCTTTAGCTCCTCGCTGGGTTCGACACTCTTACTTAATGAAAGAGGCTACAATTGATCCCCTATACTTGTGGGTTATCAAGACCTTTTTCTGGCGCCGTTGTCGGGGAGCAATAGCGTGGGGTGAATATTCTCGTGTGTGCTTGTTTGCTTTATCACTAAGTAATTTTTATTTGTTGTTCTTAGTTGTTTTCTATCTTTAGTTATGGGTAGGAAACGCAAAATACCAAAAAAATTAGTTGTACCTACTGAACCAATGGTTGAAGAACCACTCAAAATCTATCACACTGCTGAAGCTTATTACTTGGATCATCTTCGATCCCTATGTGCTCGTGCTGAAACCCCAACTAGCTTAGTTGAGGGAAAATCTTTAGATGAGCATGCTTGTTATGTGCGACACCGAATATCTGAAAAAGGGAAAATTCTATTGGGTCAAATTCATCATTTGCAATGCTATGCTTGGAATTTATGTGAAATATATGATTTTACTTGTTGTTCTGAAAACCCTAAGAAACACCTTCCCTACCAATGTGAGTCTAGTGATAATGGAATCGTATCTTCGTATGCTAAAGGTGTTTATAGTTACTATGATGTTCAACAAATTGAAGAATTTGTTGCTTTTAAGGGTGCTTACGAAATTGCTTCTTTGATTGAAAAGTATGGTGCTACTCTTTACAAATCTGAAGATTTTGCCACACTTAAATATTGCTATGATAATTATGCTTCTAATGCCTATGTTGAACCATATATTGAGGACTACTCCGCTGTCCAAGAAGAGACTAATATTTTGCAGGAGTCTATGGAAGAAGAAATTGATGAAACTGTGAGCTCATTGGATGAAAAAGATGATGAGGAGAGCGAAGAACAAAAGGGGGAAGAGCGGGTTAGCTACCCGTGCCCACCTTCTAATGAGAGTAACTCTTCAACTCATACATTGTTTAATTTCCCTTCGTTCTTACCGAAGGATGATTGCTCTGATGATTATTATGATCCCGTTGATTCTCTTGAAATATCCATTTTTGATGATGCTTGCTATGCTTGTGGCCAAGATGCCAATTTGAATTATGCTTATGGAGATGAACTTTCTATAGTTCCTTATGTTAAATTGAAATTGTTGCTATTGCACCCACGCATGCACTACAAAAAAAATACACTTCTGTGATGATACGTGTTTGTCACAGTAGGTCGCGTTTTTTGTCAAGCATGTACATCCATGACAAATTTATGACAGAATCAAGATAGTCATACCTGTGCTGTCGTAGAAGTGTTCCATGACATTACCAAAATTATCATCACGGAAGTGTCCACTTCCATGACGATAAATCGTGCGTCATAGTAGTGCTTTCGTCAAGGGTGACTGACACATGGCATCCACCGTAACGGAACGCCGTTAAGCTATCGGGTCGGGTTTTGGATCCGATAACCCGTTAACAGCCCCGACCAATGGGGATTTTCCACGTGTAAATCATCATTGGCTGGAGCAGACACGTGTCAGGTCCGCGTTGGCACAGGTGTCACTCATCCAATGGCCGAGACGCGCCAATGATATGTTGAGCCGTCGACCGGCCCATCAAGTTTAAATGGGCCGGCCAAACTGAAGGCCCACAAGATTTTGCGGACCATAATGGGCCGGCCCAGCTAAAGGCCCATGAGATTTTGCGGACCATAATGGGCTAGCCCAGCTAAAGGCCCACAAGATTTTGCGGGCCATAATGGGCCGGCCCAGGTAAAGGCCCACAAGATTTTTGTGTGCCATAATGGGCCGGCCCAGGTAAAGGCCCACAAGATTCTTGCAGATCATAATGGGCCGGCCCAGCTAAAGGCCCACGAGATTTCGCCGACATTAATGGGCCGGCCCAGCTGTAGGCCCACAAGATTTTGAGGACCCTAGTAGGCCGGCCCATTAACTGGCTGCCATGTTTTGGGCCAAATGCCTGCCCATATTTGATCCGGTCCATTAATGGCCTGCCACGCTCCGGGCCTAATAGTGGCCCATATGAGATCTGGCCCATTAAAAGCCTACCACGTTCTGGGCCAAATTACGGCCCAGATCAGGTCCGACCCTTTAAGAGGCTTTGGGCTCAATTATGGCCCATATCAGATTCGGCCCGTCAACTGGACACTATGCTTTTGGGCCCACTTGCTAAAGGCCCACTTAGTAATTCGGCCTGATATTAGTTTTGGCCTGTTAAGGGCCCGTTTAACATTTCGGCTCGATATTAATTTCGGCGTGTTAAAAGCCCGTCATATAGTTGGGCCTAACTACGGCCCGGTTTGCATCCGGCCTGCTCGCAGCCGATATCTGATTGGGCCAAACAAGGACCGAGACAATTTTGGCCTGTTAAAAGCCCGTGATTTGATTCGCACAATCATGGGCCGGGGTTCATTTCGGGCTGCTGCCGGCCCGTGAGCTGTTCGGCACGTTTCAGGCCCAACCTACATCGTGATTGCATGACGGCCCGATTATGTACCGTAATTTTACGGTTTGGCCGGTTTACTGCGAAGACAGGATATATATACAGTAAAATAACTGCAGCATCGTGAATAAGAAAAAACCTAGACTATACAATAAAGAAATTACGGCATATTACATCCACTGGGCATCAAAGTTCGCCACTATGATAATAAAGCACAAGCAGACAGCAGATTACATACACTGGGCATCAAAGATCGCCACCAGTGCAAATAAACACGCCGACAAAATAATATACAAAACCGACAGCACTTCAATAGAGTTCAAGAAAGGTTAGCCCTGCTGGGGAGCTGCAGCGCAAGCAGCTGAGCAAGATGATGAGACTGCGCTTGTTCAACACTTATATCTTCCTCACTCTGAAAGATAAACAAGCAGACAGATGACAGGTTTTGCACATAAAAGTATCAGTGCTGACAATTCATCACATTTCTTACTGACGAATAAAGTGACACAGTT